>NC_135317.1:1320000-1680000 GCF_048772815.1 Callospermophilus lateralis
AATATTTTTGGATCTGTGTATGAAATGTATTTCATGATGAATTTCGATTGGCATATATATTGCTACTTTTTAATATCTCTGTGTGTGTTTTGTGAAAAATCTACACTCTCTAGATTTTTCAAAATATGAAATATATGTGTCTTATAATACACTCCCTAAATTCATTCATTTTCATGTATGTGGTTTTATAATCAACTTTTCACAAGAGTATTTTCAGAAATATTCATCTACCTCAAGTACATATTTGTTTTCTAGTACTGAAAACTCATTTCACTGAATGGTGCATACAAATCCTTATATTTCTCCAGTAGCTGACCAAGTTTAACATCAATGCAAGTAGATTCCTATGGAGCATGATGTTTATTTGGATGTTACATTTTATTCAACACTGGTACATTACTATTTCTTCAGTTTATGGACATCATAGAAAATACATGTCATCCACAGTTCAAAAATTTAAAGGCATTTGGTACACTTTCAATCACTTCCTACTTCAGATCACATGTATTCCTCCTTTTTTTTGACTGGACTAAACAAGAGACTTCTTCCAAACGCATTATTTTTGATTACCATAATCATTTTGAAGCAAAACTAACACAATTTTTATGATAAACCATAACCCTAATATTACCATTAGATTTATAACTGGTTGGAATGAATGATTGTATATCAATATAAGATTTCCTGTATATTTTCAGATATCAATTTATTCCAATTCTAAAGTTGGATCCAGTTATATTTTTTATTCACAGTATGGACTATTCATGCATTATCTCTATATTCATAGACACAGGGTACTACTATTTGTATCCCCAATACTAATTTATAAGTTTTCAAAATATTGCTCCCCATAATGGTGGAAGAAATACTAATGTCACAGATCTACACATACATTTTATCACAGTAATATTCTGGATAAAAAATGCAAAGATCACACTTATATTTTTCCAAAGCCTAAATTGAATGTGAGTATGTATTACTAAAAAATCCATGTAGAGGATGCCTAATGCTCTCAAATGTCAATCCTATTGGTGACTACCTATTGGTTTATTCCTAAGATTATATATTCAACCACAATACTGTTGAAAATGTCTAATCCTATCACTCACTTTATACTTTGCCTGATTTCCTAATGTCACTACTGATATCTGCTTTCCTATATATTTTACCCAGTTCATCATTGTGATTGACTCTTCACATGTGCTGACATTTACATTCACTCTCTACCTGAAACCCTATTGCAAAAGAACATTTGGTCCAAATCCTTTACTCACATTTCTTTCTAAACAGACCGACTATCTTTCTGATCCTACCGACTATCCCTTTTTGACTGGATGTTCTCTTTGACAAGGTACACGGTACTATGCCATTGTATATTGATTAGACTGAGACATCTGTGTAGAACATAATTCAAAGCTAAGTATCCCAATCAAGGACCCAATGCCCTTATGGGCTTCAAATCTTATGTAATTTTCTGTTTTCATACTTATATTACACCTATATATTCTTATAAATATCGGAGGTTCCCAATACCATTATACATCCCGCAGAATGATTCCTAACCAAATCGAACCTGTTATTAACACTAACCATACACTGTTCCCTCAATCTAACTATAGAGAATAGCAGGACAGAGTTGGTCTTACAATACAGGAATAAAGGCTGTTTTCCACAAGCTGAGAACCTCAAACGTGCATGCAGTAATGATCCCTGGAGAAAATTTAGGCAGCTATGAAAGACCTGAGAGAGCAAAAGTCATCTTCTATGGCAAACAACCTGGTCAGGATGAAGGGATGCGTCTGATTCAGCCTCTCGCTTCTAATTGTATTGAAGATGTACCAAACCAGGTTGGTGTAGAGAGATTTTCCCGGGTGCATATGGTTGACAGACCACTCTAATTTGTTAAAGTGTCACAGGAACTTTGGGCAGCCTCTATCTGATGAGACCCTTGGAAGCAACTGTTAGGACAATGTGGTTGCCAAGGCAGTGATCTCATTCAGTTTCTGAAGGAAGTGACCAAACTAATTTCCTTGGTGATGGAACTCTCTGAATTTGGGATCCAGAAAGCCAGTCACACAGAGCCAGTCCCAGTTCCAGTCCCAGTGGGTTCACTTGTTTGATTTACCAAAGACAGAGTCAGTCAGTCAGTCTGATGTGAGGATGGCCAAATGCTGGGATATATCCAAAGAGGGGCCTTTCCTGAGAAAGCAGGTAGTGGCTCACCCATGACTCCTGAAAACTTCACAGAGTTGGCCAAGGAGTCCAGATCTGAGACAGGAAAGTCCATTCCTTGGAAACATACTATGGCCCACCAGTCAGAGGACACTCCGGATAGTCACAGATATACTTGGGGTAAGAGGTACCTTTGTGGGTGTGGGTATGAGTTTGTGGTTTAGTCTCATGTTCTGAGAATATTTAGGAAAGGCAATTTGTTGGTTTGGTGTGGACTGTTTCTAGTAAGTTGTTTAACAAGGCGAGTGTTTCTATGTCTGTGTATCGAACTGTTGTAAACATTAGAAAAGAGAATTCATCAATGGATATGTCCTGTTTGGTAGAAAGCTTCCCAACACTCATCCTGCCCAATTTGTGAATGGTGTTTGGCTTGCCATATGGATGGGCAACACATACTATCTTCCTAATATCCAGTTTTCTTCCTGAATACTGGCCACACTCCAGAATAGGCTCATGGTTTTGTGTCCAAGATATGTACATACGACAAGCTCTGTGACATGGCCTTATACTGGATAGCTGAAGGGAATTGGAGCATCTCAGAAAACAGAGATATCAGTGTGACCAGTAAAGTCTCAGTGGAGAAACCATGCCTGCTCATTTGGTTACCAATTGTTCTGTTGCCCTGAATGTCAGGAAGGTCTTTGCCTCAGGCCATCCATTTGTGAAGCCTGAAGAAAACATTTTTCAAATGGAAATGAATGGGCATCACCTGTGGCTCTTTGCTTAATTGCTTTGGAAAGGGATGTGTCTGAATCAGCCTCTTGGCCCTGTGTGAGGCTGTGGTTTAGATTGTCAGAACATGATGGATCTAAAGAATGATTCCATGTGTGATTCCAAAATCAAAATGGCCAAAAGAGCAGTCATTGTAGATTAAGTCTCCCCTTTCCTCTGTAAGCTTCCTGACATCCATCAAGTGAGAATATTGATCCTTTGTGTCAAATGAGTTATTCAAAGCCCTGCAGAGGATAGCTCATAAGTGCTTGGGTTTTCTCATTACTCCAATTCATATAAAGAATCTATACCAGAGAGTCAGTAGGCCTCAAACTGGAGAAGCAGAGCAGTATTAAGGGCAGGCCTATTTGTTCACTCCTGGTTCACAGGTAGGGTGTCCAGGCCACCCTGACTTTAGTCAAATGAGGGGCAAGGGAGCTTATTTTGGACACTGTCTTGGGCTGCACCCCTCATGGATACATCCCGCCAGAGGTTATAATGGGTGTCTACATGGAAGAAGATGAGGGCCATATGGGAGTGTTTTGGTTTTAATTGTGGTCATTTGTGTGGCGGTTGGAAGAGATGACAGGGTCCACCTGGGCTTGAACTCTGGTGTGATTCCCCTTAGAGACTGAGTTCTGGAACTCACTTCAGTAAAGAATTGCCATGAATTCTGTTGGGATTGTAGGAGGCCACGCATGAGAGTCGCCCTTGGTAACTGAGATCTAGGCCCAGGGTTGCTTTCCACAGAGCACTGTGAATCTCAGGCAGGATATCACATGATTTTATTCTGAAAGACTTGGCAGCAATCAATGAGAGTCAAAACACACATGGACCTCATATTGTAGACCTCAATGGGCCTGGCTTCATGTGACTTTTTGGCCACTCTTTGGGAAGACTTGCTGTTAGTGTTCTCCATGGCTTTCATTGAAATGAGCTTCCTCACCATTAAATGATTCCTGAATAAATTGAAACCCACATTATCTCCAACTTCATCCTTGAAAAATGGCTAGATAAATACCATGAAATTTTTGAAATTCCCATGACCATGTGGCAATGGAGAATCTTTGGATGTCCTGTTGATGATCATGAGTGTACCAGACAGTGCCTTGATTAACTTGGTTTCATGAAAATGGTGTAGAACAGAGATGCCAGTATGTTGGAGCCTGCTGAGTAGTGCCCCAGAGCTGTGGTGTGCAGGTGTGTGATAAAACATCTGTGGTGGTTTCATGTGGATCTGGCATTGACTTCCAAATAGCTTGTGGCTGACATGGTAGAGCCAGGAATGCCTTATATGTCTGAAAGCTCTCCATAGAAAGGCATCTTATTATATGGATAAGTTTCAGGTCAATGTTCAGAATTACGTTGCTATCTTCAAAGGGGCAAGCTATGTGGGACAGAACCCTGGTGGGTGCATTCTCCTGCAGGCCCTGACCCACCACACGTGAAAGAACTCCTTCCAGCACTATGTCCCAGTTGAACTCCTTGTATTTCATGAAGCAAATACCAAATTACCAGTGCAGCACCAAGAAACACCACAAAGAGTGGAGAATGACCAAATGGCTTCACAGTCCACACGGGGAGACACTTAGCCTTCAGTGGCCACAGTTTACCTACAAAGAGAGAATTCAGCACTGCTGCCTCATGTTCATTGGAAAATAAGAAACCATGTCCTCCAGTCACATTGATGCAGACACGGCTTTGAATGTCTCACTAGAAAGGAAGCTGAAGCTCCTGACAACAACATATATTTCAAGTGCCCACCACAGAAGCAGTTTCTCAAGTAGTCTTTAGGCGAGCAGAGCTCCATGTTTGTGGAGTGTTTACCTGTTAGACCAGGACGTAAAAAAAGAACACTGATTCCAATTAAAATCAAATTAATGCAAGCTTATTATTTCCACCAGCTAGGCTGCCCCTCCCTCCACAACGGCGGGAACAAGACAGCAATCCCAACTTTTCTATATCCCAGATTTATAGCCTAGAAAGTTACACAAAAGGGGGGTTACAGATAAGAGAACTCTGACAAGCATCACACTAATGGTAGCTCACATTTTTTTTTTTTTGCTAGCCCTAACATCAGAATTCATGAGGACCATTAGAACCTCAGAGTGGGTCATTGTCTGGCCAGGGATGGCCAATATTTATGAGGTGTCACTAAAGTTTCAGAGAGGGCTGCTATCTGGTGAGAGAACCAGGCAGGGGTGAGTTCAAGGCACGGACAGGCATTCCAAGCACTAATTTATAGTAAAGCCAAAATTATATTTTCATGGCTTTGTGGCAAGTTGGCTCCCAATTTTAATAAAAGATCAGGTTGGGTCTATCATTCCCCCCTTTCCTATGTGTCCCTTTCAAATCTTTGATAGGGTAGGGGAAGAGCATTGAGGAAATTTTAATCCTTCAGGTAACAGTCTCCAAATATTTAGCTCACCGAAAACCAGTCTCCCTGATTTTACCTGACTGAATATATTACTTACATTGATAGTCTATTTATTTTTGTCTCCATTGTTGTAAGAAGAGAGGAGTCACTCATCTTGGCTTCTTCTGAGCTGAGAGAGGGTGACGTGAGGGCACACGGCGTGAGGGACCTGAGTTGCCTTTTAGAAGTCAGTTAAGGGAAATGAGTTGCCTTTTAAAAGTCAGTTCATTTTGAAGTCTGGTTGGGGAAGAACAGGTTGTAAAGTCTTCTGGGGATGGGTTATTCTATGAGAGAAATGAAAACTATGAGTACTGAATAAATGTTGCAGCAGCTGGAACATGTCACTGTATAGAAGTTCACTCACCAGTCTTTAATATCCCCAGTTATCAGGACTGTCAACTTAAAATTTAACTTTTAGTGTTAAATTTGTCCCTTCCCATAAGATACAGTTTAATAATTTAATGTCATCTGATCTCAAAAAATCCTTTTACTAGTATGACCACTGTGTCTAATAGAGAAACCTTTTATTCTATTACTCAGGGCTGGATAATCGTACTAGCAAACACCAAGCCTACCTATTTAGGTTAGAAATGTCTGTAGGCCTTAAACTAAAAACTTCTGCCTCTGGCAGCTCCTCTTGATAGTCTCTTTTTATAGTTATCAGGCATTCCTGTCTGAGAATCCTTCTTTGTTGCCAACAGTTTTACTTATTTTGGGAGGTTAACATAAAGTTTATTCCTAAAAATATTATTATTAGTATTATTAGTATTATTATTATTATTATCATCATCATCATCAACATCATCATCATCATCATTATTATTATTTAAAATGCCCAGGAATGGCTGTATTTTGGTTTTAACTGTCTATGCTAAGTGTTTAAGATGAAGCAGTCAAACTGACTTTTGTTTCTATCTATTGTTAACATTCAGCTGAGATTTCATTGGAGTCATTCCTGGGGAAACTTGACAGCAGCTTCTTAGTTCTGCTAGTGTCATTTGCACTAGGTGGGTCCAGGTCTTTCTTGATCATGTGGCTTCCCTCGGAAGCATCAAGGATGTCTACCTCCTCTGATGACTCTCCTCTTCGTAGCAAATGCACTGATTGGCTTTCTGTTCTCCAGTGGTCTCATTAATTTCCCTGATGGGGAGGTTATGTGGCCCATATTTGCAAAGATCTTTAGAAAAGTCCCCTGTTACCTGGTTTCAGACTGACTCAGAGGGCAAGAGCCAAATATTTGTTTTCTTGGCTCTTTTCATTTAATTTTAATTTTAAATCCTCATCTTAAACATACAGCAAATAAATTTTAACAGCCTTATATTAATAGTACTGGGCTTTAATGTCTATAACTTTATAATTATTTATCTTTTTATTAATTGGGATCTGTATTATTCTGTCTGTCTCATAGGTGATTATTTATTATCTGAAATTAACCCATGTTGTGTTCTTAAAGAAACACTTCTGTAAAACACTAACAGGGAATCTTTATATCACTTATTAGGAAATTACAAAATAAGATTAACAAGAGTAAAAATCTTAGTTTGCATAATAGCTACCCTGAATTTTTAGGCGGAGTTATACATTATATCCTGTGTTTGAGATCCTAGTAATTTTGACAGAAAAAAAAACAACTTTTGAACATAACTTTAAATGAAATAAAATCTGACCTACTGCTTACATAGTCTTTCTCACATGTAGTAAGATGGGACACAGAGCCTTATCTCAGGTAATGTAGGGCTCTTTATAAATCTTAAGTGTTTTAGTTTTTAAGCTGATCTTTGTTTTTTTAAATATCATTTTACAAAGTTTACATAAATTGTTTGAGGTCACATGAACATTAGCTATCAACATATGATATTACATTTAAAACATGAATTAAAGAAAGGCTGAAGGTTTTTAACCTTTACATAGATTAGGCTCTCATTAATTTAAAAATACATTTAAACATTTCCCCAATGTAAAAAGTAACATAAAACTTTACATATCTTATTGATAACAGGTAAATAAATCCCCAGAACCCCAGCTTGATATAATGCTCTTTTAAAGTTTCTACCTTATAGACTTGTATACCAGGAAGATATGAGCATTAATAGCATCACAATTACATTGTTGTTTCTACATTAAGCAAGTTCAGCTTTTAAAGAAATGGCAGTGCAATGCTCTAACATAACAGTTCTTATTTAATCAGTTGTTTAATTTTTATGTTTGCTTGCTCTAGAAAAAATAAAACTTAATAAACACAATGTTATGGGTAAACTTATTTTTTCAAAAATTTTTGTCTCTTTAACATATGACTGATTTTTACAAACTTATACAGACTTTAGTGCAAACTTATACAGACATTAGTAAATCAATCAGATATCTAACAAAGGTACTCATGAATGAGTAATCCCATATCAAATTTATTTTCTTATTTATCAAAATTTTAGACAATTGCATTGAACAATGTAAAACATTTTTGTTGGAGGAAAAGTCCTAGAACCAAGGCATATTGGACCTTTCGTAGACATTAATATTTTATTAGATTTTTGAACACCTAGAAAAACTTGTGAGCTTCCATTTAAAGACATTTATTGTTATCTGTTTATCCAATTTAAATTGAACCATTTAAATCACATGAATTAAAGATCTTTGGATCCATTTTTTAAAATTTGTTTTTATGAGCTCTTTTTTTATGAGTGCTCCTTATATATGTTAATTTATGTATCATATATATAAGGACATATATATATAGAGAGAGAGACATACAACATGCAACAAAAGCTTGCACGCATAATAATAGTAAAGCCCTTGTAGCTTTTCGCAGGTGAAAACTCCATTGCTATATTTCAAAAACTCCACTGTTGGTCAAAGATAGAACTGATCAGAAGAACATTAACCTAGGTCTGTATGTTCAAAATCATGAGCTCAAAAAAATAAAGACAATAAGGAAAAAAATAAAGGTTTAGAAAAAATGACTGGCCAGTAATTAGTAAATACCATACAATTTACCATTTTCATTTTTCCCTTAGGCCCCAGATCTATCTCCTACTGAGGCCTAAGGGAAGGCTTCTTTCATTTGCATTTCCACATAAGTCCTAGCTTAGGTCTATAAGGAGGAGGAAAAAACTTCTATTCTTAGCAAACACCTCAGGCCTAAGGCATTTTAACCATAATTTTCAGGTTAGAATGTTGAAAATTCTGATAAAAGTTTAAGATACAATTCACAAAATTTTATATCTTCACATCTTGTTTTGTCAAAAGATACCAAACTATGATTTACTATCCTTGTCCAAATTAATGCACTGGTACACACAGTGACATTTTCCCAGGCTTCCCAATTCAAAATTTGTGAAAAAAAGCCTGAATGATTTGGAAGTTACTTGCCAACATGGAAGTAGAGTTCTCTAGTTTTCCATCCTAAGTATTTAAGTTCTCTGGCATGAATTATCTGAAATCATAAACTAAACAATTACCTAAACCCGACTTTTAACTTCAAGACTGTGCAATGCTTCAAAAATCCATTCAGATACCAGATTGTTACAGTGAAACATCATCAGTTAGACACACATTCAGCTAAGATCATTCCCAAGAAACAATTTATAATATCAACACATTATTACACATATTTTAAAGGGCCAGAAACAAAGACACAAGAGAGACAGAAAGGAGCTCCAGACTCTGGCTGACAGACAGAATCTTTTAAAACAGAGCAGATAAGAGAAAAATCTCCTACACCAGTGGCACCATACATGTGTCCACAAGTGGACCAGATGTTTTCAAAGAGGAACAACCTGAAATGTAAAATCAAGAGTCTTTCTGGTGACTTTACTGCATTTAGGGTCCCCTTTTTCTTTTTCTCTTTTTTAACAAGACAGAGGTGGCATAATTCTTACAGTGCAGGGAAGGAAGGAGGGAATTCCCTGAAGCAACAGGAATTCGGCAGCTGCTGGGAGTGCTTCAGTCTCTCCATTTACTTACAGGATTAGCTCCTCTGGTTCGGTTCCACCCCAATCAAGCTCCATCTCCTAACATTTCAGTAGTCACCTCTAAAAAAGTTCCGTGATGGGTGGGGTATCAAAATTTGTAACTCAAAGTTGGGTTCCTGATCTAGAAGTGAATTAAAGCCAATTTAATAATGAGAACAGGGTTTTGAGAAAAAGAAAAAAGGGAGGTTTATTGCTTTGCTAACAATGGAGATACACAGGGGACTATGCCCAAAGGTTGTGACTCTCTTGATCTGGAAGGACAAGGGGTTTTAAAAGAGTTTCACCTGTTAACCTGGGAGATACTCAGTTCTTTGGTCCCCTGCAGGCATTGCCCTCTGCAGTGGTTTTGCTCCAGGCAGACAGCTAGTGGCTGCTCTCATCCTGCTTAACAAAGGGGGGTAAAGTTCATCGCACTACCTTAAAACACAGTGAAAGTGGTGTCAGGCTTATTTGCTTTATTACCCATTTTCACGTGCAATATCCTTAAGTTTTACCACAGAAATCACACAACAAAATGCACAAAAACAAACAAACAATAAGCATATAGAACACAGAACAAAACACAAAAATACTGTAACCCAGTGTTGAAACATAAAAACCTAGGAGCAATACAACATCTTGCTAAAGCTCCAGGGTAGGAGCGTGTGCTTACCCGTCGGTACCTCTCTACCCTTCCAGAGGAATTCCCTACAGAACAGAACAGAGGACAGAACGATTCTCATTACTGTCCCTGAGAGGAGTATATGTGAGCCTCCCCAGGCCACCTCTCTGTCATCAGAAGAGATCTCCCTTAACCGGATATCAGATGTTATAAAGGTGCCTCTTACCTATTGAGGCCTCCTCCACCAGGTGCTTGATAATAGTTTTAGTGTGGTGGTTCACTGCAGTGCTCCCTGGACCGAAGGCTCACTCCAAGTCCTTGGAACATCTCAAGTTGTGCACCCTCTCCAGCCCAGAGCCCTGAAGGGAAGGCCAGCTTCAGAATTTCCAGCAGTTTGGTCTTGTGATCTGGTCGTGCAGGGTCATCTCGCTGGGGAACTCCAAAATGTTACACCAGGATGCAAGAAAAGACCACTGACTCCAATTAAAATCAAATTAAGGCAAGCTTATTATTTCAACTGGCCAGGCTGCCTCTCCCTCCCAAAACGGCGGGAACAAGACATCAACCCCACCTTTCCAACAGCCCAGATATATAGCCCAGGAAGTTACACAAAAGGGAGGTTACAGATAACAGAACTTTGACAAGCATCACGCTAAGGGTAGTTTATATTTTTCTACTGGCCGCACCATCCAAAATTATGAGAACTATTAGAACCTCAGAGAGGGATGTTGTATGGCCAGGGAAGGCCAAAATTTATGATGTGTCACTAAAGTTTCAGAGAGGGCTTCTATCTGCTCAGAGATCCAGGCATGGGTGAGTTCAAGGAACGAGCAGGCATTCCAATCAGGTTCAGAAGTTGCAGTAATTTATAGTAGAGCCAAAATTAACTTTTCATGGCTTTGTTGCAAGACGGCTCCCAATTTTAATAAAAGATCAGGATGGGTCTTTCAAACCTGTCCCTTATTTTTGGATATCCTCTACCACCACCAAGGTTGTGAACTCCAAAGCATTTTCCATTCCAGAAATGTACTCTCAGAATTTCTAACTCTTCTCCTCTAATTGTGTCTTCCTTGGGGCAAACGTAATATCAAGGCATTGTGCTGCATGAGAGTGGGAAGAATTTGTTGTAGTACACATTTGCATACACATTGGATTCATTATCTAATTTTCCTTTCGAAATACTGAAAACTTGACACTAAAACATACCCTACAAGACTCTGACTACTAATCCTAATATGATGGAGAAAAATAACCCAAACAGAATAGAAATACTAGCAGTTCAGAGGAGGCATTGTATTGTTGGACTTACCTTTTACATGGTAAAGGTTTTTTGTTATAAATCTAGTCAATATTTAAATGAAATAGTTCTCCATGTGTTTTTAAAGTTAACAAATATGTGAATTCCTGTCTCGCTTTCTCTGTAGCCTATTCAGCACATGTATTTTTATATGCAACATAGAATCCTACTTGGTATTACACGTACAGTCTTGTGAGGTGACTGACTTGGCAGATACAAATTGTGAAAAGTGATCACTCCTCCTAAACACTGCTGGGACAGAAAATTCAATCTATGTGTGAGCGTCCTAGTTGAACAAGATTATACATAAATCCAATTACAGTAATATATATATATATATATATATATATATATATATATATATATATATAACTCTCCAGATTTTTCAAAATGTGAAATATATATGTCTTATTATACACTCCCTAAATTCATTCATGTTCATGTATGTGGGTTTATAATCAACTTTTCACAATATTATTCTCAGAAATATTCATCCACCTGAAATACATATTTGCTTCCTAGTACTGAAAACTAACTTCAGTGACTGGTGCATAGAAATCATAATATTTATACAGTAACTGACCCATTTTAACATCAATGCAAGTAGATTCCTATGGGACAGGACATGATGTGTATTTTGACGTTCATTTTTATGCAGCAGTGGTGCATTACTATTTCCTCAGGTTACGCAGATCATAGGATATATATTTCATCCACAAGTTTACAAATTTATAAGCATTTGTTTCACTTTAAATCACTTCCTGCTTCAAAACACATGTATTCCTCCAGGTTTCTTGACTGGTCTTTTCATGAGACTTTTTTCCAAACACATTATTTTCGACTTCCATAAACAATTTGAAGCAAAACTCCCACACTCTTCATTATAAACCATAATCCTCATATTACCATTAGATGTATAATGGGTTGGAATGAATGATTGTATATTAATATAAGATTTCCTGTATATTTTCAGATATCAACTCAGTCCATTATTTAAAGTTGGAATAAGTTATATTATTTATTCACACTATGGTCTATTCATGCATTATCTCTATATTCATAGACATAGGGCACACCTATTTGTACTCCCAATACTAATTTATATATCTTAAAAAAATAGCTCCCAGAAATGGTGGAAGAAATACTCATGTTACCTGATGTACATATACATTTTATCACAGTAATATTCTGGACACAAAATGCAAAGTCACATTTTTGATTGTACCAAATCCTAAATGAAAAGCGATCATGGATTATTAAAATCATCCATGTCCAGGTTGCCTAATGCTCTGAAATGTCAATTCTATTGGTGACTACGTATTTTTTTCCTCCTAAGATTATATGCTCAACCTCAAGCCTATTGAAAGCATCTAATCCTATCACTCACTTTATACTTTGCCTGATTTCCTAATGTCTCTATTGATATCTACTTTCCTACATATTTTCCCCAGTTCATCTTTGTGACTGACTCTTCACATGTGCTGACATTTACATTCACTCTCTACTCGAGACCCTCTTGCGAAAGAACTTGTGGTTCAAATCATATACTAACTCTTCTTCCTAACCCTACCGACTATCATCCTAATCCTAACGAATATCCCTATTTGACGGGATGTTCTCTTCTACATTCAACCATCCAAGGTACAAGGTCCTATGCCATTGTATATCGATTTATCAGAGACAACTGTACAGAACGTAATTCAAAGATAAATATCCCACTCAAGTGCCCAATGCCCTTCTGGGCTTCAAATCTTACTTAGATTTCTGTTTTCATACTTATATTTACCCTATATATTCTTGTAAATATCGCAGGTTCCAAGTACCATTATTCATCCCACAAAATGATTCCTGACCCAAATCGAACATGCTATTAACACTAACCAAATACTGTTCCCTCAATCTAACTTTACAGAAGAGCACGATCAGAGTTGGTCTTATAATACAGGAATGTACGGGATCTTCCACATGCTGAGAACCTCAAAGGTCGATGCAGAAATTATCCCTGGAAAACATGTAGAAAGGAATGAAGGAACTGAGAGAGCAAAAGTCATCTTCCATGGCAAACAACCTGGTCAGGATGAAGGGTTGTGTCTGAATCAGCCTCTCTCTTCTTAATGTAGAGAAGATGGACCAATCCAAGCCTGTGTGGAGAGCTGTTCCTGGGTCCCTATGGTTGATATACAATTCTAACTTGTTAAAGTGTCAGAGGAAGTAGGGGCAGACTCCATCTCATGGGACCCTTGGAAGAAACTGTTAGGACAAAGGGGTTACCAATGCAGTGACCTCATTTACTTCCAAAGAAAGTGACATACCTCATTTCCTTGGTGATGGAACTCAGGCACCCAGAGGCAGTTCCAGTCCCAGTCCCAGTGGGCTCACTTGTTTGGATTTACGAAGGACAGAGTCAGTCTTTTTTGGTACCTACTAATGTGAGGATGGCCAAATGCCCGGAAAGCTCTGAAGAGGGGCCTTTTCTGAGAAAGCAGGTAGTGGCTCACCGCTCGTTTCTGACAACTTCAGAGAGTTGGCCAAAGAGACAAGATCTGAGATAGGACAGGCCATTTCTGGTGAACATAGCATGGTCCACCAGTCAGAGGACACTCCGGATAGTCACAGACCTACTTGGGGGAAGGAGGTGCTTGTGGGTGTGGGTGTGAGTTTTTGGTTTTTTTCTCATGTTCTGAGAATTGGTAGGAAAGGCGGATTGTTTGGTTTGGAGTGGAGTGCTTCTAGAAAGTCGTTTGACAAGGTGAGGGTTTCTATCTGTGTATCCCACTGTGTCTGTGGTTGTAGTCATTTGAAAAGAGAATGCTTCAATGCATGTGTCCTGTCTAGTATAAAGCTTCCCAGTATTCATCCTGCCCAATTAATGAATGGACTGTGGTTTGCCTTATGAATGGGCAACACCTACTATCTTCCTATGCTCCAGTTTTCTTTCTGAATTCTGGCCACTCTCCAGAATAGAATCATGGTTTTTTTTCCAAGTTATGTACCACTTCCGATCTCTGTGACACAGCCATGTACTGGGTAGCTGAAGGGAATGGGAGCATCTCAGAAAGCCCAGATAACAGTGTGACCAGGAAAGTCTCAGTTGGGAAACCCTGATTTGGGCCTATTTCTTACCTATTCTTCTGGTGCCCTTAATGTTAGGAAGGTCTTTGCCTCTGGCCGCCCCTTTGTGAAGCCTGAAGAAACCAGTTTTTAAATGGAAATGAATGGACATCACCTGTGGCTCCTTGCTTAATTGCTTAGGAAAGGGATGGGTCTGAATCAGCTGCTTGACCCTGTTTGAGGCTGTGGCTTAGATTCTCAGCACCTGATGGATCTAAAGAAAGATTCCATGTGTTCATTCTAAACCAAAGTGGCAAAAAGTGCAGTATTTGTGGATGAAGTCTCTCACCTTCCTCTGTAAGGTTCCTGACCTCCATCAAGTGACAATAGGGATCCTTTAGGTCAAATGAGATCTCTAAAGCCCTTCAGAGGCTAGCCGATAGGTGCTTGAGTTGTCTCCTGACTCCAAATCACATACAGAATCTATACATGACAGTGAGTAGGCCGCAAATTGGAAAAGCAGAGCAGTATTTAGGGCAGGCCTATTTGATCACTCCTGTTTCACAGGAAGTATGCCCAGGCCACCCAAACTTTAGGCAAATGAGGGGCAAGGGAGCGTATGTTGGACACTGTCTTGTACTGCACCCCTCATGGAAACATACAGCCAGAGGTGATGATGAGTGTCTATAAGGAAGAAGATTAGGGTCATGTGGGAGTGTTTTGGTTTTAATTGTGGTCATTTGTGTGGCGGTTGGAAGAGATGACTGGGTTCACCTGGGCTTTAACTCTGGCGTGATTTACCATTGAGACTGCATTCTGGAACTGACCTCAGAGAAGTATTGCCATGAATTTTATTGGGATTTTAGGAGGCCATGCATGAGTGTTGCCCTTGGAAACTGAGATCTATGCCCAGGATGGCTTTCCAGAGAGCACTGGGAATCTCAGCCAGGATATCACATGATTTTATACTAAAACACTTGGCAGCCATAGTTGAGAGTCAAAACACACATGGACCTCCCATTGTAGACATCTACGGGCCTGGCTTCATGTGACCTTGTGGCTACTCATTTGGAAACCTTGCCTGTGATCATTATCCAGACCTTTCATGGAAATGATCTTTCTCACCTTTTGATGGTTCCTGAATGAATTGAAACCCACAGTGCCTCCAACTTCATCTTTGAAAAATGGCTAGATAAATACCATGAAATTTTTGAAGTTCCCATGACCAGGTGGCACTGGAGAAACTTTCGATGTCCTGTTGCTGATTAAGAGTGTACCAGACAGTTCTTTGATTGACTGGGTTTCATGAAAATGGTGTAGAACAGTGATGCCATTAAGTTAGAGCTGCAGAGTAGTGGGCCTAGAGACGTGGTGTGCAGTTGTGTAATAATACATCTGTGTTGTGGCCAAGTGGATCTGCCATTGGCTTCCATATTGCTTGTGAGTGACATGGTGCAGACAGGAGACCCGTATATGTAAAAGTATGTTTTTATATGTAGAGGTTTCAGCGCCATGTTCAGAATCAAGTTCCTATGGTAAATGGGGAAAGCTATGTGGGAAAGAAGCCTGGTTGGTGCATTCCCCTGCAGACACTGACCCACCGCAAGTGACAGAACATCGTCCAGCACTCGGTCCCAGTTGAACTCGTTGTATTTCGTGAAGCAAATACCAAACTCCCAGAGAAGCAGCAAGAAACACCACGAAAAGTGGAGGATGACCAAATGGCTTTACAGTCCACACGGGGAGACACTTATCTTTAAGTGGCCACAGTTTACCTACAAAGAGTGAATTCAGCACTGCTGCTTCATGTCTTTTGTAAAATAAGAAACCATGTCCTCCAGGTCACATAGATTCAGACACAGCTTTGATGCTCTCACTAGAAAGGAAGCTAAAGCTCCTGAAAACAATATATATTTCAAGTGCCCAACCTCAGAGGCCGTTTCCCAAGAATTAAGTAAGCAAAAGGCCAAAAGCAGGGTTTCTCCACTGAGACATTACTGGTCACACTGATATCTGAGTTTTCTGAGATCCTCCGATTCCCTTCAGTTATCATGTACATGGTCATGTCACAGAGCTTGGAGGTGGTACATATCTTAGACACAAACCATGAGCCTATTCTAGAGAGTGGCCAGAATTCAGGAAGAAAACAGGAATGTAGTAAGATAGTAGGTGTTGCCCATCCATAAGGCAAGTCACAGTCCATTCATAAATTGGAAAGGATGAATGCTGTGAGCTTTATACTAGGCAGGCCACATCCATTGATGCATTCTCTTTTCTAATGTCTACAATCACGGACACAGTGGGATACACAGACATAGAAACTCTCGCCTTGTCAAACAACTTACTTGAAAAAGTCCACTACAAAACAAACAAACCGCCTTTCCTACCTATTCTCAGAATATGAGACAAAACCACAAATTCACAGCCACACCCAAAAAGGCACCTCTTTCATCCACGTTGGTCTATAACTATCCGGAGTGTCATCTGACTGGTTGGTCATACTATGTTCCCCCGAAATGAACTATCCATTCTCAGATCTGGTCTTCTTGGACAACTCTGTGAAGTTGTCAGGAGCCTGTGGTGAGCCATTACCCGCTTTCTCAGGAAAGGCCCCTCTTCAGAGCTCTCCTGGCATTTGGCCATCCTTACATCAATAGGTACCAAGAAAAACTGACTCTGTTCTTAGTAACACCAAACAATTGCGCCCACTTGGACTGGGACTGGGATTGGCTCTGGGTGCCTGGCTTAATGGATCCCAAGATTAGAGAGTTCCACCCAAGGAAATGAGGTAGGTCACTTCTTTCAGGAACTGAATGAAGTCACTTCCTTGGCAACCACTTTGTCATAACAGTTGCTTCCAAGTGTTCCATGAGATGGAGGCTGCCCCTACTTCCTGTGACATTTTCACAAGTTAAAATGATATATCAATCATAGGCACCAAGGAACAGCTCTCCACAAAGGCCTGGTTTGGTCTATCTTCTCTACATTAAGAAGAGAGAAGCTGATTCAGACACATTCCTTCACCCCGACCAGGTTTTTTGCCATGGAAGATGACTTTTGCTCTCTCATGTCCTTCATAGCTGCCTACATTTTCTCCAGGGATCACTTCTGCATGGACCTTTGAGGTTCTAAGTAGGTGGAAGATCACCTACATTCCTGTATCGTAAGACCAACACTGTTCCCTTCTCTTCTGTCAAGTTAGATTGAGGGAACACTGTGTGGTTATGGTTAATAAGAGTTTTGATTTGGGTTAGGAATCATTTTGCGGGATGAATAATGGTATTGGGAATCCGTGATATTAATAAGAATATAGACATGAAATATAAGTATGAAAACAGAAATCTAGGTAAAATTGGAAGCTCAAAAGGGCATTGGGCTCTTGATAGTGATACTTAGCGTTGAAATATGTTCTGCACAAATGTCTCAGATAAATCGATATACAGTGGCATAAGACATTGTACCTTGGATGAATTAATGTTGAAGAGAAGCTCCACTCAAAAGGATATTCGTTAGGATTAGGAAGATAGTCAGTAGGTTTAGAAAGAAGAGTGAGTATAGGATTTGGACCAAAGATCTTTACCAATAGGGTTTCAGTTAAAGAGTGAATATTAATGTCAGTCCATGTGAAGTGTGAGTCACAATGATGAACTGAGGAAAATATGTAGGAAAGCAGATATCAATAGAGACATTAGGAAATCAGGAGGCAAGTATTAAGAGAGTCATAGAATTAGGCATTTTCAACATGGTTGAGGTTGAATATATAATCTTAGCAAGAAACAAATATGTAGTCACCAATAGAATTGACATTTGAGAGCATTAGGCAACCTGGACATGAATGTTTTTAGTAATCCATGCTCACTTTCCATTTAGGCTTTGGTGAAAGGCTAATAAAGTAGGTACTTGTCACTTCCTGTTTTTCTGTATGCTTAACAAAACACTGTTGAAATCCTGAAAACTTTTTGCTAATCTTGTTCCCAGAATGTGCTGTCCCCAACTGCCAAACTGCAAAATGTACTCCCTCACCATTTACACGCAAAACGCCCACTCGCCCTCAACCATCAATAAACTTCCCTCCCTGCCCTCTCCAGGGAATGTATATAAGCTCTCCTTAAGCTGTTCTCAGGGCTCTGTGCTCTATTCAAGTGAGCTCTGAGCCCCAGAATTCTGGACCCTTTGCTGTTGCATGAGACAGTCTCTTGGTGGTCTTTTCCTCTGATGCTCGCCCGACTTTTACATTTGAGGTCCCCAGCGAGATCCAGCAGCGGTGGACGAAAGACGCCCAATGGGCTCCTCTCAGGGTAAGTAAGGCGCCTCTTTCTGGTTTCAGATTTCAGGTTAGGGATGGGCAAAATGGCTATCGGTGATGAGCATGAGCTCTCTCCAATGGTGGCTGACACACATGTCACAGAGCCACAGGCCATGTCCCTGGGGGACGCCCCAGAGGACTCAGGAAATAGAGTAACAGTAGTCTCCTCGACTCAGTGATATTTTGTTTCAGATTCGGTATTGCCAGCCCATCAGGTTTTGCTGGCTACTCAGTCCTGGTCTCAGTATTGGACGTCCATTGCCTGTCTTTATTGTCTTGTCTGCGTCTTGTGTCATTGCTTTCATTGTTTGTGTATCTTTCATATGGGACAGAGCACTTCAATGCCTCTGTCTCTGACCCTTGATCACTGGACCAAAGTCTGCTTAAGGGCTCAGAATCTTCCTTTTTCAGTAAAACGCCGGTCCTGGACGACTCTCTGTGCCACAGAATGACCCACCATTGGAGTCGGATGGCCCCCCAAAGGATCTTTCTACTTCCAACTAATTTGAAAACTCAGAGATATTGTCTTTCAGCTGGGGCCACATAGACATCCAGATCAACAGCCATATATCTTAACTTGGCAAGACATCTGCAAATCTCCTCCTCCTTGGGTGAAGCCTTTCATTGTCCCTGGTCCTGCTCCTACTGCTTCCCCCATGATTCTATCTCTCAAACCCTCTGTTCCTCCTCCTCCACCCTCTGTTCTTCCTGAGTCTCAAGACTCTACTGGACTCTCCTACCCCTCCTTATGCCCTGCCCTCGCAACCCAACCCCTAACACCTTCTAAGTGATTCCCGTGCTGCTGACTCAGCCTGTCAGCCATTGGAGGAATCTAGACCAGCCCATCGCCCTCCAGATGACTACCCCGTGGCACACATGACTGCCCTTCCTTCCCTGGAGGAAGCTGGCCCGGCCAAAAGAACTCAAAGAACTCGCCGGCGGGGAGTAAACTTTGAAGTGGATACAGGGGCAGTATACTCAGCCCTTAAGGACCCATTGGGCCGTCTATCAAATAAAAGGACTCTAGTTCAAGGGGCTAATGGCATTAAATATGGGGCTTAGACAACTAAGAGGACCATGGACCTGGGGAAAGGAAAAATCCATCACTCCTTCCTAATAATCCTAGAATGCTGGGCCCCATTGATGGGCAGAGATCTGCTCAACAAGATCCAGGCCAGAATAACTTTTAACCCTGAAGGCCCCCAAGTGAAATTTCTAAATCCTTCAGTAAAACCTCCTATAGTCACGGCTTTAAATATGTCAGTAGAAGATGAACATCAACTCGTCACACCCCCCAAGAGTGATCAAAAAGGCATACTACCCCAGGAATGGATAACAGATTATGCAGATGCCTGGGAAAAAACTGCTTGGTAAGGCCTAGCCGTGAAACAACCTCCAATAACAGTAGAGTTAAAAACTTCAGCCCCCCCTATCAATGGCAAAAAATATTCTCTGAGCAAAACAGCTAAAGATGGGATAAGGCCCCATATTCAGAAATATCTGACCTTAGGGGTCCTAAGGCCCTGTCATTCCAACTGGAACACTCCCCTGCTACCAGTAAAAAAATCCAGGAACCGGGGACTATCGCTCCATTCAAGACCTAAGAGAGATCCACAACAGAGTGCAGGACATTCACCCCACAGTACATATTCTGTACAATCTACTTAGCACTCTGAACCCTGAGCAGAAATGGTATACTGTTCTGGACTTAAAAGATGCTTTCTTTTGCTTGCCTCTGCATAAAGATGGTCAGTTGCTATTTTTTTTTCCAGTGGGTAGACCCAGGAACCAGAACTTCTGTTCAACTAACTTGGACTAGACTCCCACAGGGGTTCAAAAACTCCCCCACTCTCTTTGATGAAGCCCTCCACAGCGATCTGAACAACTTCAGAACTATGCACCCTGAAGTCACCCTGCTTCAATATGTGGATGACCTGCTACTGGAAGCCAACACCAAGGAAAACTGTGAGTCTGGGACCCAAGCACTATTATTCAAGCTTGCTCAACTCGGGTATTGAGCTTCTGCAAAAAGGCCCAAATTTGCCATCCAGAACTAATCTTCCTGGGCTATTCCCTTTGGGGCGGTAAACGATGGCTCACTGAGCCCAGAAAACAATCCATTGAGCAGATACCACCCCCATCTAACAGCAGACAACTCAGAGAGTTTCTTGGGACTGCTGGCTTTTGCAGGTTATGAATACCTGGGTTTGTGTCCTTAGCTGCTCCTTTATACCTGCTGTTAAAGAAAGATGCCCAATTCCAATGGACTCCTGAGCACCAGCAAACTTTTGATAATATCTAAGGACACTGACACTGAAATCTTCAACTTCACTGAGCCCAGCCTGCTTTTTCAGAAAGCCCTAAACTATGTTCAAAATGTACATCAACTCACTCACCTTGGTTCAAAGAAACTGCAGGCATTCCTGAAGGATCAAGAACAGAGTTTTCCACTAACCAACTCAAAGCGAAAGGAAATAACTGAACGGGTAACAAAAGCCTGTCAGGTCTGTCATGGTTAATGCTTACCCTTCCAATTTTTCTGCAAGAAAGCACCTACAAGGAACCAGACCAGGACAATTCTTGGAAGTGGACTTTACTGAAATTAAACAAGCAAGGTATGGACTTAAATATCTACAAGTCTTTGTAGATACATTTTCAGAATGGATCGAAGCCTTCCCCACAAAAAAAAAAAAAAAAGCAACAACAACAACAACAAAATAAAACTGCACAAATGGTGGTCAAGGACATCCTGAAAGATATTTTTCCAAGATACGGACTGCCAAAGGTAATAGGCTCTGATAATGGACCGGCGTTCATGGCCCTGGTAAGTCAGGGGTTAGCCAGGACCCTGGCGATTAATTGGAAGTTACATTGTGCTTATAGACCTCAGAGATCAGGACAGTTAAAAAATAATAATTAGAACCATTAAAAAGACCTTAACAAAATTAAGCTTAGAGATCGGCATAAAACATTGGACTATGCTCCTGCCTTATGCACTGTTTCATGCAAGAAATACTCATATTCCCTCTGTTTCTTTGTATAAACTCACCCGCTATGAAATTCTCTATGTTCCCTCCTCCAGTAAGGGACCTAACCCCAACTGTAAGACCTAATGATCCCTTCCACACCCCCTTCCTTACAGACTTAAAAGCTCTTGAAAGACCTCATCAATTTCTGTAAAAACAGCTGGCCACTTCCTACCAACCTGGCGACAAGGGGACACCATATCGATATCAAGTAAGAGACTTCGTCTACATAAGACAACATCAGGTGTCATTCCTGGAACCCCAATGGAAATGACCATACCAGGTGCTACTTATAAAATCTACAGGGGTAAAGGTAGACGGAATCACTTCCTGGATCCATGCCTCTCATCTCAAGCCTGCGCCCTGTCAAGACTCTGGCTGGAAACTGGAAAAGACTGGTAACCCTTTCAAATTGTGTATTCGCCATATGGATAAGGCTATAGACTCTCCCCTTGGCCAATAGTAGTCCTAAACCTCATCAGACTGTTCAACAGGGATTGCTGATCACAAATCCTACTGTACAAGAAGTGTGGTCTATCTTGCATACAGCCCCCTTAGGAACCTGGTGGCCATCTACTTACCCAGACATTTGTCAGCTGGATATACGTCTTTCTCATAGGGATATCCCTGACGAAGAGAATCCCAATAAAATTCCATTAAATCCCTTACGTACCATAGATAATGGAAACAAATATTATGGATGTAGGTACACGTGAGCCGGATTCAGGTTGGCTATCCTAGATTACTATGTTTGCCCAGCGGAATATCAAAGCCACAAACAGCCACGGCTGTGTGAGGGAAAAGCCAACTTCTTCTGTAAGTCATGGAGATGTGAGCATACAGGGGCTGCCTGGTGGAACCCAAACTCCTCATCAAATTCAGTACACAGCATTGGCCATATTACCAATTTAACAACCAAAACCGATGGCCCCCAGAGGGGTCTCTATATGCTCAAATTCTGCATGACCTTTTAAACTTCTGCAAGTGCTCAAAAGGGTGGAAGAAAATTCCCCTATGTGGAGGCCTTTTTCCTCCTTTGCTCACATCCTGAACTATGCTTCTCCAATAGATCCTCACCCTCAGCATTCTTCTCCAGAGTCTCTGCTGTCACTCCCACTTCAGCAACCTGATTTCTTCACTCCAATTACTAGATCAAAAACCGAAACCTCCCCCGGTTCTCAGACCATTGCCCCCTTGCTGAGGTAGCAGGTACTGAGGTACCCATCCACCCACTCACTCCTCTCTTCTCCTGTCAGTGCCTGCACCGGGTAACACCAGGTCCTCTTACCAGCTAACCCAAAGCTCAAACCAGGTAAGGAGAGCCCTCAGACCCTACCCAAGATGTAATGAAAATGGCCTTTAAAGTTGCTTTGTCTTCACTGAAAACAGGTTGCTAAGAATTTAAAGTCCCTCACAGGCCTTTGGGAATACTCAATCCCGTCTTCCCCTCTGCACTACCTGTTCTACTGCTCAACTTTTTGTTGTGTGGAAAATTCCAAACCTTTTTCCCATTATTCTTTTACATCTCTCCTTCCTCATTCACAGACCCAAGGAGCTGCTCTCAGACTCGCCTTCCCCGTCTTCCCGCTCTGTGCCAGGCCCACGGAAATGTCTTAACTGACCTTCTCCAGAAGTCTTCACCATGGCTGACTTTAGGACTTTCAGCAAAAGAGTCCCTATAAAAGAGTTCAATGTATATAAACTTCCCCTTTTCGTGTTGCCCTGTTCTACTTGGCCACTGGCTGGAAAAATCATCAATCCTAAGCTAGACACCCCCTTACTAGTTTTTCACAAAACATGTGAACAAGGCCTCTGGCCTTCAGCTGGGGCTTCACAGAGATGGCTACATTTCTAAGATAAAGAAGTTACCAACTGGGCTCCATTGTAACCGCTGGCAGGGAGAAAAAAAAAGAGAAGAAAAAAGCTCTTCCCCTCCAGGTGTCCTTAAAATGTTAACTTGCCCAAAACAGAGTACAAAAAAACAGAAACGAAAACTTATTTTGTGAACTTCTGCAGACTGCGAACTTCTGAGCCCCTTTCCTTACATTTTGGGTACAAAATTCTGAAACTACCTAAACTTGGGGTGCAGGTGATTAATTGATTAAAACAGAATCAGTGCTCTCAAAATCCAGTTGCAACCAAATAGGTCTGTTCCTCTGTCTTCGGTGCTATCTTAGGTGCCTTGCCTTGTCTGTCCCTACAGCAGCATAATTCTAAATACATAAACATTGTTTATGTTTTCGTAAAATGGTCAACAGATGTGATTAATTATGTAATGTTGCAGATGTTACCCAGAATTCTCCGTCATGATGCAGGTTCATTTAAAAATCAAATAGAGGGGCATACAACCCAGTTCCGCTGGAAACCTGTATCCCTCCCATTAGCCATCCTATTAGGAAAAGGAGTTGCTGCATGGGTGGGCACAGGAACCACTGCCCTAGTACATGGGACACAACAAATGACCCAATGAGAAGCAGCAATAGACCAAAACTTAAACATATTAAAAACCTCCATCACAGCTTTATTGGAATATTTATCTTCTCTTTCTGAATTTGTTTTACAGAACAGGCGAGGGTTGGACCTCCTCTTTATGAGAGAAGGGAGCCTTTGTGCTGCATTGAGGGAAGAATGTTGTTTTTATGCCGACCATACTGGAGTTGTAAAAAAAAACTATGAGTAAATTAAGAAGACGCCTTGAAGAGCATGAACAAGAGAGAGAGGAAAAAAAAGGGTGGTTTGAGACTTTGTTCACACAGTCCCTCTGGTTAACTATGCTTTTATCAGCCCTGGCCAGTCCATTAAAAATCCTCAGATTATTGCTAATTGTAGGACCCTGTTTGCTCAACCGTGTAGTTTCTTTCTACAAGCTCAAATTGGATAAGTTAAACTTATGGTAATCAGACATCAATATACCTCACTAGCAGACATTAAATGTGAGGCCCACCAATGATAACTTTTATTATTAAAAGTCCAGAATAAGACGTGGGGAATGAAAGGTTAATAAAATAGGTACTTGTTACTTCCTGTTTTTGTGTATGCTTAACAAAACACTGTTGAAATCATGAGAACTGTTTGCTAATCTTGTTCCTAGAATGTGCTGTCACCAACTGCCAAAATACTGAATGTACTCCCTCTCCCGTTGACACTCAAACCACTCACTCGACCTGAATCATCAATAAAATTCCCTCCCTGCCCTCACCAAGTAAAGTACATAAGCTCTGCTTAAGCTGTTCTCAGGGCTCTCTTCTTTATTAAAGTGAGCTCTGAGCTCCAGCATGGTGGACCCCCAATAAACCCTTTGCTGTTGCATGAGACAGTCTCTTCATGGTCTCTTCCTCCGACACTCGCCCGACCTTTACATTGGTACAATCATAAGTGTGAACTTTGCTTTGTGTGTCCAGAATATTACTGTAATAAAATGTATATATAGATAAGGTGACATGAGTATTTCTTCCACCATTTCTGGGAGCAATATATTGAAGATGTATGAATTTGTATTGGGGGTAGAAATAGGTGTATCATGTGTCTATAAATATAGAGATATTACATGAATTGACCATACTGTGAATAAATAATATAACTGGTTCCAACTTTAAATAATTAATTTAATTGATATCTGAAAATATACAGGAAATCTTATATTGAAATAATACATTTAATCCTACCCATTATACATCTAATGGTAATATTACGGTTATGGATTATCATGAAAAGTGTGTGAGTTTTGCTTCAAAAGTGATTATGAAAATTGAAAATAATGTATTTCGAAAGAAGTCTCGTGAAAAGACCAGACAAGATACCTGGAGGTATACAAGTGTTCTGAAGCAGGAAGTGATTGAAAGTGAAACAAATGCCTATATATTTGCTAACTTGTGGATGAAATATATATCCTATGATGTGCATAAATTGAATATCAATAGTAATGTACCAGTGTTGAACAAAAATGAACGTTAAAATACACATTATGTCCCATAGAAATCTACTTGAATTGATGATAATCTGGGTCAGTAACTGTAGAAATATTAGAATTTGTATGCACCATTCACTGAAGTTAGTTTTCAGTACTACGAAACAAAGATGTATTTCAGGTGGATGAATATTTCTGAGAATAATCTTGTGAAAAGTTGATTATAAATCCACATACATGAATATGAATGAATTTAGGGAGTGTATAATAAGACACATTTCATATTTTGAAAAATCTGGAGAATATATCTCTATATATCTATATATATCTATCTATCTATATCTATATGTATATATTTATCTATATATCTATCTATATATCTATCTATATATCTATCTATATATATATATATAAACACACACACTGAGACATTAAAAATAGCAATATATATGCCAATCGAAAATCACCATGAAATATTCATCATACACAGATACAAAATATTCATTTTACTGAAGATAGATTTAGGAATAATGTTGTTTAATGAGGAAGCTCACCCATACATTGAATTTTCAGTTCCAACAGCATTTGGGAGGAGTGATCTCTTCTCACAATTTGTATCTGCCAAGTCAGCCACCTCACAAAAATGTACTTGTGATACCAGGTAGGATTCTATATGTGCATACAAAAATACATGGGCTGAATAGGCTACAGAGAGAGGGAGACAGGAATTCAGATATTTGATAACTTGAAAAACACATGGAGAACTATTTCAATTAAAAATTGAATAGATTTATAACACCTACACTTTATCCTGCAAAAGGCAAGTCCAAATATATGCCATGCCTCTTCTGAACTGCTTTTATTTCTATTCTGTTTGGGTTATTTTTCTCCATCATATTAGGATTAGTAGTCAGAGTCACTACAGACAAAACCCTTTCCAAATAAATTAAGCAAAGGGTATGGGTTAGTGTCAGGAATTCAGTATTTCGAATAGAAAATAGGAAAATGAATCCAATGTGTATGCAAATATATTCTACACAAAAATCTTCCCACTCTCATTCAGAATAATGCCTTGACATTACCTTTGCCCCAAGTAAGACACAATTAGATTAGAAGAGTTAGAAAATATGTGAATACATATCTGCAATGGAAAATGATCAAGAGTTCACAAACTTGGAGGTGTTAGAGGAATTTCCAAAACTAAGGGACAGGGTAAACCCTCCACAAACATGGTGCTCTGCCAGACTAAATACTTCTTAAGAAATTGCCTTTGAGGTTGGACACTAGAAATATATGTTGTTGTCAGGAGCTTTATGTTCATTTGCAGTGAGAAGATCAAAGCTGGCCCTGCATCTATGTGACCTGGAGGACTTGGTTTCTTATTGTCCAATGAACATGAGGCAGCAGTGCCGAATTCTCTCTTTGTAGGTAAACTGTGGCCACAGGTTGCTAAGTGTCTCCCCGTGTGGACTGTGAAGTCATTTGGTCATACTCCACTTTCCATCGTGTTTCTTGCTCCTGCACTGGGATTTTTGTATTTGCTTCATGAAATACAAGGAGTTCAACTGCAACACAGTGCTCAAGGGAGTTCTGTCACATGTGGTGTGTCAAGGTCTGTAGGAGAATGCACCAAACAGGCTTCTATCCCACATAGCTTTCTCCTTGACCATAGCAACCTTATTCTGAACATTATCCTGAAACCTCTCCATATAAGAAGATGCCTTTACAAATAAGGGTCTTCTGGTTGCACCATGTCAGCCACAAGCCATTTGGAAGTCAAAGGGACATCCACATGGCCCCACCACAGATATTTTTTCACAGACCTGCACACCACAGCTCTGAACCCACCACTCAGCAGTCTCCAACTTACTGGTATCACTGTTCTACACCATCTTCATGAATCCCAGTCAATCAAGGCATGGTCTGGTACACTCATGATCAGCAACAGGACATCCAAAGGTTCTCCAGTGCCACCTGGTCATGGGAATTACAAAAATTTAATGGTATTCATCTAGCCATTTTTCAAGGATGAAGTTTGAGGCACTGTGGGTTTCAATTCATTCAGGAACCATTAAAAGTTGAGGAAATTCATTTCAAAGAAAGCTCTGGAGAACTTTCACAGGCAAGGCTTCCCAAAGAGTGGCCAAAAGGTCACATGAAGCCAGGCCCATTTAGGTCTCCAATGTCAAGTCCATGTGTGTTTTGACTCTAAACTATGGCTTCCAAGTCTTTCAGAATAAAATCATGTGATATCCTGGCTGAGATTTCCAGTACTCTGTGGCAAGCCACCCTGGGGCTAGATCTCAGTTTCCAAGGGCGAGTATCATGTGTGGCCTCCTAAAATCCCAACACAATTCATGGCAATAATTCTCTGAGTTCAGTTTTAGAACGCAGTCCATAATGGGAATCACACCAGAGTTCAAGCCCAGGTTGACCAAGTCATTTCTTCACACCACCAAACAAATGATCACAATTAAGACCAAAACACTCCCTCATGGTCCCCATGTTCTTCCACATATACTCTCTTCATTACCTCTGGCTGGAGCTTTCCATGAGGAGCACATTCCAAGAGAGTGTCCAAAATATGCTTGCTTGCCCCTCATTTGGCTAATATCAGGGTGGCCTTGACACCCCTCCTGTGAACCAGGAGTGATTAAATAGGCCTGCCCTTAACTGTGCTGCTTCTCCAATATGAGGCATTCTGACTGTGGGGTTTAGATTCTTTATGTGAATTGGAGTCATGAGAAAAGACAAGCACCTCTGGAGAGATTTGAAGAACTAATTTGACCCAAAGGAATTCTATTCTCACTTCATGGATTACAGGAACCTAACACAGGAAGGCAATAGAATTCATTCATAATGACTGAACTTTTTGCCATTTTGGATGCACACATTGGATCTTTCTTGAGATCCATCAGGTGCTGTGAATCTAAGCCACAGCCTCACACAGGGCCAAGAGCCTCAATCAGACACAACCTTTTCCAAAGCAATTAAGCAAAGAGCCACATGTGAAGCCCAATCATTTCCATTTGACAACTGTTTTTTCAGGCTTCACTAAAAGGTGGCCTGAGGCAAAGACCTTCCTGACATTCAGGGCAGCAGAACAATAGGTAAGCAAAAGGCCCAAAGCAGGGTATCTCCACTGAGACTTTACAAAGGTAGTAGGTGTTGCCCATCCATAAGGCAAGCTGCAGTTCATTCATAAATTTGGCAGGATGAATGCTGGGAAGCTTTCTACTACACAGGGCACATCCATTGTTGCATTGTCTTTTCTCAAGTCTACAACCACGCACACAGTGGAATACACAGACATAGAAACACTCACCTTGTCAAATGACTTACTAGAAACAGTTCACTCCAAACCAAACAAACCACCTTTCCTACCTATTCTCAAAATATGAGACAAAACCACAAACCCACACTCACAAAGGCACCTCCTTCCCCCAAGTAGGTCTGTGACTATCTGGAGTGTCCTCTGACAGGTGGGCCATACTATGTTCCCCCGAAATAGCCTGTACTCTCTCAGATCTGGTTTCCTTGGCCAACTCTGTAAACTTGTCAGAAAAAAGTGGTTAGCCACTACCTGCTTTCTCAGGAAAGGTCCCTCTTCAGAGCTCTCCTGGCATTTGGTCATCCTCACATCAGTAGGTACCAAGAAAGATTGACTCTGTCCTTGGTAAATCCAAACACGTGAGCCCACTGGGACTGGGATTGGGACTGCCTCTGGGTGCCTGGCTTCTTGGATACAAAGTTAAGAGAGTTCCATCACCAAGGAAATAAGGTATGTCACTTTCTTTGGAAGTGAATGAGGTCACTGCCGTGGCAACCCTTTTGTCCTAACAGTTGCTTCCAAGGGTCCCATGAGATGGAGGCTGCCCCAACTTCCTCTGACACTTTCACAAGTAGAATGGTATATCAACCATAGGAACCCGGGAACAGCTCTCCACACAGTCCTGGTTTGGTCCATCTTCTCCACAATAAGAAGAGAGTGGCTGATTCAGACACATCCCTTCATCCTGACCAGATTGTTTGCCATGGAAGATGACTTTTGCTCTCTCAGGTCCTTCATTCCTGCCTACAACTTCTCCAGGTATCATTTTTGCGTGGACCTTTGAGTTTCTCAGCAGGTTGAAGGTCCCCTACTTTCCTGTATTGTAAGAACAACTCTGTCCATGCTCTTCTGTAAAATAAGATAGAGGAAACAGTGTATTTTTAGGGTTAATAACATGTTTGATTTGGATTAGGAATCATTCTGCGTGATGAATAATGGTATTGGGAACCTGCGATATTTACAAGAATATAGAGGTGAAATATAAGTATGAAAACAGAAATATAGGTATGATTTGAAACCCAGAAGGACATTGGGCCCTTGATTAAGATACTTAGCTTTTAATTATGTTCTGCACAGATGTCTCAGATAATTCGATATACAATGGCATAGGAACTTGTACCTTGGATAATTGAATGTAGAAGAGAACATCCAATCAAAAAGGGATAGTCGGTAGGATTAGGAAGATACTCAGTATGTTTAGGAAGAAGAGTGAGTATATGTTTTGGACGAAAAGTTCTTTAGCAATATGGTTTCTGTTAGAGAGTGAATGCATATGTCAGCACATATGAAGAGTCAGTCACTATGATGAACTGGGGAAAATATGTAGAAAAGAAGATATCAGTAGAGACATTATGAAATCAGGCAAACTATTAAGTGAGGGAGAGTATTAGACATTTTCAACAGGGTTGAGGTTGAATATATAATCTTAGGAAGAAACAAATATGTAGTCACCAATAAGATTGACATTTGAGAGCATTAGGCAACCTGGACATGGATGTTTTTAGTAATCCATGTTCACTTTCCATTTAGGCTTTGGTACAATCATAAGTGTGACAATTACATTTTTTGTCCAGAATATTACTGTGATAAAATGTATGTATATATATATATATATATATATATATATATATATATATATATATATATATACATCCGGTGACATAAGAATTTCTCCCACCATTTCTGGGAGCAATATATTGAAGACGTAAAGTTAGTATTTTGGGTACCAAGAGGTGTAGCCTATGTCTATGAATATAGAGATAAAGCATGAATAGACCATACTGTGAATAAAGAATATAACTTATTCCAACTTTAAATAATGGGTTGAACTGATATCTGAAAATTTACAGGAAATCTTACATGGATATACAATCATTCATTAAACAAGTTATTCATCTAATGGTAATATTAGTGTTTTGGTTTATCATGAAGAGTGTGTGAGTTTTCCTTCAAAAGTGATTATGGAAATCGAAAACAATGTGTTTGTAAATAAGTCTCATGAAAAGACCAGTCAAGAAACCCTGACATTACATGTGTTCTGAAGCAGGAAATGATTAAAGTTGAAACAAATGCCAATAAATTTGTGAACTTGTGGATGAAATTTATATCCAATGATGTGCAAAACTGAAGAAATAATAATGCAGCACTGTTGAATAGAAATGAACATCAAATTACATATCATGTCCCATAGGAATCTACTTACATTGATGTTAGACTGTGTCATTTCCTGTAGAATTATTAGGCTTTGTATGCGCCATTCACTGAAGTTAGTTTTCAGTACTAGGAAACAAATAAGTATTTCAGGTGGATGAATATTTCTGAGAATAATCTTGTGGAAAGTTGATTATAAATCCACATACATGAACATGAATGAATTTAGAGAGTGTATATAAGACACATATATTTCATATTTTTAAAATCTGGAGAGTATATATATATATATATATATATATATATATATATATATACACACACACACACACACACAAACACACACACACAAACAAAACACAAACAGACATTAAAAATTAGCTATATATATATCAATCGAAATTCATCATTAAATATATATCATCCACAGATGCAAAAATATTTATTTTACTGATCATGAGTTTATGTATAATGTTGTTCAACTAGGAAGCTCCCCTATTGGTGAAATTTTTATTTCCAACAGCGTTTAGGAGGAGTTATCTCTTCTCACAATTTGTGTCTGCCAAGTCAGCCACCTCACAAAAATGTACGTGTGATACGAGGTAGGATTCTATAAGTCCATATAAAAATACATGCGATGAATAGGCTACAGAGAAAGGAGACAGGAATTCACATATTTGTTACTTTTAAAAACACATGAAGAATTATTTCAATTAAATATTGACTACATTTATAACTACAGCCCTATTTAATGCAAAAGGCAAGTCTAAATATACACCAGGCTTACACTGAACTGCTTGTATATCTATTCTGTTTGGGTTATTTTCTCCATCATATTAGGATTAGTATTGGGGGTCTAGTATGTTATGGGTTAGTATCAGGTATTCAGTATTTCAAATGGAAATTTGGAAAATGAAACCAATGTGTATGCAAATATGTGCTACACCAAAGTCTTCCCAATCTAATCTAGAACAATGCCTTGACATTACCTCCGCCCCAAGTATGACACAATTAGAGAAGAGGAGTTAGAACAATCTGTGAATACATATCTGCAATGGAAACTGATCAATTTTCAAAACTTTGTAAGTTGTAGAGGGGTTTCCAAAAGGAAGGGACAATGTAAACCCTCCACAAACATGGAGCTCTGCTGGCCTAAAGACTTCTTAAGAAACTCCTTCTGAGGTTGGGCACGTGAAATATATGTTGTTGTCAGGAGCTTTAGCTTCCTTTGTAGTGAGACCATCAAAGCTGGGTCTGTATCTATGTGACCTGGAGGACATGCTTACTTATTTTCCAATGAACATGAGGCAACATTGCTGAATTCTCCCTTTGTAGGTAAACTGTGGCCACTGGGGGCTAAGTGTCTCCTCGTGTGCAATGTGAAGCCATTTGGTCATCCTCCACTTTACGTGGTGTTTCTTTCTGCTGCACTGGGAGTTTGGTATTTGCTTCATGAAACAAAAAAGTCAACTGGGACACAGTGCTGGAGGGAGTTCTGTCACGTGTGGTGGGTCAGTATCTGCAGGAATATGCACCAACCTCGCTTTTATCCCAGAAGCTTCCCTCCTTGAGCATAGCAATCTGATTTTGAACATTGCCCTAAAAGCTCTCCATATTAAAAGATGCCTTTACATTGAAGGGTCTGCTGTCTACACCATATCAGTCATAATCCATTTGGAAGCGAATGGCAGATCCACATGGCCCCACCACAGATTTTTTATCACACACCTGCCCACACCTTCTCTAGGTCCACTACTCAGCAGGCTCCAACTTACAGGCATCTCTTTTATATACCATTTTCATGAAACCCAGTCAATCAAGGCAACTTCTGGTATACTCATGTTCAGAAACAGGACTTTCAAAGTATCTCCAGTGCCACCTACTCATGGGAATTTCAAACATTTCATTGTATTTATGTAACCATTTTTCATGGATGAAGTTGAAGGCACTGTGGGTTTCAATTCTTTCAGGAACAATTAAATGTTGAGGAAGCTGATTTCAATAAAATCCCTTGAGAACTCTCACAGGCAAGGCTTCTCAAAGACCCAAAGAATGGCGAAACGTTCACATGAAGCCTGGCCCATTGAGGTCTACAATGTGAAGTCCATGTTTGTTTTGACTCGCAACTATGGCTGCCAAGTATTTCAGAATAAAATCATGTGATATCGAGGCTGAGATCCCAGTGCTCTGTGGAAAGCAACCCAGGTCCGAGACTCATTTTCCAAGGGCTACCCTCATGCGTGGCCTCCTAAAATCCCAACACAATTCATTGCAATACTTCTCTTAGGTCAGTTTTAGAAATCAGTCTCTAAGGGGAATCACACCAGAGTTCAATCTCAGGTGGACCCATTCATCTCTTCCAACCGCCACACAAGTGACCACAATTAAAACCAAAACACTCCCACATGGCCCTCATCTTCTTCCATATAGACACTCATCATACCCTCTGGCTGGAGGTTTCCATGAGGGGCACAGCCCAAGACAGTGTCCAAAAGAAGCTCCCTTACCCCTCATATGCCTAAAGGCCGGACTCCCTTCCTGTGATCCAAGAGTGATCAAATAGGCCTGCCGTTAATACTGCTCCAATTCTCCATTTTGTGGCCTAGTGGCTGTGGGGTTTAGATTCTTTATGTGAACTGGAGTCATGAGAAAACCCAACCTCTTATGTGCTAGACTCTGCAGGGCTTTGAAGAACTAATTTGACCCAAAGGATCCCTACTTTCACTTGATGGAGGCAGGAACATTACAGAGGAAGGCGAGAGACTTTTTCCACAATGACTGCTCTTTTGGCCATTTTGGTTTTGGATGCCCATGGGATCTTTCTTTAGACCCATCAGGTGCTGAGAATCTCAGCCGCAGCCTCACACAGAGCCAGGAGGCTGATTCAGACACATCCCATTCCAAATAAATCAAGAAAAGAGCCCAAGGTGATGCCCATTCATTTCCATTTGAAAACTTTATTGTTCAGGCTTCAAAAAGGGGTGGTCTGAGTCAAAGACCTTCCTGACATTCAGGGCAACAGACAAATAAGTAAGCAAAAGACCCAAAGCAGGGTTTCTCCACTGAGACTCTCCTGGTCACACTGATATCTGAGTTATCTGAGATGGTGCCATTCCCTTCAGCTATCCAGTACATAGCCATGTCACAGAGCTTGGAGGTGGTACATAAGGAGGACACAAAACCATGAGCCTATTCTGGAGAGTGGCCAGAAATCAGCAAGGAAACAGGAACTTAGGAAGATAGTAGGTCTTGCACATTTATAAGGCAAGCCACAGTCCATGCATAAATTGGGCAGGATTAATGCTGATAAGCTTTCTACTTGATATGACACATTCATTGATGCATTCTCTTTTCTAATGTCTACAACCACAGTCACAGTGGGATACACAGACATAGAAACACTCGCATTGTCAAAAGACTTACTAGACACAGTCAATTCCAAACCAAACAAACTGCCTTTCCTACCTATTCTTAGAACATGAGAGAAAACCACAAACTCACTCCCACACCCACAAAGGCACCTCCTTCCCCCAAGTAGGTATGTGACTATTGGGAGTATCCTCTGACTGGTGGGCCATTTTATGTTCCCCCCAAATGGCCTGTCCTGTCTCAGATCTGGTCTTTTTGGCCAACTCTGTGAAGTTGTCAGGACCCAGCAGTGAGCCACTACCTGCTTTCTCAGAAAAGGCCCCTCTTCAGAGTTCTCCTGGCCTTTGGCCATACTTACTTCAGTATTCACCAAGAAAGGCAGAATCTGTCCTTAGTAAATCTAAACAAGTGAGACCACTGGGACTGGACCTGAGACTGCCTCTGGGTGCCTGGATTCCTGGATCCCAAATCCAGAGAGTTCCATCACCAAGAAAATTAGGTGAGGTCACTTTCTTCAGGCACTGAGTGAGATCACTGCCATGGCAACCACTTTGTCCTAACAGTTACTTCCAAGGGTCAAATGAGATAGAGGCTGCCCCTATTTCCTGTGACAATTTCACAAGATAGAATGTTATATCAACCAAAGGCACCTGGGAACAGCTCTCCACACAGGCCTGCTTTGGTCCATCTTCTCTACATTAAGAAGACAGAGGCTGATTCTGACACTTCCCTTCATCCTGACCAGGTTTTTTGCCATGGTAGATGACTTTTCCTCTCTTTGGTCCTTCATAGTTCCCTACATCTTCTTCAGGGATCATATCTGCCTGGACCTTTGAGCTTCTTAGCAGGTGAAAGATTCCCTACATTACTGTATTGAAAGACCAACTCTGTGCCTGCTCTTCTGTAAAGTTAGATTTAGAGAAGAATGTATGGTTAGGGTTAATAACAGGTTCAATTTGGGTTAGGAATCATTCTGTTGGATGAATAATGGTATTGGGATCCTGTGATATTTATAAAAATATAGAGGTGAAATATAAGTATGAAAACAGAATTCTAGGTAAGATATATAGCCCAGAAAGGGATTGGGAACTAGAGTGGGATACTTAGCTTTGAACTATGTTCTGCAAAGATGTCTCAGAAAAATCAATATACAATGGCAAAGGACCTTGTACCTTGGTTGATTGAATGTCTAAGAGAACATCCAGTCAAAAAGGGATAGTCGGTAGGATTAGGAAGATAGTGTAGGTTTAGATAGAAACGTGAGTATAGGATTTATACCAAAAGTTCTTTAGCAATAGGGTTTTGGTTAGAGAGTGAATGTAAATGTCAGCACATGTGAAGAGTCGGTCACAGTGATGAACTGGGAAAAATATGTAGGAAAGCAGATATCAATAGAAACATTAGGAAATCATGCAAAGTATAAAGTGAGTGATAGGATTGGACATTTTCAACAGGCTTGAGATTGAATATATAATCTTAGGAAGAAACAAATATGTACTCACCAATAGAATAGATATTTGAGAGCATTAGGCAACCTGAACATGGATAATTTAGTAACCCATGCTCACTTCCTGTTTAGGCTTTGGTACAATCATAAGTGTGACATTTGCTTTTTGTGTCCAGAATATTACCCTGATAAAATGTATATGTAGATCAGGTGACATGAGTATTTCTTTGACCATTTCTGGGTGCAATATTTTGAAGACATATAAATTAGTATTGGGAGTACAAATAGGTGCACACTGTGTCTATGAATATAGAGATAATGCATGAATAGACCATATTGTGAATAAATAATATAACTGGTTTCAACTTTAAATAATGGATTGAAGTAATATCTGAAAATATACAGGAAATTTTATATTGTTATACATACATTCATTCAAACCAGTTATACATCTATTGGTAATATTAGGGTTATGGTTTATCATTAAGAGTGTGTGAGTTTTACTTCAAAATTGATTATGGAAATCAAAAAATAATGTGTTTGGAAAGAAGTCTCATAAAAAGACCAGTCAAGACCCCTGGAAGAATACATGTGTTGTGAAGCAGGAATTGACTGAAAGTGAAACAAATGCCCATAAATTTGTGAATTTGTGAATGAAATATATATCCTATGATGTCCATAATATGAAGAAATATTAATGTTCCAGTGTTGAATAAAAATGAACGTCAAGATACAAATTTTGTCCCATTGGAATAAACTTGAATTGATGTTAAACTGGGTCAGTTACTGTAGAAATATTAGTTTTTGTATGCACCATTCATTCAACTTAGTGTTCAGTACTAGGATACAAATATGTTTTTCAGGTGGATGAATATTTCTCAGAATAACCTTGGGAAAATTGATTATAAATCCAAGACCATGAACATGAATGAATTTAGGGAGTGTATATAAGAAACCTATATTTAATATTTTGAAAAATCTGGAGAGTGTTATATATATATATATATATATATATATATATATATATATATATATACACACACACACTTATATATATATTTATACACACACACACACGTATGTATGTATACACACACACACACGTATATACACAAAAGCACAGAGATATTTAAAAAGTAGCAATATATATGCTATTCGAAATTCAGTATTAAATATATATCATCCACAGATGAAAAAAAATATATTTTACTGATCACGGATTTATGTATAATGTTATTCTACCAGGGAGCTCAACCATAGTTTGAATTTTCAGTTTCAACAGCGTTTAAGAGGAGTGATCTTTTTTCACCATTTGTATCTGCCAAGTCAGCCACCTCACATAAATGTACCTGTGATACCAGGTAGGATTCTATAAGTGCATATAAAAATACATGGGTGAATAGGATATTAAGAAAGAGAAACAGGAATTCAATTCACATATTTGTTAATTTTAAAAACACATGGAGAACAATTTCAATTAAAAATTGACTAGATTTATAACACCTATCGTTTATCATGCAAATGGCAAGTCTAACAATACACCATGCCTGCTCTGAACGGCTTGTATTTATCTTCTGTTTGCGTTATTTTTCTCCATTATATTAGGATTAATAGAGTCGAGTAGGGTATGTGAATATTTCTGAGAATAATCTTGTGAAAAGATGATTATAAATGCACATACATGAATATGAAAAATTTAGGAAGTGTAAAATAAGACACATATATTTTATATTTTGAAAAATCTGGAGAGTATATATATATATATATATATATATATATATATATATATATATATAATATAATATATGTATATATATATATATTTGTATATATATAAATATACACACACACACACACACACAAACTCACAGACATTAAAAAGTAGCACTATATGCCAATTGAAAATCACCATGAATTATATATCATCCACAGATCTATATAAATTCATTTTACTGAACATGGATTTATGTATAATGTTGTTCAACTAGGAAGCTCACCGATAGAATGAATTTTCACTTCTAACAGCGTTTAGGGGGAGTGATCTCTTGTCACAATTTGTATCTGCCAATTCAGACACCACACAAGAATGTACATATGGTAACAGGTAGGAATATAAATGTGCATATAAAAATACAGGTGCTGAATAGGCTTCAGAGTAAGGGAGACAGGAATTCACATATTTCTTAACTTTAAAAACATGTGGAGAACTATTTCAAAAAAATTAACTAGATTTATAACTCTTACCCTATATAATGCCAAAGGCAAGTCCAACTGTACACCATACCTCCTCTGAACTGCTTGTAGGTCTATTCTTTTTGGGTTATTTTTCTCCAACATATTAGGATTACTCGTCAGACTCTAGTAGGGTATGTGTTAACGTCAGGGATTCAGTATTTTGAATGGAAAATTGGAAAGTCAATCCAATGTGTATGCAAATATGTGCTACACAAAAGTCTTCCCAATCTCATCCAGAAAAAATGCCTTGACATTATCTTCGCCCCAAGTAAGACACAATTAGATGAGAAGACTTATAAAATCTGTGAATACATATCTGGAATGGAATATGATCAGGAATTCACGACCATGGAGGTGGTAGAGGAGTTTCCAAAAGTAAAGGACAGGGTAAACACTCCACAATCATGGAGCTCGGCTGGCCTAAAGACTTCTTGAGAAACTGCCTATCAGTTTGGGCACTTGAAATATTTGTTGTTCTCAGAAGCTTTATCTTCCTTTCTAGTGAGACGATCAAAGCTGGGTCAGCATTTATGTGACCTGCAAGACATAGATTGTAATATTCCAATGAACATGAGGGAGCAGTGCTGAATTCTCTCTTTATAGGTTTACTGTGGACACTTTGGGCTAAGTGTCTCCCCGTGTGGACTGTCTAGTCATTTGATCCTTCTCCACAATTCATGGTGTTTCTTGCTACTGCACTTGAAGTTTGGTATTTACTTCACGAAATACATGGAGTTCAAATGGAACACAGTGCTGGAGGGAGTTCTGTCACGTGTGGTGGGTCAGGGTCTGCAGGAGAATGCCCCAACCAGATTTCTATCCCACATAATTTGCCCCATTGAACATAGCAACCTGATTCTGAACATTGCCTTGAAATCTCTTCACATGACAAGATGCCTAAACATAGAAAGTTCTGTTGGCTGAACCATGTCACTCAAAAGCCATTTGAAATCCAATGGCAGATCCTCATGGCTCTACCACAGATGTTTTATCACATATATGCCCACCACTGCTCTAGGCCCACTACTCAGCAGGATCCAACTTACAGGCATCTATGTTCTAAACCATTTTCCGGAAACCCAATGAATCAAGGCACTCTCTGGTATACTGATGAGCAGCATCAGGACATCCAAAGGTTCTCCAGTGCCACCTGGTCATTGGAATTTCAAAAATCGCATGGTATTATATAGCCAGTTTTCAAGGATGAAGGTGGAGGCACTGTGGGTTTCAATTCATTTAGGAACCATTAAATTGTAAAGTTCTGGAGAAATCTCACAGGCAAAGCTTCCCAAAGAGTGGCCAAAAGGTCCCATGAAGCCAGACCCATTGAGGTCTACATTGTGAGGTCCATGTGTGTTTTGACTCTCAACTATGGCTATCAAGTCTCTAAGAATAAAATCATGTGATATCCTCGCTACGATTCCCAGTGTTCTGTGGAAAGCCATCCTGGGCCTAGATATCAGTTTCCAAGGGCGACTCTCATGTGTGGCCTCCTAAAATCTCAACACATTTCATGGCAATACTTCTCTGAGGCCAGTTCCAGCACTCAGTCTCTAAGGGAAATCACACCAGAGCTCAAGCCCAGGTGGATCCCGTCATCTCTTCCAACCACCACACAAATGACCACAATTAAAACCAAAACATTCCCACATGGCCCTCATCTTCTTCCATATAGACACTCATCATAATCTCTGGCTGGAGGATTCAATTAGGGGCACAGCCCAACACAGGTTCCAAAATATGCTTCCTTGCCCCTCATTTGCCTAAAGTCAGGGTGGCCTTGACAAACTTCCTGTGAACCAGGAGTGATCAAATAGGCCTGCCGTTAATACTGATCTACTTCTGCACTTTGAGGCCTAATGTCTGTGGGGATTAGATTCTTTATGTGAATTGAAGTCAAGGGAAAACCCAAGTTCCTGTGGGCGAGTCTCTGCAGGGCTTTGAAGAACTCATTTCACCCAAAAGATCCAGATTCTCACTTGATGGAGGTCAGGAACCTTACAGAGGAAGGCAAGAGACTTTATCCACAATAACTGCCCTTTTGGCCATTTTAGGTTTGGATGCAAACATGGGATCAATTTTTAGATCCATCAGGTGCTGAGAATCTAAGCCACAGTCTCAAACAGGGCCCAGAGGCTGCTTCAGACACATCCCTTTCCAAAGCATTCAACCAAAGAACCACAGGTGATGCACATTGATTTTTATTTTAAAATTGTTTTCTTCAGGCTTCCCAAAATGTTGGCCTCAGGCAAACAAATTCATAACATTAAGGGCAAAAGAACAATATGTAAGCACAAGGCCCAAAGTAGGGATTCTCCACTGAGACTTTCCTGGTCACACTTATATCTGAGTTTTCTGAGATGCTCGCCATTCCCTTCAGCTATCCAGTACATGGCAATGTCACAGAGCTTGGAGGTGGTACATATCTTGGACACAAAACCATGAGAATATTCTGGAGAGTGTCCAGATTTCATTATGCAAAAAGGAACATATTAAGATAGCAGGTGTTGGCCATTGATAAGGCAAACCGCAGTCCATTCATAAATTGGGCAGGATGAATGCTGTTTAGCTTTCTACTAGACAGGACACATCCATTGATTTATTCTGTTTTCTAGTATCTACAACCACGAACACAGTGGGATACACAGACATAGAAACACTCACATTGTCAAAGGACTTACTAGAATCAGTTCACTCCAAACCAAACAAACCGCTTTTCCTACCTATTCTCAGAACATGAGACTAAACCTCAAACCCACACCCACACCCACAAACGCACATCTTTCCCCCAAGTAGGTCTGTGACAATAAGAAGTGTCCTGTGACTGGTGGGCCATACTATGTTTCCCCGAAATGGCCTGTCCTGTCTCAAATCTGGTCTACTTGGCCAACTCTGTGAAGTTTTCAGGAACCAGCGCTGAGCCACTACCTGCTTTCTCAGGAAAGGCCCCTCTTCAGAGCTATCCTGGCATTTGGCCATCCTCACATCTGTAGGTACCAAGAAAGACTGATTCTGTCCTTGGTAAATCCAAACAAGTGAGACCATTGGGACTAGGACTGGGACTGACTCTGGGTGCCTGACTTTCAGGATCTCAAGTTCAGAGAGTTCCATAACCAAGGAAGTGAGGCGATGTCACTTCTGTCAGTAACTGAATGAGGTCACTGTCTTGGCAATCACTTTGTCATAACAGATGCTTCCAAGGGTCCCATGAAATGGAGGCTGCTCCTACTTCCTTTGACACTTTCACAAGATAGAATGGTGTATTAACAATAGGCACCCAGGAACAGCTCTCCACACAGGCTTGGTTTGGTCCATGTTCTCTACATTAAGAAGACAGAGGCTGATTCAGACACAACCTTTCATCCTAACCAGGTTGCTTGCCATGGAAGATGACTTTTGCTCTCTCAGTTCCTTCATAGCTGCCTACATCTTCTCCAGGGATGATTTCTGCACTGACCTTTGAGGTTCTCAGCAGGTGGAAGATCCCCTACATTCCTGTATTGTAACAACAACTCTGTCCCTGCACATCTGTAAAGTTAGATTGAGGGAATAGTGTATGGTTTGGGTTAAAAATATGTTCGATTTGGATTAGGAATCATTCTGCTGGATGAATAATGGTATTGGAAACCTGTGATATTTATAAGAATATAGAGGTAAAATATATGTTTGAAAACAGAAATCAAAGTAATATTTGAAACCAGAAGGGCATTGGGCCCTCAATTGTTATACTTAGCATTGAATTATGTTGTGCACAGATATCTCATATAAATCGATATTAAATTGCATAGGACCTTGTACCTTTGATGATTGAATGTAGAAGAGAACATCCACTCAAACAAGGGTAGCCCGTAGGATCAGGAAAATAGTCGGTAGTTTTAGGAAGAAGAGTGAGTATAGGATTTTGACCAAAAGTTCTTTAGCAGTAGGGTTTCAGATAGAGAGTGAATGTAAATGTCACACATGTGAAGAGTCAGTCCAAATGATGAACTGGCGAAAATATGTAGGAAAGCAGATATCAATAGAGACATTAGGAAATCAGGCAAAGTATAAAGTGAGTGATAGGATTAGAAATTTTCAACAGGGTTGAGTTTGAATATATAATCTTAGGAAGAAACAAATAGGTAGTCACCAATAGGGTTGACATTTGAGAGCATTAGGCAACTTGGACATGGATGTTTTTACTAATCCAAGTTCACTCTCCATTTAGGATATGGTACAACCATAAGTGTGAACTTTGCATTTTATGTCCAGAATATTTCTGTGATAAAATGTATATGTAGAGCAAGTGACAAGAGTATTTCTTCCACCATTTCTGGGAGCAATATTTTGAAGACGAACATAATAGTATTAAATAGGTGTACCCCGTATCTATGAATATAGAGATATTGCATGAATAGACTATACTGTCAATAAATAATATAACTGGTTCCACTTTATATAATAGATTGAATTGATATCTGAAAATGTATAAGAAATCTTATATTGATATACAATCATTCATTCCAACCAGTTATACAACTAATGGTAATATTAAGGATATGGTTTATCAGGAAGGGTGTGTGAGTTTTGCTTCAAAAGTGATTATGAAAAACAAAAATAATGTGTTTGGAAAGAAGTCTCATGAAGAGATCAGTAAAGAAACATGGAGGAACATATGTGTTCTGAAGTAGAAACTGATTGAAAGTGATACAAATACCCATAAATTTTCAAAATTGTGTATGAAATATATATCCTATGATTTGAATAAACTAAAAGAATATTAATGTACCAGTGTTGAATAAAAAATGAATGTCAAAATATACATCATGTCCCATAGGAATCTACTTGCATTGATGTTAAACTGGGTCAGTTACTGTAGAAATATTAGTATTTGAATGCACCATTCACTGAAGTTAGTTTCAATCAGTACTAGGAAACAAATATGTATTTCAGGTTGATGAATATTTCTGAAAATAATCTTGTGAAAAGTTGATTGTATATCCACATACATGAATAAAAATGAATTTAGGGAGTGTATATAAGACACATATATTTCATTTTTTGAAAAATCATGAGAGTGTGTACACACACACACACACAGAAATTAAAAAGTAGAAATATATGCCAATTGAAATTCACCATTAAATACATATAATTTACAAATCCAAAAATATTTAAATATTCATTTTACTGAATTTGGATTTATGTATAATTTTGTTTAACTAGAAAGCTCACACATAGGTTGATTTTTCAGTTCCAACAGCATTTAGAAGGAGTGATCTCTTCTCACAATTTGTATCTGCCAATTCAGGCACCTCACAAGAATATACATGAGATACCAGGTAGGATTCTATATGTGCATATAAAAATACATGTGCTGAATAGGCTACAGAGAAAGGGAGACAAGAATTCACATATTTGTTATCTTTAAAAACAAAGGGAGAACTATTTCAACAAAAAATTGACTAGATTTATAACTCCTACCCTATATAATTCAAAAGGGAAGTACAATTATACAACATGCCTCCTCTGAACTGCTTGAATTTCTATTCTGTTTGGGTAATTTTCCTCCATCATATTAGGATTAGTAGTCAGAGTCTAATAGTGTAGGGTTTAGTGTCAGGGATTTAGTATTTCAGTTGGAAAATTGGAAAATAATTCCAATGTGTTTGTAAATATGTGCTACACCAAATTATTCCCACTCTCATCCAGAACAATGCCTTGACTTTACCGTCGCCGCAAGTAAGACACAATTAGAGGAAAAGAGTTAGAAAATCTGTTAATACATATCCGGAAAGCAAAATGCTCAGATATTCACAACCTTGGAGGTGGTAGAGGAGTTTGCAAAAGTAAGGGAAAGGGTATATTCTCCACAAACATGGAGCTCTGATGGCCTAAAGACTTCTTGAGAAACTGCCTCTGGGGTTGGGCACTTGAAATAAATGATGTTGTCAGGAGCTTTAGCTTCCTTTCTAGTGAGACCATCAAAGCTGGGTCTGCATCTATGTGACCTGGAGTACATGGTTTCTGATTTTCCAATGAACATGAGGCAGCAGTGCTGAATTCTCTCTTTTTAGGTAAACTGTGGCCACTGTGGGTTAAGTGTCTACCCGTGTGGACTGTGAAGCCATTTGGACATCCTCCACTTTTCCTGGTATTTCTTGCTGCTGCACTGGGAGTTTGGTATTTGCTTCATGAAATACAAGGAGTTCAACTGTGACACAGTGCTGGAGGGAGTTCTATCACGTGTGGTGAGTCAGGGTATGCATGAGCATGCACGTAACCGGCCTCTATACCACATAACTTGCCCCCTTGACCATAGCAACCTGATTTTGTAAATTACCCTGAAACCTCTCCATATAACAAGATGCGTTTACTTATAATGGTCTCCTGGCTGCACCACGTCCGTCTCATGAAATTTGGAATCCAATGGCAGATACACATGGCCCTACCACAGATGTTTTATCACACACAAGCCCAGTGCTGCTCTAGGCCCTCTACTCAGCAGGCTTCAACTTACTGGCATCTCTGTTCTACACAATTTTCATGAAACCCAATCAATCAAGGCACTGTCTGATACACTCATGATCAGAAATAGGACATCCAAATGTTCTGCATGCCACCTGTTCATGGGAATTTCAAAAATTTAATGGTATTTATCTAGCCATTTATCAAGGATGAAGTTGGAATCACAGGGGGTTTCAATTCATTCAGGAACCATTAAATGATCATTTCAATGAAAACTCTGGAGAACTCTCACAGGCAAGGCTTCCCAAAGAGTGTCCAAAAGGTCACATGAAACAATGCTCATTGAGGTCTACAATTGAGGTCCCTGAGTGTTTTGATCTCAACTATGGCTGCCAAGTCTTTCAGAATTAACTATTTTGGTATCTACACTGAGATTCCCAGTGCTCTGTGGAAAGCCAACCTGGGCCTACATCTCAGTTTCCAAGGGTGACTCTCATGCATGGCCTCCTAAAATCCCAACACAATTCATGACAATACTTCACTAAGGTCAGTTCCAGGACTCAGTGTCTAAGGGAAATCACACCAGAGTACAAGCCCAGGAGGACCCAGTCATCCCTTTCAACCAACACACAAATGACCACAATCAAAAACAAAACACTCCCACATGGCCCTCATCTTCTTCTATTTAGACCTCTGGCTGGAGGTTTCCATGAGGGGTGCAGCAAAAGAGAGTGTCCAAAATAAGCTCCCTTGCCCCTCATTTGCATGAAGTCAGGGTGGCCTAAACACCCTTCCTGTGAACCAGGAGTTATCAAATAATCCTGCCCTTAATACTGCTCTGTTTCTCCAATTTGAGGAATACTGACTGTGAGGAATGGATTTTTTATGTGATTTGGAGTCATGAGAAAACCCAAGAACCTCTGCAGGGCTTTGAAGAACTAATTTGACACAAAGAATCCCTATTCTCAATTGATGGATTTACGGAAGCTAAAAGAGGAAGGCGAGAGACTTCATCCACAATGACTGATATTTTTTGCCATTTTGGTTTTGGATGCACACATGGGATTTTTCTTTAGATCCATCAGGTGCTGAGAATCAAAGCCATAGCCTCACACAGTGCCAAGAGGCTGATTCAGACACATCCCGTTACAAAGCAATTAAGCAAAGAGCCACAGGTGATGCCCATTCATTTCCATTTGAAAACTGTTTTCTTAGGGCTTCACAAAGGGGTGGCCTGAGGCAAAGACCTTCCTGACATTCAGAGCAACAGAACAATTGGTAAGCGAAAGGGCCACAGCAGGGTTTCTCCACTGAGACTCTCCTGGTCAAACTGATATGTGGGTTTTCTGAGATGCTCGCAATTCTCTTCAGCTATCCAGTACCTGGCCATGTTACAGAGCTTCGAGGTGGTACATATCTTGGACACAAAACCATGAGCCTATTCTGGAGAGTGGCCAGAATTCAGGAAGAAAACAGGAATTTAGGAAGATTTTAGGTGTTGCCCATCCATAAGTCAAGCCACAGTCCATTCATAAATTGAGGAAGATTAATCCTGGGAAGCTTTCCACTAGACAGGACACATCCATTGATGCATTCTCTTTTTTGCTGTCTACAACCACGGACACAGTGGTATACACAGATATAGAAACACTCGCCTTGTCAAACAACATACTAGAAACTCTCCACTCCATAACAAACAAATCGCCTTTCCTACCTATTCTTAGAACATGAGACAAAACCACAAACTCACACCCACACCCACAAAGGCACCTCGTTCTCTGAAGTAGGTCTGTGACTATCCGGAGTGTCCTCTGACAGGTGGGCTATTCTATGTACCAGCGAAGTTTTCTGTCCTGTCTCAGATCTGGTCTCCTTGTCCAAATATATGAAGTTGTCAGGAGCCACCGGTGAAACGCTTTGTGCTTTCTCGGGAAACTCCCCTCTTCAGAGCATTTGGCCATCTTCACATTAGTAGGTACCAAGAAAGACTGACACTGTCCTTCATAAATTCAAACAAGTGAGCACACTGGGATTGAGACTGGGACTGGCTCTGTGTGCCTGGTTTCCTGGATCCCAAATTGAGAGAGTTCCAATTCCAAGGAAGTGAGGAAGGCCACTTTTTTCAAGAATGGAATGAGGTCACTGCCTTGGCAACCACTTTGTCCTAACAGTTGCTTCCAAGGATCCCATGAGATGGAGGGAGACCCTACTTCCTGTGACAGTGTCACAAGTTAGAATGGTATATCAACCATAGGTAACCAGGAACAGCTCTCCACACAGTCCTGGTTTGGTCCATCTTCTCTACATTAAGAAAAGAGAGGCTGATTCAAACACATCCCTTCATCTTGACCAGGTTGTTTGCCATGGAAGATGACTTTTGCTCTCTCAGGTTCTACATAGCTGCCTACAACTTCTCCAGGGGTCATTTCTGCATAGACCTTTGAGTTTCTAAGCAGGTGGAAGATCCCCTAACTTCCAGTATTGTAAGACCAACTCTGTGCCTGCTCTTCTGTAAAGGTAGATTGAGGGAACAGTGTATGGTTAGGGTTAATAACAGGTTCAATTTGGGTGAGGAATCATTCTGCAGGATGAATAATGGTATTGGGAACCTGTGATATTTACAAGAATATATAGGTGAAATATAGGTATTGGTCCTTTCATTGGGATACTTAGCTTTGAATTATGTTCTGCACAGTTGTCTCAGATAAATCAATATTCAATGGCATTGGACCTTGTACCTTGGATGATTGAATTTCGAAGAGAACATCCAGTCAAAAAGGGATAGTCTTTAGGATTAGGAAGACTGTTGGTGAGTTTAGAAAAAAAAAAGTGACTATAGGATTTGGACCAAAAGATCTTTAGCAATAGGGTTTCGGGTAGAGAGTGAATGTAAATGTCAGCACATGTGAAGAGTCAGTCACAATGATGAACTTGAGAAAATATGTAGGGAAGCAGATATCAATAGAGACATTATGAAATCAGGCAAATTATAAAGTGAGTGATAGGATTAGACATTTTCAACAGGATTGAGTTTGAATATATAACCTCAGGAAGAAACAAATATTTATTCCCCCACAAGATTGGCAATTGGGAGCATTAGGCAACCTGGACATGAATGTTTTTAGTAATCCATGTTCACTTTCCATTCAGGCTTTGTTACAATCCTAAGTGTGATCTTTGCATTTTGTGACCAGTATATTACTGTGATAAAATGTATATGTAGATCAGGTGACATGAGTTTTTCTTCCACCATTTATTGGAGCAATATTTTGAAGATGTATAAATTAGTATTTTGGGTTAAAATAAATGTACCCTGTGTCTATGAATATAGAGATAATGCATGAATAGACCATACTGTGAATAAATCTTATAACTCGTTCCAACATTAAATAATGGTTTGAATTGATATCTGAAAATATTCAGGAAATCTTATATAGATATGCATACATTAATTCCAACCAGTTATACATCTAATGGTAATATTAGGGTTATGGTTTATCATGAAGGGTGTGTGAGTTTTGCTTCAATATTGATTATGGAATTGAAAAGAATGTTTTTGGAAAGAAGTCTCACGAAAATACCAGTCAAGAAAATGGAGGAATACATGTGTTCTGAAGCAGGAAGTGGTTGAAAGTGAAACAAATGCCTACAAATTTGTGAACTAGTGGATGAAATATATATCCAATGATGTGCATAAACTGAAGAAATAGTAATGTACCAGTGTTTAATAAAAACGAATGTCAAAATACACATCATGTCCCATAGGAGTCAACTTGCATTGATGTTAAACTGGGTCAGTTACTATAGAAATATTAGGATTTGTATGCACCTTTCACTGAACTTAGTTGTCAGTACTAGGAAACAAATATGTATTTCAGGTGGATGAATATTTCTTAGAATATTCTTGTGAAAAATTCATTATAAATCGAAATACATGAACATGAATGAATTTAGGGAGTGTATGTAAGACACATATTTTCCATATTTAGAAAAATCTGGAGCGTGTATATATACACACACACACACACACACACACATACACAAAACACACAACAGACATTAAAATGTAGCAATACGTATGCTAATCCTAATTCATCCTGAAATATATATCATCCACAGATGCAAAAATATTTATTTTACTTATAACGGATTTATGTATAATGTTGTTCTACTAGGAAGCTCACCCATAGGTTGAATTTTCAGTTCCAACAGTGGTTAGGAGGAGTGATCTCTTATCACAATTTGTATCTGCCAAGTCAGACAACACTCAAAAATTTACCTGTGATACCAGGTAGGATTCTATATGTGCATATAAATATGCATGTTCTCAATAGGCTATAGAGAAAGGGAGACAGAATTTCACATATTTGTTAACTTTAAAAACACCCCGATAACTAATTTAACCAAAAATTGACTAGATTTATAACGCCTACCCTTTGTCATGCAAAAGGCAAGTACAAATATACACCATGCCTCCACTGAACTGCTTTTATTTCTATTCTCATTGGGTTATTTTTCTCCATCATATTAGGATTAGTAGTCAGAGTCTAGTAGGGTTTGTGTTAGTGTCATGGTTTCAGTATTTTGATTGGAAAATAGGAAAATTGCCTCAGTCTGGCTGGGCACAAATCACGAAACACTGAAGCAGGAACAATCTTATTTTTGAACTGCAAGAAAATACCTCACACACGCTCCTGGGGAATTCTCTCGATGCCAAGCGGCTTGTCCAGGAAAACCCCCAGCCGAAAATATTTTTCCCGGCAATCCCTCCTCTTGCACTTCCCCAACCAGTGGGAACTCTGTGGGAATCCCCGGAAATCCCTAATGGCCCTTGAATCTTGCAATAATCTCCATTTACCAGATTTCTTTTTAATAACAAAAATGGGAGTATTATGGGGAGATGCAGAAAGTTTTATATGTCCCTCCGCTAATTGTTTTTTGACTAGGTCATGGGCTGCTTGTATCTTTTCTTTAGTCAGGGGCCACTGAGGAACACATACTGGTCTATCTGATTTCCAAGTAATTTTTATTGCCTCAGTGACCCCTTCTGAAAACCCAGTCCATGTCTATTTATTCCTTGATCTATTTGAATTGGTGCTGCTATACCTTGTTCTCCTAATCTTTTTTTCTTTCCTGAAACCTTGTCTAGCCCTAATAGTGGGCACATTTGGATTGATGTTATTTGTTAATGTCAAAACTAATTGATCTAGGAATCTTGTCCCCATAAATTTATAGGAAGATGATCCAATACATATGGCTGTATAGTTCCTTTACATCCTTCAGGATCCTTCCAATCTAATACCATTGCACTTCTATGGGGATTAGTTGCCACTCCTAGGCCTCAAAGCGTTTGAGGGGCTTCTTGTAACGGCCAATGTTTAGGCCATTCTTGACGAGATATGATGCTAAGGTCTGCACCTGTATCCAGTAGCCCATTAAATTCATGTCCTTGAATATTTAATTTTATCATTGGGCGAGAATCTGACTTCAAAGACAGCATAGCCCAATCTACACCTGTGGAGTCTATTCCCCTGGAACCTCTTTCTATACTACTACTGGAAAATTTATCATGTAGGTTGGGTTTTATTAATAGCTGTGCTATTCTATCTCCTGGTGAAATTACTGATATACTGTTTAGAGAACTGGCTATAATTTTTATTTCACCTTCATAATCGGGATCAATTACCTCAGGACTTATCATAAGTCCTTTTAGAGTAGAAGAGCTGCATCCCAATAATAAGCCTACTGTTCCTTTTGAAAGAGGCATTTCACCTCTGTGGAAATGATTTGAACTCCCATCTCTGGAGTTAGTACTGCTCTGGCAAAGGCACAGATGTCCAACCCTGTGCTCCCTCTGGTTCGTCTGATGAGAGATCTGATGGATAATGTGTCCTGGGCACTAACCTGATGGTGTTGCTGGGTTCCTCCACGGTGTTTCTGAGTTCCTCCAGTGCCCAGTACATTTGTGTTCATGGGCCACGGAGAATTGGGCCCCCCTGTCTGTTTTTTGGCAATGGAGCCCGATGCCTTTCTTCATGATATTGTGGGTAAATTCCTGGTCCTTGTCCATTTTTTGATAACGGAGTACCCTCTATGGTGGTTTGAGAATGGCATTCATTTGCCCAATGTCTCCCTCTACGGTATCGTGGACAAATACCCGGTATTCTATTCCTTTGATACCTAGCTTTGTCAAATCCTCCTCTTATGGGGCAACTCCTTTTAAAATGTCCTGTTTGTTCACAATTGTAGCATTTTTTTTTTGGCCTGGCATATAAAGCCTGTTCTACTGCTGCCAAGACTTGTTCATTAATGTCTCTACATAATTTAACATATGTGTTTAAATCTTCATGTCTCCATGGTCTAATTACCTCTCTGCAGCAATGATTTGCTTCATCATAAGCCAGTTGTTTTATAAATGGCATTGTTTGTTCTGTATCCCCCAAAATTCTGGAAGCTGCTTGAATAAGTCTATCTACAAATTCAGTGTAAGGTTCATTAGTTCCTTGTATTACCTTAGATAACTGACCTTGTAAATCTCCATGCCCCTGTAAAGTTTTTCATGCCCTAACCGCATCTACAACAATTTGTGCGTATACACCAGGATCATATTCAATTTGTTGCCATTGACCCTCATAAGGTCTTTCTCCAAACAACATATCTAGATTTCTTTGAGGGTAACCGGCTGCTGCACTTTCCCTAGCTGTCACCCTGCAAAATTCCTCATGGGCAACCTTCCATAACAAATATTGTCCTCCATTTAGCACAGATGTACACATACTAGCCCAATCTGCTGGTGTCATGTGCAAATTGGTAATGGATTTGACCATGCTTACAGTGAAGGGTGCTTGAGGACCATAGGGTGTTATAGCCTCCTTTAACTGCTTCACTGTTTTGAAATCTAAAGCACGGTGAATTCACTGCCCTCCTGCCTGCTCAAGTACAGGGCATGCTAATCTTTGAGGTCCTGTCTCAGGATCCCATCTATCAACGACGGGGGTTGAGGGCCACTCAGCTATATCCATAGGTGGAGCTGTTGGTTGAATTACGCCCTCTAGTGATAGAACGGTGTTAGTGGCAGCCTCCTATTGTAGCTTTTTCCCTAATAGCTGTTCCTCCTCTAAGCTTTCTTCCTTTAAATTTTCTTCCTCTGTCTGACTAGCTTGAGAGACCTTCTCTTTTGCTTGATCTAAAATGTCTTTCTCCATCATCTGAACTTCTAACAATTTACTTAACACTCTTTCAGTTTGTTTTTTACTAATTTCTAATCTGTTATAAAGATAACGCAACCCAATAAGATAACACAAAACAAAACCGAAACAAAATGAAACAAAAACGGAACAAAAATCGTTGTATCAATTTTCCTATTTTCTTGACATGAGCATTTGTGGTCTATTTCTATCTCTTCCTTAGTGGCGAACAACTTCAAACCTTGAGCCAACCATTTTTCCCAGTCTGCCTGAGAAAATTCTAGGGATAGGCAGATTGAAACAAACACAAAACAAATCAAAACAAGAACACATTGTTTATTAAAATGGTCACCCATTCTCTCGCCTTCCCTTAGGGGCAAGAAGTTTCACTTACCCTGAATCTTCAGACGTTCCCCACACGGGCCACCAATTGCTACAATCTGGCTGGGCACAAATCACCAGCCACTGAAGCAGGAACAAACTTTATTTTTGAACTGCAAAGAAAAAACCTCACTCACGATCCTAGGAAATTCTCTCAATGCCAAGGGCTTCTCCAGGAAAACCCCAGCACGAAATACCACTCCCGGCAATCCCTCCTCCTGCACTTCCCCAGCCAATGGGAACTCACGGGGAATCCCCGGAAATCCCTTTGAGAACTCCAAAACAGTGTGATAAATCAAAAGTAGTGGTAGAGGCGGATAGTAATGCCTCGCCTGTCAATCAATACTGTTGGCAAAATGCCACGAGCCATAGAGACTTATGCGTGGATCTCAGCAGAAAATGAATCCAATGTGTATGCAAATATGTACTACACAAAAATCTTCCCACTATCATCCAGAACAATGCCTTGACATTACCTTCACCCCAAGTAAGACACAATTAGAGGAGAAGAGTTAGAAAATATGTGAATACATATCTGGAATGGAACATGCTCAAGAGTTCACAACCGTGGAGGTGGTAGAGGAGTTTCCAAAAGTAAGGGACAGGGTTAACACTCCACAAACATGGTGCTCTGCTGCCCTAAACTTCTTGAGAAACTGCCTCTGAGTTTGGGCCCTTGAAATATATGTTGTTTACAGGAGATTTAGCTTCCTTTGTAGTGAGACCATCAAAGTTGGGTCTGCATCTATGTGACCTGGAAGACATGGTTTCTCATTTTCCAATGAACATGATGCAGCAGTGCTGAATTCTCTGTAGGTAAATCGTGGCCACTGGGGGCTAAGTGACTCCCCGTGTGGACTGTGAAGCCATTTGGTCATCCTCCACTTTTTGTGGTGTTTCTTGCTGTGGCACTGGGAGTTTGATATTTGCTTCATGAAATACAAGGAGATCAAACGGGACAAAGGGCTAGAGTGAGTTCTGTCAGGTGTGGTGGGTCAGGGTCTACAAGAGAATGCACCAACAAATCTTCTATCACACATAGTTTGTCCCCTTAACCATTGCAACCTGATTCTTAAGATTGCCTTTAAACCTCTCCATATAACAAGATGCCTTTACATAAGGGTCTGCTGGCTACACCATATCAGTCACAAGCCATTTGGAAGCCAATGGCAAATCCACATGACCCCACCACAGATGTTTTATCACACACCTGCACCCCACTCTTCTAGGCCCACTACTCACCAGGCTCCAACTTACTGGCATCTCTGTTCTACACAATTTTCATGAATCCCAGTCAATCAAGGCACTGTCTGTATACTCATGATCAGCAACAGGACATCCAAAGTTTCTCCAGTGCCACCTGGTCATGGGAATTTCAAAGATTTCAAGGTATTTATCTTGCCATTTTTCAAGGATAAAGTTGGAGGCACTGAGGGTTTCAATTCATTCAGGAAACATTAAATTGTGAGGAAGCTCATTTCAATGAAAACTCTGGAGAACTCTCACAGGCAAGGCTTCCCCAAGAGCGGCCAAAACGTCACATGAAGCCAGGCTCATTGATGTCTACAATGTGAGGTCCGTGTGTGTTTTGCCTCTCAAATATGGCTGCCAAGGCTTTCAGAATATAATCATGTGATATCCTGGACTAGATTCCCAGTGCTCTGTGGAAATCCACACTGCAAATAGAGCTCACTATCAAAGGGTGGCTCTCATGTGTGGCCCCCTAAAAATCCCAACACAATTCATGGCAATACTTTTCTGAGGTCAGTTCTAGAACTCATTCTCTAAGGGTAATAACACCAGAGTTCAAGAGAAGGTGGACCAAGTCATCTCTTCCAACCACCACACAAATGACCACAATTAAAACCAAAACATTCCCACATGGCCCTCATCTTCTTCCATAGAGACACTCATCATCACCTGTGGCTGGAGGATACCATGACGTACGCAGCCCAAGACAGTGTCCAAAATAAGCTCCATTGCCCCTCATTTGCCTAAAGTCATGTTGGCCTGAACACCTTTACTGTGAACCAGGAGTGATCAAATAGGCCTACAGTTAATACTGCTCTGCTTCTCCAATTTGAGGCCTAACGACTGTGGGAATTAGATTTTTTATGTAAACTGGAGTCATGAAGAAACCCAAGCATCTCTGGGCTAGCCTCTGCAGGGCTTTGAAAAAGTCATTTGACCCAAAGGATCCATATTCTCACTTGACGGAGATCAGGAACCGTACAGAGGAAGGCTATTTTGGCCATTTTGGTTGTGGATGCACACATGGGATCTTTCTTTAGATCCATCAGGTGCTGAGAATCTAAGCCACAGCCCCACACATGGCCAAAAGGCTGATTCAGACACATTCATTTCCAAAGCAATTTAGCAAAGAGCCACAGGTGATGCCTATTTATTTCCATTTGAAAACTGTTTTTTTCAGGCTTCACAAGGGGTGTCCTGAGGCAAAGACCTTGCTGACATTTAGGGCAACAGAACAATGGGTAAGCAATAGGCCCAAGGCAGGGTTTCTCCACTGAGACTTTCCTGATCATACTGATATCTTAGTTTTCTGAGGTGCTCGATATTTTCTTCAGCTATCCAGAACATGGCCATGTCACACACCTTGCAGGTGGTACATATATTGGACACAAAAACGTGAGCCTATTGTGGAGAGTGGCCAGAATTCAGGAAGAAAACAGGAACTTAGGAAGATAGTAGGTGTTGCCCATCGATAAGGCAACCTGCAGTCCTTCCAAAATGGGGAGGATGAATCCTGGGAAACTTTCTACTAGACAGGACACATCCATCGATGCATTCTCTTTTCTAATGTCTACAACCGAGGACACAGTGGGATACACAGACACAGAAACACTCATCTTGTCAAAGGACTTTCTAGAAACAGTCCACTCCAAAACAAACAAACCACCTTTCCTACTTATTCTCAGAACATGAGACAAAACCACAAACTCACACCCACACTCAAAAGGCACCTCCTTATCCCAAGTAAGTCTGTGACTATCCAGAGTGTCCTGTGACTGGTGGGCCATGCTGTGTTCCCCCGAAATGGCCTATCCTTTCTCAGATTTCGTCTTCTTGTCCAAATCTGTGAACTTGTCAGGAGCCTGTGCTGACAACTACATGCTTTCTCAGGGAAGGCCCGTCTTCAGAGCTCTCCTAGCATTTGGCCATCCTCACATCAGTAGGTACCAAGAAAAACAGACTCTCTCCTTGGTAAGTCCAAACCAGTGAGCCCACTGGGACTGGGATTGGGACTGGCTCTGTGTGCCTGGCTTCCTGGAGCCCAAGTTCAGAGAGTTCCATCACCAAAGAAGTGAGGTAGGTCAATTCCTTCAGGAACTGAATGAGGTCACTTCCTTGGCAACCACTATTCTATTGAACTTTCAATATAAGTATAAAAACAGAAATCTAGGTAAGATTTGAAGGCCAGAGGGGCATTAGGCCCTTGTTTGGGATACTTAGTGATGAATTACATTCTGCAGAGATGTCTGAGATAAATCGATATACAATGGCATAGGACCTTTACCTTGGATGATTGAATATAGAAGAGAACATCCCATCAAAAAGGATAGTCGGTAGGATTAGGAAGATAGTCGGTAGGTTAAGAGAAAAGAGTGAGTATAGGATTTGGACCAAAAGTTCTTTAGCTATAGGGTTTCGGGTAGAGAGTGAACATAAATATCAGGACATGTGAAGAGTCAGTCACAGTGATGAACTGGGGAAAATATGTGAGAATCCAGATATCAATAGAGACATTAGGAAATCAGGCAAAGTATAAAGTGAGTGATAGGTTTAGACATTTTCAACATGGTTGAGGTTGAATATATAATCTTTGGAGGAAACAAATATGTAGTTACCAATAAGATTGACATTTGAGAGCATTAGGCAACCTGGACATGGTTGTTTTAGTAATCCATGCTCACTTTCCATTTCGCTTTGGTGAAAGGTTAATAAAATAGGTACTTGTCACTTCCTGTTTTTCTGTATGCTTAACAAAACACTGTTGAAATCTGGAGAACTGTTTGCTAATTTTGTTCCCAGCACGTGCTGTCACCAAATGCCAAAGTGAGGATTGTACTACCTCACCAAGTTGCACGCAAACTGCCCACTTGCTCTGACCCATCAATAAATTTCACTCACTGCCCTCTCCAAGGAAAGTATAGAAGCTCTGATTAAGTTGTTCCCAGGGCTCTCTTTTCTATTAAGTGAGCTCTGAGCCCCAGCATTCTGGACCCCCAATAAACCCTTTGTTGTTGCTGAGTGAAAATGGTATACTGTTCTGGACTTAAATATGCTTACTTTTGCTTGCCCATGCATAAAGATAGTCAGTTGCTGTTTGCTTTTGAGTGGGTAGACCCATAAACCAGAACGTCTGGTCAACTAACTTGGACTAGACTCCCACAGGGGTTCAAAAACTCCCCCACTCTCTTTGATGAAGCCGTCCACAGAGATCACAACAACTTCAGAATTACGCACCCCAAAGTCACCCTGCTTCAATATGTGGATGTCCTGCTACTGGCAGCCAACACCAAGGAAAACTGTGAGTCTGCAACACAAGCACTATTATCCGAGCTTGCTCCCTTGGGAATAGAGCTTTTGCCAAAAAAAGCCCAAATTTGAAAGCAAGAGGTAATCTTCCTTGGGTATTCTCTTAGGGGTGGTAAACGATGGCTCACTGATCCCAGAAAACAAACCATTGCGCAAATACCACCCCCATCTAACAGAAGACAACACAGAGAGTTTCATGGAACTGATGGCTTTTGCAGGTAATGGAAAACTGGGTTTGTGTTCTTAACTGCTCCTTCATACCCGCTGTTAAATGAGGATGCCCAATTCCAATGGACCCATGAGCACCAGCAAGCTTTTGATAACATCTAAGGAAACTGACACTGAATTCCTCAACTTCTCTGAGCCCAGCCTGCAATTACAGAAAGCCCTACACTATGTTAAAAATGTACATCAACTCACTCACCTTGGTTCAAAGAAACTGCAGGCATTTTTGAAGGATCAAGAACAGAGTTTTTGACTAACCTACTCACAGTGAAAGGAAATATCTGAACGGATGACAATAGCCTGTTGGGTCTGTAAATGGGTTAATGGTTACCCTTCCAAGCTTCCTGCAGGAAAGCACCTATGAGGAATCAGACCAGGACAATTCTGGGAAGTGGACTTTACTGAAATTAAGACAGCCAGGTAAAGACTTAAATATCTCCTAGTCTTTGTAGATACATTTTCAGGATAAATTGAAGCCTTTCCCACAAAAAAAAAAAAAAAAAAAAAAAAAAAAAAAAAAACAACGGCACAAATGGTGGTCAAGGATATCCTGAAAGACATTTTTCCAAGATACGGCCTGCCTAATGTAATAGGGCCTGATAATGGACCGGCATTAATGGCCAAGGTAAGTCAGGGGTTAGTTAGGACCCTGGGGATTAATTGGAATTTACATTGTGCTTATAGTCCCCAGAGCTCAGGACATGTAAAAAAATAAATAGAACAATTAAAGAGAACTTAAAAAAATTAAGCTTACAGACCAGCATAAAAGATTGATCTATGCTCCTGCCTTATGCACTGTTTCATGCAAGAAATACTCACTCTGTTTCTTTCTGTAACCTCACCCCCTATGAAATTCTCTATGGTGCCCCTCCTCCAGTAAGGGACCTATCCCCAATTCTAAGACCTAACGATCCCTTCCACATCCCCTTGCTTGACAAACTAGAAGTTTGTGAAAGAACTCACTGATACCTGTTGAAACAGCTGGCCACTGCCTACCAACATGGAGACAATTGGACTACACATCCATATCAAGTAAGAGACTTCATCTACATAAGACGACATCAGGTGTCATCCCTGGAATCCCGCTGGAAAGACCATACCAGGTGCTACTTATAACACCTAGAGCAGTAAAAGTAGACGGAATCACTTCCTGGATCCATGCCTCAAATCTCAAGCCTGCGCCCTGTCCAGAATCTGGCTGGAAACTGGAAAAGACTGGTAACCCTTTCAAATTGCGTATTCGCCATGTGGATAGTAGTCCTAACCCTCATCAGCCTGTTCAGCAGCGATGGCTGATCACAAATCCTACTAGACAAGAAGTATGGTCTATCTTGCATACAGCCCTCTTAGGGACTTGGTGGCCATCTCTCCACCCAGATATTTGTCAATTGGCTATACGTCTTTCCTACTGGGATATCCCTGATGAAGAAGATCCCACTAAAATTCCATTAAATACCTTCTGTACCATAGATAATGGAAACAAACGTTATGGATGAAGAGACTCATGAGCCAGATGCAGGTTGGCTAGCCTAGATTACTATGCTTGCCCGGCCCACTATCAAAGCCACAAACAGCCATGGTTGTGTTGGGGAAAATGCGACTTCTTCTGTAAGTCATGGGGATGTGAGCATACAGGGGGTGCCTGGTGGAACCCAAAATGCTCATCAAATTCTGTACACAGCATTGTCCATATTACCAAATAGAGAACGAAAACCAATGGCCCCCAGAGGGGTCTCTAGATCCTCAAATTCTGAGTGAACTTTTTAACTTCTGCAATTGCTCAAAAGGGTGAATGGAGATTCCCCTATGTGGAGGCATTTTCCCTCCTTCACTCACATCCTGAACTATGCTTCTCCAACAGATCCTCACCCTCAGCCTTCTGCTCCAGACTCTCTGCTGTCACTCCCACCTCACCAACCTGATTTCTCCCCTCCAATTACTAGATCAAAAACCAAAACCTCCGCCAGTTCTCAGACCATTGCCCCCGTGCTGAGGTATCAGGTACTCAGGCACCCCTCTACCCACTCACTCCTCTCTTTTCATGTCAGGGCCCGCAACGGGTCCCACCAGGTCCTCTTACCAGCTAACCCAAAGCTCAAACCAGCTGAGGAGAACCCTCAGACCCCTATCCAAGATGTAATAAAAATGACCTTTAAAGTTGCTTTGTCATCAATGAAAACAGGTTAATAAGAAATTAAAGTCCCTCACAGTCTTTTTGGGATACTCACTCCCATCTTCCCCTCTGCTCTTTCTGTTCTACTGTTGAATTTTTTTTGCTAGGAAAATCCCAAACCCGTTTCCTATTATTCTTTCACATCTCTCTTTCCTCATACTCAGAACCATGGAGCTGCTCTCACACCCCGCCTTCCCCGTCTTCCCAGTCTGTGCCAGGCCCACAGAAAAGTCTTAACTGACCTTCTCCAGAAGTCTTCACCATGGCTGACTTTAGAACTTTCAGAAAAAGAGTCCCTATAAAAAAGTTCAATGTCGGTAAACTTCCTGTTTTCGTGTTGCCTGTTCTCCTTGGGCACTGGCTGGAAAAATTAGCACTCCTAAGCTAGAAACACCCTTACTAGTTTTTCACAAAATATGTGAACAAGGCCCCAGGCCTTGAGCTGTGGCTTCACAGAGATGGATACATTTCTAAGATAAAGAATTTACCAACTGGGCTCCATGGTAACAGCTGGCAGGGACAAAAAAAGAGATGAAAAAAGCTATCCCCCTCCCAGGTGTCCTCAAAAATGTAACTTGCCCAGAACAGAGGCAGAGAAAAAAAACAAAAACAAAAACTGCTTTATGTGAACTTCTGCAGACTGTTAACTTCTTAGCCCCATCCCTTACATTTTGGGTACAAAATTCTGAAACTACATAAACTTGGGGTTCAGGGGATTAATTGATTACAACATAAGCAATGCCTTCTAAATCAGGTTGCAACTAAATAGGACTGTTTCCCTGTCTTCCGTTCTATCTTAGGTGCCTTGCCTGGTCCATACCTACAACAGTATAATTCTATATACTTAAACATTTTTTATGTTTTCATAAAATGGTCAACAGATGTGAAAAATTATGTAATGGTGCAGTTGTTTCCCAGAGTGCTCTATCATGAGGCAGGATCATTTAAAGTTCAAATAGGGGGGCATACAACCCAATTCTGCCAGGATCCTGTATCCCTCACCTTAGCCATCCTTTTAGGAATTGGAGTTGCTGCAGGGGTGGGCACAAGAACCAATGCCCTAGTCCATGGGAAACAACAAATGACCAAATTAGAAGCAGCAGTATACCAAAGCTTAAAGATATTAAAAACCTCCATCACAGATTTACAGGAATCTTTAACCTCTCTCTCTCTGAAGTTGTTTTACAGAACAGGCGAGGGTTGGAACTCCTTTTCATGAGAAAGGGGGCCTTTATGCTGCATTGAGGGAAGAATGTTGTTTTTATGCCGACCATACTGGTTGTAAAGAATTTATGAGTAAATTTAGAAGATGCTTTGAAGAGCATCAACGAGAGAGAGAGGCCCCAAAAGGGTGGTTTGTGTCTTCGTTAACATAGTCCCCCTGGTAACTATGCTTTTATCAGCCCTGGCAGGTCCATTAATAATACTCATTTATTGCTAACTGTAGGACCCTGGTTGCTCCACCGTGTATTTTCATTTCTCCAAGCTCAAATTGGACAAGTTAAATTTTTGGCAATCAGAAAACAATGTACGCCACATTCAGAAATAAAATGTTACACTGCCCAATGATTACTTTTATGATTAAAAGTAACCAGAAGAAGTTGGGAATGAAAGGTTAATAAAAAAGGTATTTGTCACTTCCTGTTTTTCTGTATGCTTAACAAAACACTGTTGAAATCTTGAGAACTGTTTGCTAATCTTGTTCCCAGAATGTGATGTCCCCAACTGCCAAACTGCAGAATGTACTCCCTCACCCGGTTGTACACAAACTGCGCACTCGCCCTGACCCATCATTAAACTTCCCTCCCTGCCCTCTCCAAGGAAAGTATATAAGCTCTGCTTAAGCTGTTCTCAGGGCTCTCTGCTATATTCAAGTGAGCTCTGAGCCCCAGCATGCTGGATCCCCAATAAACCCTTTGCTGTTGCATGAGACAATCTCTTGGTGGTCTCTTCCTCCGACGCTCAAACGACCTTTTCATTGGTACAATCAAAAGTGTGACATTTGCTTTTTGTGTCCAGAATATTACTGTGATAAAATGTATATGTAGATCAGGTGACATGAGTATTTCTTCCACCGTTTCTGGGAGCAATATTTTGATGATGTATAAATTTGTATTGGTGGTACAATTAGGTGTGCCCTGTTTCTATGAATATAGAGATAATGCATGAATAGACCATACAGTGAATAAATAATATAAGTAGTTCCAACTTTATTTTTTTAATTAATTTTTATTGTTGGTTGTTCAAAACATTACATAGCTCTTGATATATCATATTTCACACTTTGATTCAAGTGGGATATGAACTCCCATTTTTACCCCGTATACAGATTGCAGAATCACATCAGTTGCACATCCATTTATTTACATATTGCCATACTAGTGTCTGTTGTATTCTGCTGCCTTTCCTATTCTCTACTATCCCCCTCCCCCCTCCCCTCCCCTCTTCTCTCTCTACCCCCTCTACTGTAATTCATTTCTTCCCCTTATATTGTTTCCCTTTCCCCTCACTTCCTCTTGTATGTAATTTTGTATACCCCTGAGGGTCTCTTTCCATTTCCATGCAATTTCCCTTCTCTCTCCCTTACCCTCCCAGCTCTCATCCCTGTTTAATGTTAATCTTCATCTCATGCTTTTTGTCCCTACTCTGTTCTTAGTTACTCTCCTTATAACAAAGCAGATATTTGGCGTTTGTTTTTAAGGGATTGGCAACTTCACTTAGCATAATCTGCTCTAATGCCATCCATTTCCCTGCAAATTCTATGATTTTGTCATTTTTTAATGCAGAGCAATACTCTATTGTGTATAAATGCCACATTTTTTTATCCATTCGTCTATTGAAGGGCATCTAGTTTAGTTCCACGGTCTTGCTATTGTGAATTGTGCTGCTATGAACATGGATGTAGCAGTGTCCCTATAGTGTGCTCTTTTTAGGTCTTTAGGGAATGGACCGAGTAGGAGAATAGCTGGGTTAAATGGTGGTTCCATTCCGAGCTTTCCAAGAAATCTCCATACTGCTTTCCAAATTGGCCGCACCAATTTGCAGTCCCACCAGCAATGTACAAGTGAACTCTTTTCCCCACATCCTCGCCAGCACTTGTTGTTGTTTGACTTCCTAATTGCTGCCATTCTTACTGGAGTGAGATGGTATCTTAGGGTGGTTTTGATTTGCATTTCTCTGACTGCTAGAGATGGTGAGCATATTTTCATGTACTTGTTTATTGATTGTATGTCCTCATCTGAGAAATTTCTGTTCAGGTTCTTGGCCCATTTGTTGATTGGGTTATTTGTTATCTTATTGTCTAATTTTTTTAGTTCTTTGTATATCCTGGATATTAGGGCTCTGTCTGAAGTGTGAGGAGTAAAGATTTCTTACCAGGATGTAGGCTCCCTATTTAACTCTCTTATTGTTTCTTTTGCTGAGAAAAAACTTTGTAGTTTGAGTAAGTCCCATTTGTTGATTCTAGTTATTAACTCTTGTTCTATGGGTGTCCTATTGAGGAATTTGGAGCCCGACCCCACAGTATGTAGATCATAGCCAACTTTTTCTTCTATCAGATGCCGTGTCTCTGATTTGATATCAAGTTCCCTGATCCACTTTCAGTTAACATTTGTGCATGGCGAGAGAAAGGAATTTAGTTTCATTTTGTTGCATATGGATTTCCAGTTTTCCCAGCACCATTTGTTGAAGATGCTATTCTTCCTCCATTGCATGCTTTTAGCCCCTTTATCAAATATAAGATAGTTGTAATTTTGTGGATTGGTTTCTGTGTCCTCTATTCTGTACCATTAATCCACCCACCTGTTTTGGTACCAGTACCATGTTATTTTTGTTACTCTTGCTCTGTAGTATAGTTTGAAGTCTGGTATAGCTATACCGCCTGATTCACACTTCCTGCTTAACATTGTTTTTGCTATTCTGGGTCTTTTATTTTTCCATATGAATTTCATGATTGCTTTCTCTACTTCTACAAGAAATGCTGTTGGGATTTTTAGTGGCATTGCATTTAACCTAGTGAACTTTTGGTAATATCGCCATTTTGATAATGTTAGTTCTACCTATCCATGAACAGGGTATATTTTTCCATCTTCTAAGATCTTCTTCTATTTATCTCTTTAGGGTTCTGTAGTTTTCATTGTATAAGTGTTTCACCTCTTTTTTTAGGTTGATTCCCAAGTATTTTATTTTATTTTTTTTGAGGATATTGTGAATGGAGTGGTTGTCCTCATTTCCATTCCAGAGGATTTGTCACTGATATTCAGGAATGCCTTTGATTTATGTTTGTTGATTTTATATCCTGCCACTATGCTGAATTCATTTATTAGCCCTAATAGTTTCGTTGTAGACCTTTTTGGGTCTGGTAGGTATAGAATCATATCATCTGCAAATAGTGATAATTTGAGTTCTTCCTTTCCTATTTTTATGCCATTAATTTCTTTCGTCTGTCTAATTGCTCTGGCCAGTGATTCGAGAACTATGTTGAACAGAAGTGGTGAGAGAGGGCATCCCTGTCTTGTTCCAGATTTTAGAGGGAATGCCTTCAGTTTTTCTCCATTCAGAATGATGCTAGCCTGAGGCTTAGCATAGATTGCTTTTACAATATTGAGGTATGTTTCTGTTATCCCTAGTTTTTCTAGAGTTTTGAACATAAAGGGATGCTATACTTTGTCGAATGCTTTTTCCGCATCTATCGAGGTGATCATATGGTTCTTATTTTTAAGCCTATTGATGTGGTGAATAACATTTATTGATTTCCGTATATTGAACCAACTTTGCATCTCAGGTATAAATTCTACCGAATCATGGTGCAGAGTTTTTTTGATATGTTTTTGTATCCAATTCCCCAGAATTTTATTGAGGATTTTTCCATCTAGGTTCATTAGAGATATTGGTCTGTAGTTTTATTTCTTTGAAGTGTCTTTGACTGGTTTAGGAACCAGGGTGATGTTGGCCTCGTAGAATGAATTTGGAAGTTCTCCCTCTTTTTCTATTTCCTGAAATAGTTTGAAAACTATTGGTATTATTTCCTCTTTAAAGGTTTTGTAAAACTCTGCTGTATACCCATCCGGTCCTGGGCTTTTCTTAGTTGGGAGTCTTTGATGGTTTCTTCTATTTCCTCAATAGATATTGGTCTGTTAAGGTTGTCAATATCCTCCTGACTCAATCTGGGCAGATCATATGACTTAAAAAATTTATAGATGCCTTCACTATCTTCTATTTTATTGGAGTATAAGGATTCAAAATAATTTCTGATAAACTTCTGTATTTCTGAAGTGTCTGTTGTGATACTGCCTTTTTCATCCCGAATACTAGTAATTTGAGTTCTCTCTCTTCTTCTCTTCGTTAGCATTGCTAAAGGTCTGTCGATTTTATTTATTCTTTTGAAAAACCAACTTTTAGTTTTGTCAATTTTTTCAGTTGTTTTTTTTTTGTTTCGATTTCATTAATTTCTGATCTGATTTTAATTATTTCTTTGCCTTCTACTTCTTTTGCTGTTGTTTTGCTCTTCTTTTTCTAGGATTCTGAGATGTATTATTAGATCATTGATTTGTTGATTTTTTCTTTTTTTATGGAATGAACTCCAAGCAATAAATTTTCCTCTTAGAACTGCTTTTAATGTGTCCCATAGATTCCGATATGTTGTGTCTGTGTTTTCATTTATCTCTAAGAATTTTTTAATTTCCTCAGTGATGTCTTCTATAACCCACTGATCATTTAGTGACTTATGGTTCATTCTCCAAGTGATACATGATTTTTCCTTATTTCTTTTATTGTTGATTTTCAATTTCATTCCATTATGATCATATAAGATGCATGGTATTATCTCTACTCCTTATATTGTCTAAGAGTTGCCCTGTGACATAATATATGATCTATTTTTGAGGAGGATATATGTGCTGCTGAGAAAAAGTGTAACTGCTTGATGTTGGGTGGTATATTCTATATAATTCAATTTAGTCTAGGTTATTAATTATGTTATTGAGTTCTATTGTTTCCTTATTCAACTTTTGTTTGGAAGTTCTGTCCAGTGGTAAGAGAGGTGTGTTGAAGTCTCCCATGATTATTGTATGGTGGTCTATTAGACTCTTGAACTTGAGAAGAGTTTGTTTGATGAACATAGCTGCACCATTGTTTGGTGCATATATATTTCTGATTGTTATGTCTTGTTGGTGTATGGTTCCCTTAAACAGTATGTAGTGTCCCTCTTTATCCCTTTTGATTAACTTTGGCTTGAAATCTATTTTATTTGATATGAGTATGGACACGCCTGCTTTTTTACGAATTCCATATTAGTGATATGATTTTTCCCAACCTTTCACCTTCAGTCTATGTATGTCTTTGCCTATCACATACGTCTCCCTAAGGCAGCATATTGTTGGGTCTTGTTTAGTGATCCATTCGACTACTCTGTGTCTCTTAATTGGTGAGTTTAATCCATTAACATTTAGGGTTATTATTGAGATATGGGTTGTTCTTCCAGCCATATTTGTTTATTTATGTTACTAAACATGGTTTGTTTTCCTCTTTGATTATCCCCCCCCCTTTACTGTACTAGCTCCCGCTGTTGGTTTTCATTGATATTTTCCATTTCCTCTTCCTGTAATATTTTGCCAAGGATGTTTTGAAGAGATGGTTTTCTAGCTGCAAATTCTTTTAACTTTTGTTTATCATGGAAGGTTTTAATTTCATCTTCCACCCTGAAGCTTAATTTCTCTGGATACACAATTCTTGGATGGAATCCATTTTCTTTTAGTGTTTGAAATATGTTATTCCAGGATCTTCTAGCTTTCAGAGTCTGTGTTGAAAGATCAGCTGTTATCCTGATTGGTTTACCCCTAAATGTAATCTGCTTCCTTTCTCTTGTAGCTTTTAAAATTCTCTCTTTATTCTGTATTTGGGCATCTTCATTATAATGTGTCTAGGTGTGGATCTCTTATGATTTTGCACATTCGGAATCCTGTAGGCTTCTAGGATTTGGGATTCTGTCTCATTCTTCAAGTCTGGGAAGTTTTCTCATATTATTTCATTGAATTGATTGCTCATTCCTTTGGTTTGGACCTCTATACCTTCCTGTATCCCAATGACTCTTAAGTGTGGTCTCATGTTATCCCATATTACTTGAATGTTCTGCTCATGGTTTCTTAACACTTTTGCTGAGCTATCTATGTTCTTCTCCAGTTGAAATTCTTTGTCTTCATTGTCTGATGTTCTATCTTCTAAGTGTTCTACTCTGCTGGTAGTATTCTCAATTGAGTTTTTAAGTTGGTATTGCTTCCTGCATTTCTAGGATTTCTGTTTGTTTGTTTTTTATAACCTCTATCTCCCTGTATAGTTGATCTTTTGCTTCTTGGATTTGTTTATGTAATTCATTGTCGAAGTGGTCAAAGTGGTCTTTCATTGTCTGATTTTGCTGTCTTCCTTGAGACTCCAGATCATCTGAAGTATGTATATCCTGAAATCCTTATCTGACATTCCATCTGCTGCAGATATTACCTCTTTGAAAGTTGAGTTGACCTGCATTGCTTGTGGTCCTTTCTTTCCTTGTCTTTTCATACTGATCACGTTTCTTTCTGCTTGGTGAAACTGTTGTGTTATTGTTTTTTCCCCCTATATATTTATATTGCTCTTGTATAGTTGCAAAATCTCCCTCGCAGGCTTTGGTGGTTGTTCTGCCCCTCCTCCAATTGGGGCAATATGCCTACCACGCCGGCAGGCCTCTGGTCCTGTACTTTTTGTGGGCCTGTTATTTCGGTGGTCGCAGGTCCGCCTTCCTTGCCAGCGCGAGCAGCGGCTCTGCCCCTCTGCGGGCCGCTAGGCCTGTTCTGTCTGTTGGTTGCAGGTCTGTCTACCTAGCAGGCGCTGGTGGCGGCTCTGCCCCTTCCCTAATCGGGGCGATGTCGGGCCACTAGGCCTGATCTGCTGGTGGGTTGCAGGTCTGCCTACCTTGCAGATGCAGGGGGCAGCTCGGCACCTCCTTGTGCTGCTGGGCTTGACCTGCCGCTGGGTCTCAGGTCCGCCTATCTTGCAGGCGCGTGGGGCGGCTCTGCCCCTTCACTGGTTGCTGGGCCTGCTCTGTCGGTGGGTCTCAGGTCCGCCTACCTTGCAGGCACAGGGGGTGGCACTGCCGCCCCGTGGGTTCCTGGGCCAGTTCTGCTGGTGGGTCACAGGTACGCCCACCTTGCAGGCGTGGAGGCTCTGCCCCTCCCCCAACCGGAATGATGTGTCTGGTGGGCCACTGGGACTGTTCTGTCGGTGGTCCCGGTTCCGCCTACCTTGCAGGTGCGAGGAGCAGCTGTGTCCCTCCACAGTTTGCTGGGCCTGACCTGCCGGTGAGTGGCAGGTGCGCCTACCTTGTAGGTGCGGGGGATGGCTCTGCCACTCTGCGGGTTGCTGGGCCTGATCTGCTGGTGAGTCAAAGGTCTGCCGAACTTGCAGTGCACGGCGGTTCTGCCCCTCCCCAACCTGGGCGATGTGTCTTGCGGGCCACTGGGCCTGTTCTGTCATTGGTCACGGTTGCACCTACTTTGCAGGCACGTGGGGCAGCTATCTCCCTCCGCAGGTTGCTGGGCCTGACCTGCTAATGGGTCACAGGTCCGCCTACCTTGCAGACGCAGGGTGGGGGGTGGCTCTGCCACTCTGCGGATTGCTGGGCCTGTTCTGCTGGTGGGTCGCGGGTCCACCTACCTTGCAGGTGCCCAGCGGCTCTGGCCCTCCCCCAACCGGGGCGATGTGTCTGGTGGGCCCCTGGGCCTGTTCTGTCGGTAGTCATGGCTCTGCCTACCTTGCAGGTGCGTGGGGCAGATGTTCCCTTCCACGGGTTGCTGGCCCTGACCTGCAGCTGGGTCAAAGGTCCGCCTACCTTGCAGGCACAGGGTGGGGGGTGGCTCGGCCGCCCTGCGGATTGCTGGGCCACATGTAGTTCCAAATTAAAATAATGGATTGAATTGATATCTGAAAAAATACAGGAAATCTTATATTGATATACATACATTCATTCCAACAAGTTATATATACTATGGTAATATTAGGGTTATGGTTTCTCATAAAGAGTGTGTGAGTTTTGCTTCAAAAGTGATTATGGAAATTGAAAAAAAATGTGATTGGAAAGAAGTCTCATTAAAAGACTAGTCAAGAAATATGGAGAAATACCAGTGTTCTGAAGCAGGAAGTGATTGAAAGCAAAACAAATGCCTATAAATTTGCTAAACTGTGGAAGAAATATATACGCCTATAATGTGCATAATTTGAAGAAATAATAATATACCAGTGTTGAATAAAAATTAACATCAAAATATACATCAAGTCCCATAGGAATCTACTTGCATTGATGTTAAACTGGGTCAGTTACTGTAGAAATATTAGGAATTGTATGCACCATTCACTGAAGTTAGTTTTCAGTACTAGGAAACAAATATGTATTTCAGGTGGATGAATATTTCTAAGAATAATCTTGTGAAAAGTTGATTATGAAACAATGTACATGAACGTGAATGAATTAAGGGAGTGTATATAAGCCACATATACTTCATATTTTGAAAAATATGGAGAGTGTGTATATATATATATATATATATATATATATATATATATATATACACACACACACACACACACACACACACACACACACATATACATACACAAAACACACACACCGACACTAAAAATTAGCAATATATATACCAATCAAAATTCATCATTAAATATATGTCATCTACAGATGCATAAACATATTTTTTTACTGAACATAGATTTATGTACAATATTGTTCAACTAGAAAGCTCACCAATAGGTTGAATTTTCAGTTCCAACAGGGTTTAGTAGGAGTGATCTCTTCTCACAATATATATCTGACAAGTCAGCCACCTCACAAGAATGTACGTGTGATACCAGGTAGGATTCTATATATGCATATAAAAAAACAAGTGCTGAATAGGCTACAGAGAAAGGGAGTCAGGAAATCACATATTTGTTAACTTTAAAAACACATGGAGAACTATTTCAATTGAAAATTGACTAGATTTATAACTTCTACCCTATATAATTCAAAAAGCAACTCCAACTATACACCATACCTCCACTGAACTGGTAGTATTTCTATTCTGTTTGGGTTATTTTTCTCCGTCATATTAGGATTAGCAGTCAGAGTCTAGTAGGGTATGGGTTAGTGTCAGGGATTCAGTATTTTGAATGGAAAATAGGAAATAGAATCCAATGTGTATGCAAATAAATTCTACACAAAAATCTTCCCACTCTCATCCAGAACAATGCCTTGATATAACCTTCGTTCCATGTAAGACATAATTAGAGGATAACAGTTAGAAAATCTGTAAATACATATATGGAATGAAAAATTCTCAGGGGTTCACAAACTTGGAGGTGGTAGAAGAGTTTCCAAAAGTAAGGGACATTGTAAACACTCCACAAACATGGAGCTCTGATGGCCTAAAGACTTTTTGAGAAACTGCTTCTGAGGTTGGGCACTTGAAATATATGTTGTTGTCAGGAGCTTTAGCTTCCTTTGTAATGAGACCATCAAAGCTCTGTCTGCATCTGTGTGACATGGAGGACATGGTTTCTTATTTTCCAATGAATATGAGGCAGCAGTGCTGAATTCTCTCTTTGTAGGTAAACTGTAGCCACTGGGGGCTAAGTTTCTTCCCATGTGGACTGTGAAGCCATTTGTTCATCCTCCAATTTTCATTGTGTTTCTTGTTGCTGCACTAAGAGTTTTTTATTTGCTTCACCAAATACAAGGAGTTCAACTGGGACACAGTGCTGGAGGGAGTTCTGTCACTTATGGTGTGTCAGGGTCTGCAGAAGAAGCACAAACCAGGCTTATATCCTCCAAACCTTGCCCCCATGTCCATAGCAACCTCATTCTGAACATTGACCAGAAAAATCTCCATATAACAAGATGCCTTTACATAGAAGGGTCTGCTGGCTGCACCATTTCAGTCACATGCCATTTGGAAGCCAATGGAAGATCCACATGGCCCTACCTCAGATGTATTATCACACACCTGTACACCACTGCTATAGGCCCACTCCACAGCAGGATAAAACTTACTGGCATCTCTGTTCTCCACCATTTTCATGAAACCCAGTCAATCAAGGCACTGTCTGCTACACTCGTGATCTAGAATAGGACATCCAAAGGTTCTTCAGTGCAACCTGGTCATGGGAATTTCAAAAATTTCATGGTAATTATCTAGCCATTTTTCAACGATGAAGTTGGAGGCATTGTGGGTTTCAATACATTCGGGAACCATTAAATTTTGAGGAAGCTCATTTCCATGAAAACTCTGGAGAACTCTCACGGGCAAAGCTTCCCAAAGAGTGGCCAAAATGTCATAAGAAGCCAAGCCCTTTAAGGTCTACAATGTAAAGTCCATGTGTGTTTTGAATCTCAACTATGGCTGTCAAGTCTTTCAAAATAAAATCATGTGATATCCTCGCTGAGATTCCCAGTGCTCTGTGGAAAGCCACCTTGGGCCTAGATCTCAGTTTCCAAGGGCAACTCTCATGCGTGGCCTCCTAAAATCCCAACACAATTCATGGCAATACTTCTCTGAGGTCAGTTTCAGATCACAGTCTCTAAGGGAAATCACACCAGATTCAAGCCCAGGTGGACCCAGTCATCTCTTCCAACCGCCATACAAATGACCATCTTCTTCCATAACCTCTGGCTGGAAGGCTCCATGAGGGGCGCAGCCAAAGACAGGGTCCAAAATAAGCTCCCCTACCCCTCATTTGCCTAAACTCAGGGTGACCTTGACACCCTTCCTGTGAACCAGGAGTGATCAAATAGGCCTGCCTTTTATACTGCTTTACTTCTCCAATTTGAGGCCTAAAGACTGTGGGGTTTAGATTTTTTATGTGAATTGGAGTCATGAGAAAACCCAAGCTCCTTTGGGCTAGCGCCTGTAGGGGTTTGAAAAACTCATTTCACCCAAAAGATCCAGATTCTCACTTGATGGAGGTCAGGAACCTTACATAGGAAGGCAAGAGACTTCATCCAGAATGACTGTTTTTGGCCATTTTGGTTTTGGATGCACAAATGGGGTCATTCTTTTGATCCATCAGGTGCTGAGAATCTAAGCCACAGCCTCAAACAGGGCCAAGATGCTGATTCAGACACATTCCTTTCCAAAGCAATTAAGCAAGAAGCCACTGGTGATGCACATTGATTTCCATTTGAAAACTGTTTTCAGGCTTCCCAATGGGTTGGCCTCAGGCAAACAAATTCGTGACATTCAGGCAATAGAACAATATGGAAGCAGGAGGCCCAAAGCAGGGATTCTCCACTGAGAATTTCCTGGTCACACTGCTATCTGAGTTTTCTGGGATGCTCGCCATTCCCTTCAGCTATCCAGTACATGGCCTTGTCACAGAGCTTGGAGGTGGTACATTTCATGGACGCAAAACCATGAGCCTATTCTGGAGAATGGCAAGATTTCAGGAAGAAAAAAGGAACTTATGAAAATAGCAGGTGTTGCCCATCTATAAGACAAGCCGCAGTCCATTCATAAATTGGACAGGATGTATGCTGGGAAGCTTTCTACTACACAGGACACATCCATTGATGCATTCTCTTTTCTAATGTCTACAACCATGAACACAGTGGGATACACAGACATAGAAACTCTCGCAATATCAAAGGACTTACTAGAATCAGTTCACTCCAAACCAAGGAAACCACCTTGCCTACCTATTCTCAGAACATAAGACAAAACCACAAACTCACACCCCCAACCGCAAAGGCAACACTTTCCCCCAAATAGGTCTATGACTCTCCGGAGTGTCCTCAGACTGGTGGGCCATACTGTGTTTCCCTGACATGGCCTGTCCTGTCTCCCATTTGGTCTACTTGGCCAATGCTGTGAAGTTGTAAGAAGCCAGCATTGAGCCACTCCTGCTTCCTCAGGAAAGGCCCCTCTTCAGAGCTCTCCTGGCATTTGGCCATCCTCACATCAGTAGGCACCTCCTTCACCCAAGTAGGTCTGTGACAATCCGGAGTGTCCTCTGACTGGTGGGCCATTCTATGTACCCACGAAATTGAGTGTCCTGTCTCAAATCTGGTCTACTTCATCAAATCTGTGAAGTTGTCAGGAGCCAGCAGTGAGTCACTACCTGCTTTCTCAGGAAAGTCCCCTCTTCAGAGCTCTCCTGGCATTTGGCCATCCTCACATCAGTAGGTACCAAGAAAGACTGACTCTGTCATTGGTAAATCCAAACATGTGAGCCCACTGGGACTGAGACTGGGACTGGCTCTGTGGCCAGGCTTCCTGGGTCCCAAATTCAGAGAGTTCCATCACCAAGGAAGTGAGGTAGGTCACTTCCTTTAAGAATTGAATGAGGTCACTGCCTTGGCAACCACAATGTCCTAACACTTGCTTCCAAGGGTCCCATGAGATGGAGGCTGCCCCTACTTCCTGTGACAGTTTCACAAGTTAGAATGGTATATCAACCATAGGGAACCAGGAACACCTCTCCACACAGGCCTGGTTTGGTCCATATTCTCTACATTAAGAGAGAGGCTGATTCAGTCACATCCTTTCATCCTGACAAATGACCACAATTAAAACCAAAACACTCCCACATGGCCCTCATCTTCTTCAATATAGTCACTCATCATAACCTCTGGCTGGAGGTTTCCATCAATGGCGCAGCCCAAGAGAGTGTCCAAAACCAGCTCCCTTGCCCCTCATTTGCCAAAACTCAGGGTGGCCTGGACACCCTTCCTGTGAACCAGGATTGATCACATAGGTCTGCCGTTAATACTGCTCCGCTTCTCCAATTTGAGGCCTACTGACTGTGGGGTTTAGATTCTTTATGTGAATTGGAGTCATGAGAAAACCTAAGCACCTCTGGACTGCCCTCTGCAGGGCTTTGAAGACCCCATTTGAGTGGGTGTAGGAGTTGGAACAAAAGTTCTTTAGCAATACGGTTTTTGTGAGAGAGTGAATCTAAATGTCAGCACATTTTAAGCGTCATTCCCAATGATGAACTGGAGAAAAGGTATTTGAAAGCAGATATCAATAGAGACAGTAGGAAATCAGGCAAAGAACAAAGTGAGAGGTAGGATAAAACATTTTAACAAGGTTGAGGTTGAATATATAGTCTTAGGAAGAAACAGATATGTAGTCACCAATATGAATGATATTTGAGAGCATTAGGGAACCAGGACATGGATATTGTTAGTAATACATGCTCACATTTAATTTAGGCTTTGGTACAATCATAAGTGTAATCCTTGCATTTTGTGTCATGAATATTACTGTGATGAAATGTATATGTATATCAGGTGACTAGAGTATTTCTTCCACCATTTCTGAAAGCAATATTTTAAAGACTTATAAATTACTATTGGAGATACATTTAGGTGTACCCTGTGCCTATGAATATAGATATGATGCCTTAATAGACCATACTGTGAATAAATAATATAACTTGTTCCACTTTTAATAATGGATTGAATTGATATCTGAAAATATATAAGAAATTTTATCTTGATATACAATCATTCATTCCAACAAGTTATACATCTAATGGTAATAATAGGGTTACCGTTTATCATGATGGGTGTGTGAGTTTGCTGCAAAAGTGATTATGGAAATCGAAAATAATGTGTTTGGAAAAAAGTCTCATGAAAAAAACAGTCAAGAAACATGGAGGAATACATGTGTTCTGAAGAAGGAAGTGATTGAAAGTGAAACAAAGCCTATAAATTTGCTAACTTGTGGAAGAAATATATATCGTATGATGTGCATAAAATGAAGAAATAGTAATGTGCCAGTGTTGAATAAAAATGAACGTCGAAATAGACATCATGGAACATAGGAATCTATTTGCATTTATGTTAAACTCGTAATTACTGTAGAAATTTTAGTATTTGTATGCACCATTCACTGAATTTAGTTTTCAGTACTAGGAAACAAATATGTAGTTCAGGTGGATGAATATTTCTGACAATAATTTTGTGAATAGTTGATTAGAAATCCAAATACATGAACATTAATGAATTTAGGGAGTGTATAATAAGACGCATATCTTTCACATTTTGAAAAATCTGTATATTATATATATACACAAAACAAAAAAACCCACACAGTGACATTAAAAACAAGCAATATATCTGCTAATCAAAATTCATCGTGTAATATATACAGTCCACAGATCCAAAATATTTTTTTTACTGAACATGAATTTATTTATAGTGTTGTTCAACTAGGAAGCTCACCCATAGGTTGAATTTTCAGTTCCAACAGCGTTTAGGAGGAGTGATTTCTTCTCACAATTTGTGTCTGCCAAGTTAGACACCTCACAAGTATGTACGTGTGATACCAGGTAGGATTCTATATGTGCATATAAAATACATGTGCTGAATAGGCTACAGAGAAAGGGAGACAGGAATTCACATATTTGTTAACTTTAAAAACACAGGGAGAACTTCTTCAATTATAATTGACTAGATTTATAACTCCTACCCTATATATTGCAAAAGGCAAGCCCAACTATACACCAACCCTCCTCTGAACTGCCTGTATTTCTATTCTGTTTGAGTTATTTTTCTCCATCATATTAAGATTAGTACTCAGAGTCTAGTAGGGTAGGGGTTAGTGTCAGGGATTCAGTATTTCAAATGGAAAATTGGAAAATGAATCCAATGTGAATGCAAATATATGCTACACAAAAATCTTCCCACTCTCATCCAGAACAATTCATTGTCATTACCTCTGGCCCAAGTAATACACAATTAGAGGAGAAGAGTTAAAAATATGTGAATACATATCTGGAATGGAATATGCTCAGGAGTTCACAACCTTGGAGGTGTTAGAGGAGTTTCGCAAAATAAGGGACAGTGTTAACATTCCACAAACATGGAGCTCTGGTGCCCTAAAAACTTCTTGAGAAACTGTCTATGAGGTTGGGCACTTGAAATATATGTTGTTGTCAGGAGCTTTTGCTTTTTTTTCTAGTGAGACCATGATAGCTGGGTCTGCATGTATGTGACCTGGAGGACATGTTTTTATTTTCCAATGAACATGAGGCATCGTGCTGAATTCTCCCTTTGTAGGTAAATTGTGGCCACTTTGGGCTAAGTTTCTCCCCATATGGACTGTGAAGCCATTTGGTCATCCTCCAGTTTTCATAGTGTTTCTTGCTGCTTCACTGGGAGTTTGGTATTTGCTTCCCCAAATACAAGGAGTTCAACTGGGACACAGTGCTGTAGTGAGTTCTGTCACATGCGGTGGGTTAGGGTTCTTATGTGAATGCACCAACCAGGCTTCTATCCCTCATAGCTTGTCCCCTTGTCCATAGCAACATGGTTCTAAACATTGCACTGAAACCTCTCCATTTAACAATATGCCTTTACATAGAACATTCTGCTGGTTGCACCATGTCAGTCACAAGTCATTTGGAGCCAATGGTATATCCACATGGCACCACACAGATGTTTTATTATACACCTTCCCACCTCTGCTCTAGGCCCACCACTCAGCAGGCTCCAACTTACTGGTATCTCTTTGCTACACCATTTTCATGAATCCCAGTCAATCAAGGCACTGCCTGATACACTCATTATCAGATGTAGAACATCAAAAGGTTCCCCAGTGCAACCTGGTCTTGGGAAGTTTAAAAATTTTATGATATTTATCCAGCAATTTTTCAAGGATGAAGTTGGAGACACTGTGTGTTTCAACTCATTCTGGAACCATTTAATGGTGAGGAAGCTCATTTCAATGAAAGCTCTGGAGAACTGTAGCAGGAAGTCTTTCCAAAGAGTGACCAAAAGGTCACATGAAGTCAGGCTCATTGAGGTCTACAATGTGAGGTCCATGTTTGTTTTGATTCTCAACTATGGCTGCCATGTCTTTAAGAATAAAATCATGTGATATCCTGGCTGAGATTCCCAGTGCTCTGTGGAAAGCCACCCTAGGCCTATATCTCAGTTTCCAAGTGTGACTCTCATGCGTGGCCTCCTAAAATCCCAACACAATTCATGGCAATACTTCTCTAAGGTCAGTTTCAGATCTCAGTCTCTAAGGGGAATCACGTCAGATTTCAAACCCAGGTGGACCCAGTCATCTCTTCCAACCGCCACACAAATAACCACAATTTAAACCAAAACACTCCCACATGGCCGTCATTTTCTTCCATATAGACACTCTTCATAACCTCTTGCTAGAGGTGTCCATGAGGGGCAAAGTCCAAGACAGTGTCCAAAAAAAGCTCCCTTGCCCATCATTTGCCTAAAGTTTGAGTGGCCTGGACACCCTTCCTGTGAACCAGGAGTGATCCAATAGTCCTGCCTGTAATACTGGTCCTCTTCTCCAATTTGAGGCCTACTGACTGTGGGGATTAGATTCTTTATGTGTATTGGAGTCATGAGAAAACGCAAGCGTCAATGGACTAGCCTCTGCTGGGCTTTAAAGAACTCATTTGACCCAAAGGATCCCTATTCTCACTTGAAGGAAGTCAGGAACCTTACAGAGGAAGGCGATAGACTTCATCCACAATGACTACTCTATTGGCCGTTTTGGTTTTAGATGCACATATGGGATCTTTCTTTACATCCATCAGGTGCTGACAATCTAAGCCACAGCCTCAAACAGGGCCAAGCACCTGATTCAGACACATTCCATTTCAAAGCAATTAACAAAGACCCACAGGTGATGCCCATTCATTTCCATTTGAAAACTGTTTTCTTCAGGCTTCACAAAGGGGTGCCATGTGGCAAAGACCTTCCTGACTTTAAGGAAAAAAGAACAATAGGTAAGCAAAAAGCCCAACCAGGGTTCCTCCACTGAGACATTAGTAGTCACTCTGATATCTGAGTTTTCTGAGATGCTCGCCATTCCCTTCAGGTATCCAGTACATGGCCATGTGAAAGAGCTTGGAGGTGGTACAAATCTTGGAAACAAATCCATGAGCCTATTCTAGAGAGTGGCCAGAATTCAGGAAGAAAACCAGAACTTAAGAAGATAGCAGGTGTTGCCCATTGATAAGGCAAGCCCTTCTCCATTCATTAATTGGGCACGATGAATTCTGGGAAGGTTTCTACTAGACAGGACACATCCATTGATGCATTCTTTTTTCTAATGTCTACAACCACGGACACAGTGAGATACACAGACATAGAAACACACGCCTTGTAAAACGACTTAGTAGAAACATTACACTCCAAACCAAAAAACCGTCTTTCCTACCTATTCTCAGATCATGACACAAAACCACAAACTCACACCCACACCCACAAATGCACCTCCTTTCCCCAAGAAGGTCTGTGACTATCCGGAGTGTCCTCTGACTGCTGTGCCATACTAAGTTCCCACGAAATGGCCTTTCCTGTCTCAGATCTGGTCTCCTTGGCCAACTCTGTGTAGTTGTCAGAAGCGAGCAGTGAGCCACTATCTGTTTCCTCAGGAAAAGCCCCTCTTCAGAACTTTCCTGGCATTTGGCCACCCTCACATCAGTAGGTACCAAGAAAGACTGACTCTGTACTTGGTAATTCCAAAAAAGTGAACCCACTGGGAGTGGGACTGGGACTGACTCTAGATGTCTGGCTTCCTGGATCCCAAGATCAGAGAGTTCCATCACCAAGAAGTGATGTGAGGTAGCTTCCTTCAGGAACAGAATGAGGTCACTGCCTTGGGAACCACTTTGTCCTAACAGTTGCTTCCAAGGGTTACATGAGATGGTGGTTGCCCATACTTCCTGTGACACTCTCACAAGTTAGATTGGTATATCAACCATAGGAAGCCGGGAACAGCTCTTCACACAGGCGTGGTTTGGTCCATCTTCTCTGCATTAAGAAGAGAGAAGATGATTGAGACACAACCCTTCATCCTGACCAGTTTGTTTGCCATGGAAAATGACTTTTACTCTCCCAGGTCTTTCATAGCTGCCTACATCTACTCCAGGAATCATTTCTGCATGGACCTTTGAGGTTCTCAGCATGTGGAAGATCCACTACATTCCTGTATTGTAAGACCAAATCTGTCCCTGCTCTTCTGTAACTTTAGATTGAGGGAACAGTGTATGGTTAGGGTTAATAGCATGTTCGATTTGGGTTAGGAATAATTCTGCTGGATGAGTAATGGTATTGGGAACCTGAGATATTTATGAGAATATATAGGTGAAATATATGTATGAAAACAGAAATCTAGGTAAGATTTGAAGCGCAGAAGAGCATTGGGCCCTTGATTGGGATACTTAGCTTTGAATTAGGTTCTTCACAGATGTGTCAGATTAATCGATATACAATGGCCTAGGACCTTGTACCTTGGATGATTGAATGTAGAAGAGAACAATCACTCAAATATGGATAGTCCGTAGTGAAAGGTTAACAGAATAGTTACTGGTCACTTTCTGTTTTTCTGTATGCTTAACAAAACACTTTTCAAATCTTGGGAACTCTTTGCTAATCTTGTTCCCAGAATGTGCTGTCCCCAACTGTAAAACTGCAGAATGTACTCCCTCACCCGTTTGCATGCAAACTGCCCACTCACCCGGACCCATCAATAAACTTTCCTCCCTTCCCTCTCCAAGGAAATTATTTAAGCGCTGCTTAAGCTGTTCTCAGGGCTCTCTGCTCTATTCTCTGAGCCCAGCATGCTGGATCCCTAATAAACCCTTTGCTGTTGCATGTGACAGTCTTTTTGTGGTCTCTTCCTCCTATGCTCACCCGACCTTTACATATGGAGGTTCCACTGAGATCCAGCAGTGGCGGACGAGAGACCCCGTGTGTTATTGCTTTCACTGTTTGTGTATCTTTCATTATGTGACAGAGCACTTCAATGTCTCTCTCCCTGACCCATTATCACTGGACTAAATTTCGCTTAAGGGCTCAGGATATTTCTTTTTCAGTAAAATGCCAGACCTGGCAGAATCTCTGTGCCTCAGAATGGCCCACCTTTGGAGTTAGATGGCCTCTAGAAGGATCTTTCTACTTCCCACTAATTTAAAATGTCAGAGATATTGTCTTTCAGCCAGGGCAATGTAGCCATCTGAATCAACAGCCATATATCTTAACTTGTCAGGACCTCTGCAAATCTTCTCCTCCATGGGTGAAGCCTTTTCTTCCCCTTGCCCCCTCTCCTACTCCTTCCCCCATGATTTCTCAAACCCTCTGCTCTTCTTCCTCCTCCACCCTCTGTTCTCCCTGAGTCACAAGATTCGACTCTACTGGATTCTCCTCCCCCTTCTTATCCCCTGCCTTCATCCCCCAACCCCCATCACTCTCTAAGTGATTCCCCTTCTGCTGACTCAGCCTCTCTGCAATTGGAGGAGCACAGCGCCCTCCAGATAGCTCCCCGGTGGCACACACAGCCCCTCCTTCCCTTGAGGAAGCTGGCCCGGCTAAAGGAACTCGCCAGCAGCGAATGATTGAAAACCCAGGAACTCCCGTGATGCTCCCCCTCTGTCCCTATGGACCAATGATTGACGATGGTCATGAGGGAAAAATGCAAGCCTACCAGTATTGGCCTTTCTCCGCTTCAGACCTACATAACTGGAAAACAGCAAAAGGAAATCACTGAATGGGTAACAAAAGCCTGTTGGGTCCATCAATTGGTTAATGCTTACCCTTCCAAGCTTCCTTCAGGAAAGCACGTATGAGGAACAAGACCAGGACAATTCTGGGAAGTGAACTTTACTAAAATTAAGCATGCAAGGTATGAACTTAAGTATCTCCTAGTCTTTGTAGATACATTTTCAGGATGGATTGAAGCCTTCCCCACAAAAAAAAAAAAAAAGAAAAAGAAACAGCACAAATGGTGGTCAAGAAGATCCTGGAAAATATTTTTCCAACATATGGCATGCCTAAGGTAACAGCGTCTGATAATGGACCTGCATTCGTGGCCCTGTTACGTTAGGGGTTAGCCAGGACCCTGGGGATTAGTTGGAAGTTTCATTGTGCTTATGGACTCCAGAGTTCAGGACAGATAGAAAGAATGAATAGAACCATTAAAGAGACCTTAATGAAATTAAGCTTAGAGACTGGCATAAAAGATTGGACTATGCTCTTGCCTTATGCACAGTTTCATGCAAGAAATTCTCCCTCTGTTTCTTTGTGTAACCTCACCCCCTATGAAATTGTCTATGGTGCCCCTCCTCCAGTAAGGGACCTAACCCCAACACTAAGACCTAAGGATCCCTTACACTCCTCCTTGCTTGACAGTCTTTAAGCTCTTGAAAGACCTCAGCGATACCTGTGAAAACAGCTGGCCACTGCCTACCAAACTGGAGACGAGGGGACTCCACACTGAAATCAAGTAAGACACTTCATCTACGTAAGATTTCATCAGGTATCATCCCTTGAACCCTGCTGGAAAGGACCATACCAGGTGCTACTTATAACACCTACAGTGGTAAAGGTAGAAAGAATCACTTCCTGGATCCAGGCCTCTCATCTCAAGCCTGGGCCCTGTCCAGACACTGGCTGGAAACTGGATAAGACTGGTAACCCTTTCAAATTGCATATTCACCATGTGGATAAGGCTATAGACTCTCCCTTTGACCACCAGTAGTCCTAACCCTCATCAGCCCGTTCAGCAGCAATGGCTGATCACAAATCCTACTGGACAAGAAGTATAATGTATCTCACATATACCCCCCTTAGGGACCTGCTGGCCATCTCTCCACACAGACATTTGTCACCTGGCTATAGGTCTTTCCTATTGGGATATCCCTGATGAAGAGGATCCCACTAAAATTCCATTAAATCCCTTCTGAACCATAGATAATGGAAACAAACATTATGGATGTAGGGACAGGCAAGCCAGATACAGGTTGGCTAGCTTATATTACTATGTTTAACCGGCGGACTATCAAAGCCACAAACAGCCACGGCTGTGTTTGTGAAAAGCCGACTTTTTCTGTAAATCATGGTTATTTGAGCATACAGGGGCTGCCTGATGGAACCCGAACTCCTCATCAAATTCTGTACACAGCATTGGCCATATTACCAATAAGATAACCAAAACCGATGGCCCACAGAGGGGTCTCTAGATGCCCAAATACTGCATGACCTTTTTAACTTCTGCAAGTGCTCAAAAGGGTGAAAGGGTACTCCCCTATGTGGAGGCCCTTTCCTTCCTTCACTCAAATCCTGTACTATGCTTCTCCAATAGATCCTCACCCTCAGCCTTCTGCTCCAGACTATTCTTTCACTCCAACCTGAGCAACCTGATTTCTCCCCTCCAAATACTGGATCAAAAACCCAAAACACCGCCGGTTCTCAGACCATTGCCCCCTTGCTGAGTAGCAGGTACTGAGGTACCCCTCCACCCACTCACTCCTCTCTTCTCCTGTCAGCGCCCGCACCGGGTTCCACCAGGTCCTCTTACCAGCTAACCCAAAGCTCAAAAAAAACTGAGGCGAGCCCTCAGACCCCTATCCAAATGTAATTAAAATGGCTTTAAAGTTGTTTTGTAATCACTGATAACAGGTTAATAAGAATTTAAAGTCCCTCACAAGCTTTTTGGGATACTCACTCCCATCTTCCCCTCTGGTCTACCTATAATACTGCTCAAGTTTTGTTGCTAGTAATATCCCAAACCTTTTTCCCATTATTCTTTTACAATTCTCAATCTCATTCTCAGATCCATGAAGCTGCTCTCAGCCCTGACCTCCCCGTCTTCCCCCTCTGTACCAGGCCCACATAAAAGTCTTAACTGACCTTCTCTAGAAGTCTTCACCATGGCTGACATTAGGATTTTCAGCAAAAGAGTCCCTAGAATAGATTTCAGTGTAGATGAACTTTCTCTTTTTTGTTGCCCTGTTCCACTTGAACACTGGCTCAATAAATCAGCACTCCTAAGCTAGACACCCCCTTACTAGTTTTTCACAAATAATGTGAACAAGGCCTCTGGCCTTGAGCTGGTGCTTCACAGAGATGGCAACATTTCTAAGATAAAGAAGTTACCAACTGGGCTCCATGGTAACAGCTGGCAGGGGGAAAAAGAAAGGGAAGTAAAAGCTCTCTCCCACCCAGTTGTCCTTGAAAAGTTAACTTGCCCAGAAGAGAGGAAAAAACAGAAACAAAAACAGCTTTTTGTGAACTTCTGCAGACTGTAAACTTTTTAGCCCCTTCCCTAACATGTTGGGTACAAAATTTTGAAACTACCTAAACTTGGGATTCAGAAGATTAATTGATTGCAACTGAAGCAATGCTCTCTGAATCCGGTTGCAACCAACTAGGACTGTTTACCTGTCTTTGGTGCTATCTTATTTGCCTTGCTTTGTCCGTCCCTATAACAGTATAATTCTATATACTTAAACATTGTTTATGATTTCATGAAATGGACAATGGATGTGATTAATTGTGTAATGGTGCAGATGTTTCCCAGAGTGCTCTATCATGACACAGGTTCATTTGAAGATCAAATGGGGGGGGGGCATACAACCCGGTTTCACTGGGAACATATGGCCCTCACTTTAGCCATTCTATAAGGAATAGGAGTTGCTGCAGGTGTAGGCACAGGAACCACTGCCCTGGTCCATGGGACACAACAATTGACCCAATTAGAACCAGCAATAGACCAAAACTTAAAAATATTAGAAACCTCCATCACAGCTTTGCAGGAATCTTTAACCTCTCTCTCTGAAGTTCTTTTACAGAACAGTTGAGGGTTGGAGCTCCTCTTCATGAGAAAGGGGCCTTTGTGCTGCATTGAGGGAAGAATGTTGTGTTTATTCCGACCATACTGGAGTTGTAAAAAAAAAAATTATGAGTAAATTAAAAAGACACCTTGAAGAGCATCAATGAGAGAGAGAGAGGCCCAAAAAGGGTGGTTTGAGTATTGGTTCACATAGTCCCCCTGTTTGACTATGTTTTTATCCACCCTGGCCTGTCAAATAATAATCTCCATATTATTGCTAACTATAAAACCCTGTTTGCTCAACCATGTAATTTTTTTTCTCCAAGCTCAAATTGGACAAGTTAAACTTATGGTAATACCCCACTAGCAGACATAGAATGTGACACCCCCCAATGATCACTTTTATGATTAAAAGTAGCCAGAAGAAGAAGTGGGGAATGAAAGGTTAATAAAATAGGTACTTGTCACTTCCTGTTTTTCTGTATGGTTAACAAAACACTGTTTTAATCTTGAGAACTTTTTGCTGAATTGTTCCCAGAATGTCCTGTCCCCAACTGCCAAACTTCAGAATGCACTCCCTCACCTGGTTGCTTGCAACCCGCCCACTCGCCCTGACCCATCAATAAACTTCGCTCCCTGCCCTCCCCAAGGAAACTATATAAACTCTGCTTAAGCTCCTCTCAGGGCTTTCTGCACTATTCAAGTGAGCTCTGAGCCCACGCATGCTGGACCCCCAATAAACCATTTGCTGTTGCATGAGATAGTCTTTTGGTGGTCTCTTCCTCTGAAGCTCGCCCAATATGTACTTGGATGATTGAATATAGAAGAGAACATCCAGTAAAAACGGGATAATCGGTAGGATTAGGAAGATAGTCATTAGGTTTAGGAAGAAGAATTAGTATAGGTTTTGGAAAAAAATGTTCTTTAACAATAGGGTTTCGTTTAGAGTGTGTATGTAAATGTCAGCCCATGTGAAGAGTAAGTCACAATGGTGAACTGGAGAAAATATGTAGGAAAACAGATATCAATAGGGACATTACGAAATCAGACAAAGTATAAAGTGCGTGATAAGATTAGACATTCTCAACAGGGTTGAGTTTGAATATATAATCTTAGGAATAAAACAATATGTAGTCACCAATTGGATTGATATTTGAGAGCATTAGGAAACCTGGACATGGCTGTGTTTAGTAATCCATGTTCACTTTCAATTTAGGCTTTGGTACAATCAGAAGTGTGACCTTTGCATTTTGTGTCCAGAATATTACTGTGATAAAATGTATATTTAGATCAGGTGACATGAGTAATTCTTCCACCATTTCTGAAAGCAATATTTTGAAGATGAATAAGTTAGTATTGGGGTTACAAAGAGTTGTACCCTGTGTCTATGAATATAGAGATAATGCATGAATAAACGATACTGTGAATAAATAATATAACGGGTTCCACTTTAAATAATGCATTGGATTCATATCATAAAATACATAATAAATGTTATATTGATATACGTACATTCATTCCAACTAGTTATACATCTAATGGTAATATTAAGGTTATGGTTTATCATGAAGGGTGTTTGAGTTTTGCTTCAAAAGTGATTATGGAAATCAAAAATAATGTGTTTGGAAAAAAGTCTCATGAAAAGACCCGTCAAGAAACATGGAAAAATACATGTGTTCTGAAGCAGGAAGTGATTGAAAGTGAAACAAATGCCTCTAAATTTGCGAACTTGTAGATGAAATATATATCCTATAATGTGCATTAACTGAAGGAATAGTACTGTACCGGTTTTGAATCAAAATGAACGTCAAAATACACATCATGTCCCATAGAAATCAATTTGCATTGATGTTAATCTGGGTCAGTTATTGTATTAATATTAGGGTTTGTATGCACCATTCACTGAAGGTAGTTTTTAGTACTAGGAAACAAATATGTATTTCAGGTGGATGAATATTTCTGAGGATAATCTTGTGAAAAGTTGATTATAAATCCACATATATGAGTATGAATGAATTTAGGGAATGTATAATAAGACACATGTATTTCATATTTTGAAAAATCTGGAGACTTTGTATATATATATATATATATATATATATATATATATACACACACACACACAGAGACACTAAAAAGCAGCCATATATATGCCAATCGAAATTCACCATGAAATATATATCATCCACAGATCCAAAAATATTCATTTTGCTGAACAAGGATTTATGTATAATGTTGTTCAATTAGGAATCTCACCCAGAGGTCGAATTTTGACTTCCAACAGCGTTTAGGAGAAGTGATCTCTTCTCACAATTTGTTTCTGCCAAGTCAGCAACCTCACAAGAATGTACGTTTGTACCTTGTAGGATTCTATATGTGCATATTGAAATACATGTGAAAATAGGCTACAGAGAAAGTGAGACAGGAATTCACATATTTGTTAACTTTAAAAACACATGGAGAACAATTTCAACAAAAAATTGACTAGATTTAAAACTCCTACACTATATAATGCAAAAAGCAAATCCAACTATACGCCATGCCTCCTCTGAACTGCTTGTATTTCTATTCTGTTTTGATTATTCTTCTCCATCATATTAGGATAAGTAGTCAGAGTCTAGAGGGTATGGGTTAGTGGCAGGGATTCAGTATTTCGAATGGAAAATTGGAAAAGTTATCCAATGTTTATGTAAATATGTGCTACGAAAAATCTTCCCACTCTCATCCAGAACAATGCCTTGACATTACCTTCGCCCCAAGTAAGACACAATTAGAGGAAAAGAGTTCGAAAATCTGTGAATACACATCAGTAATGGAATATGCTCACTTGTTCACAAACTTGAAGGTGGTGGAGGAGTTTACAGAAGTAAGGGACAGGGTAAACACTCCACAAAAATGGAGCTTTGCTGGCCTAAAGACCTCTTGAGAATCTGCCACTGAGGTTGGGCACTTGAAATATATGTTGTTGTCAGGAGCTTTAGCTTCCTTTGAAGTGAGACCATTAAAGCTGGTTTTGCATCCATTTGACCTGAAGGACATTGTTTCTTATTTTCCAATGAAAATGAGGCAGCAGTGCTGAATTCTCTCTTTGTAGGTATACTGTGGCCACTGGGGGCTAAGTGTCTCCCCCTGTGGACTTTGAGGCCATTTGTTCATCCTCCACTTTTTGTGGTGTTTCTTGCTGCTGCACTGGGAGTTTAGAATTTGCTTCATGAAATACAAGGACTTCAAATGGGACACAGTGCTAGAGGGACTTGTGTCACGTGTGGTAGGTCAGGGTCTGCAGGAGAATGCACCAACCAGACCTCTATCCCACATAGCTTGCCTCCTTGAACATAGCAACCTGATTCTGAGCACTGTCCAGAAAACTCTCCATATAACAAGATGCATTTACATAAAAGGGTCTGCTGGTTACACTATGTCAGTCACAAGCCATTTGGAAGTCAATGGCAGATCCACATGACCCCACCACAGATGTTTTATCACACACCTGCACACCACTGCTCTAGGCCTACTACTTAGCAGGCTACAACTTACTGGCATCACTGTTCTACACCATTTTCATGAAACTCAGTCAATCAAGACACTGTATGATATACTCATCAGCAGGAGGACATCCAAAGGTTCTCCAGTGCCACCTGGTCATGAGAATTTCAAAAATTTTATGGTATTTATCTACCATTTTTCAAGGATGTAGTTGGAGGAACTGTGGGTTTCAATTCATTCAGGAACCATAAAATGGTGAGGAAGCTCATTTCAATGAAAGCTCTGAAGAACTCTCACAAGTAAGGCTTCCCAAAGAGTGGCCAAAAGGTCACATAAAGCCAGGCCCATTGTGGTCTACAATGTGAGGTCCATGTGTGTTTTGACTCTCAACTATGGCTGCAAACTTTTTCAGAATAAAATGATGTGATTTCCTGAGTGAGATTCCCAGTGCTCTGTGGAAAACCAACCTGGGCCTAGATCTCAGATTCCAAGGGTGACTCTCATGCGTGGCCTCCTAAAATCCCAACACAATTCATGGCAATTCTTCTCTGAGGTCAGTTCCAGAACTCAGTCTATAAGGGGAAATCACACAAGAGTTCAAGCCCTGGTGGACCCAGTCATCTCTTCCAACTGCGACACAAATGACCGCAATTAAAACCAAAACACTCCCACATGGCCCTCATTTTTCTTCCATATAAACACTCATCATAACCTCTGGCTATAGGTTTCCATGATTGGCACAGCTCAAGACAGTGTCCAAAATATGCTCCCTTGCACCTCATTTGTCTAAAATCAGGGTGGCCTGGACACCCTTCCTGTGAACCATGAGTGATCAAATAGGCTTGCCAAATTAACACTGCTCTGCTTTTAGTGTTTGAGGCCTACTGACTGTCAGGTATAGATTCTTTATTTGATTTGGAGTCATGAGAAAACACTAGCACATCTGCAGGCCTTTGAAGAACTCATTTGACCCAAGGGTCCCTATTCACAATTGATGGAGGTCAGAAACCTAAAAGAGGAAGGTGAGAGACTTCATCTACAATGACTGATCTTTTTGCATTTTGGTTATGGATGCACATTTGGGATCTTTCTTTAGATCCATCAGGTGCTGAGAATCTAAGCCACTGCCTCACACAGGGCCAAGAGGCTGATTCAGACACTTCCCTTTCCAAAGCAATTAAGCAAAGAGCCACAGGTGATGCCCATTCATTTCCATTTGAATAATGATTTCCTCAGGCTTCACATGGGGGTGGCCTAAACAAAAGACCTTCTTTACATTCAGGGCTACAGAAAAATAGGTAAGCAAATGGCCCAAAGCAGGGTTTCTCCACTGAGACTTTTCTGGTCACACTGATATCTGAGGTTTCTGAGATGCTCCCATTCCCTTTAGCTATCCAGTACATGGCCATGTGACAGAGCTTGGAGGTGGTACATATCTTGGACACAAAACCATGAGCCTATTATGGAGAGTGTACAGAATTCAAAAAGAAAACTGGAAATTAGGAAGATAGTAGGTTTTGCCCATTGATAAGGTTAGCCGCAGTCCATTAATAAATTGGCAGGATGAAAACTGGGAAGCTTTCTACTAGACAGGACACATCCATTGATGCATTCTCTTTTCTAATACTACATCCATGGGCAGAGTGGGATACACAGACATAGAAGCACTCACCTTGTCAAAGAACATACTAGAAACAGTCCACTCCAAGCGAAACAAATCGCCTTTCCTACCTATTCTCAGAACATGAGACAAAACCACAAATTCACATCCACACCCACAAAGGCACCTCCTTCCCCCATGTAGGTCTGTGACTATCCGGAGTGTCCAATGACTGGTGGGCCATACTATTTTTCCACTAGATGGACTTTGCTGTCTGAGTTCTGGTCTCCTTGTCCAACTCTGTGAAGTTGTCAGAAGCCAGTGGTGAGCCACTACCTGCTTTCTCAGGTAAGGCCCCTCTTCAGAGCTTTCCTGGCATTTGGCCATCCTCACATCAGTAGGTACTAAGAAAGACTGACTCTTCCCTTGGTATATCCAAACAAGTGAGACCACTGGGAATGGGACTGGGACTGGCTGTTGTTGCCTGTCTTCATGAATCCCAAGTTTATAGAGTTCCATTACTAAGGAAGTTATGTGAGGTAACTTCCTTCAGGAAGTGAATGAAGTCACTGCCTTGGCAACCACTTTGTCCTAGCAGTTGCTTCCAAGGGTCCAATGAGATGGAGGGTGCCCCTATTCCTGTGACATTTTCACAAGTTAGAATGGTATATCAACCATAGGCACCCGGGAAGAGCTCGCCACACAGGCCTGGTTTGGTCCATCTTCTCTACATTAAGATGAAAGAGGCTGATTCAGACACATCCCTTCATCCTGACCATGTTGTTTACCATGGAAGTTGACTTTTCCTCCCTCAGGTCATTCATTGGTGCCTACAACTTCTCCAGGGATTATTTCAGCATGGACCTTTGAGGTTCTCAAAAGGTGGATGATCCCCTACACTCCTGTATTGTAAGAACAAATCTGTCCCTTCTTTTCTGTAAAGTTAGATTGCGGGAACAGTGTATGGTTAGGGTAATAACAGGTTCGATTTGGGTTAGGAATCATTCTGTGAAATGAATAATGGTATTTGGAACCTGTGACAGTTACAAGAATATACAGGTGAAATGTAAGTATGAAAACAGAAATCTAGGTAAGATTTGAAGCCCAGAAGAGCATTGGGCACTTGATTGGTATACTTAGCTTTGAAATACCTTCTGCACAGATGTCTCAGATAAATCAATATACAATGGCATAGGACCTTGTAAATTGGATGATTGAATGTAGAAGAAAACATCCACTCAAAAAGGGATAGTCGGTAGGATTTGCAAGATAGTTAGTATGTTTCGGAAGAAGAGGGAGTATAGGATTTGGACAAAAAGTTCTTTATCAATAGGGGTTCCGGTAGAGAGTGAATGTAAATGTCAGCACATGTGAAGAGTGAGACACAATGATGAACTGGGCAAAATAAATAGGGAAGCATATATCATTAGAGACATTAAGAAATCAGGCAATGTATAAATTGACTGATAGGATTAGACATTTTCAACAGGGTACAGGTTCAATATACAATCTTAGTAAGAAACAAATATTTAGTCACCAATAGAATTGACATTTGAGAGCATTAGGCAATCTGGACTTGTATGTTTTTAGTAATCTATGTTCACTTTCCATTTAGGCTTTGGTACAATCATAAGTGTGAACTTTGCATTTTGTGTCCAGAATATTACTGTGATAAAGTGTATATGAAGATCAGGTGACATGAGTATTTCGTCCACCATTTCACTTGGCAATATTTTGAAGATGTATAAATTAGTATTGGGTGTACAAATAGGTGTACCCTGTGTCTATGAATATAGATATAATGAATGAATATAACATACTGTGAATAAATAATATAACTGGTTCCAACTTTAAATACTGGATTGAATTGATATGTGAAAATATGCAGGAAATCTTATATTGATATACATACATTCATTACAACCATTTATACATCTAATGGTAATATTAGGGTTATGGTTTATCATGAAGTGTGTGTGAGTTTTGCTTCAAAAGTGATTATTGAAATCTAAAATAAAAAGAAGTCTCATGGAAAGACCAGTCAAAAAACATGGAGGAATACTTGTGTACTGAAGCAGGAAGTGATTGAAAGTAAAACAAAGGCCTATAAATTTGTGAACTTGTGAATGAAATATATATCCTATGATGTGCATAAACTGAAGAAATAGTCATGTAACAGTGTTGAATAAAAATGAACGTAAAAATACACATCATGTCCCACAGGAATCTACTTGCATTGATGTTAAAGTGGGTCACTTACTGTAGAAAACTTAGGATTTCTATGCACCATTCACTGAACTTAGATTTCAGTACTAGGAAACAGTATGTATTTAAGGTGGATGAATATTTCTGAGAATAATTTTGTGAACATTTGATTATAAATCCACATACATGAATATGAATGCATTTAGGGATTGTATAATAAGACACATATATTTTATATTCTGAAAAATCTGGAGAGTATATATATATATATATATATATATATATATATATATATATATACACATGCACACGCACAGACATTAAAATGTTGCAATGTATATGCCAATCGAAATTCATCATGAAATATATATCATCCAGAGATCCAAATATATTCATTTTAGTGAACATGGATTTATGTATTATGTTGTTCAACTAGGAAGCTCACCCATAGTTTTAATTTTCAGTTCCAACAACGTTTAGGAGGAGTTATCTCTTTTCACAATTTGTATCTGCCAAGTCAGCCACCTCACAAGAATGTACGTGTGACACCAGGTAGGATTCTATATGTGCATACAAAAATACATGTGCTGAATTGGCTACCGATAAAGGGAGACAAGAATTCATATATTTGTTAACTTTAAAACACATGGAGAACTATTTCAATTTAAAATTGACTATATTTATAACACCTACCCTTCATCACCCAAAAGGTATATCCAACTATACACCATGCCTCCTCTGAACTGCTTGTATTTCTATTGTGTTTGGATTATTTTTCTCTATCACATTAGGATTGCCACAGTCTGGCTGGGCACAATTCAGGAGCCACTTGTCAAAAGAAACTAACTTTATTTTTAGAACCACACACGCCAAAATAATACCTCGTTGGGAAAAACCCTCAGAGCCCAACTGCCACCACCGGCTTCCCACAAGCCTCTCAACCTCCCCACTCCTCCTGCTCTTGAGGTCGATTGGCTGGGTCATGTGGGCAGAGCCAAAAAAAGTCACCCAATGAGGAACTCCATAGTCTGAAAGGGTGGGGAAACAGCCCAATGAGCATCACCGCAGAAGAGCCATCAGCTAGATGTTGCTGGGGCTTCTGTGAGCCAATGATCAGCTTGCAGTCTTAAAGGGCGGGGAAACAGCTTAATGAGCATCTTCAGTTAGCATCACCGCAGAGGAGCCAATCAGCTAGATGTTGCTGGGTCTGCTGTGAGCCAATCTTCAGCTGGTAGTCTGAAAGTTTGCTTTGGCCCCTTTGGATGTTGCTATCAACATCTCCCCCTCTCTGTTTAAACAACAAGCATGTGGCTTAGGTATTGTGCCTGCCTTAGGTTGTTCAATAGTACATATGGTGCTTACCCATTATCGAATGAGCTGACCTTTAGGTGTAAGCCTTCTGTCTTAGGTTGGTACCATTGCAATTGGTTCTTACCTGTCACTGACTACACGTCCAGTGTACAGCCACACCTGTGGAGAGGTCTTTGTACCAGCGGCTGGGTGAGGTTCTTTGCCTCACCTCTGTTGGCCCCCCAATTTTAGCTGAATGACCATGACAAGCAGAAGAGAGGAGGATACACCAAGCCAATTGACGGCTCCTTTTGGAAAAATTGTACTACCTATGACATCATCAGCAAAAATACCCCAACACTACCACAAGTCGCTGCACCAACAGATAGTTCACAATGCATGCAGGTGAGTTCACAATGCATACAAGTGATACATAGTCCAGGCAAGTTCTATAAGCAGTTCAGTGATGGCTATTGCAGAAGCTGTAGATTGGTTTTATCTTTGTCTTCACAGGCACTGAGATGAAGATAGAAATTCTGGCAATAATGCCTAAAGAAAATATTATGTAACATTCCAGAAGGCACTAAAAGGAAACAATTTTCTTAACAATTTACATTATATTGAAGAAAATTATTAAATATAATGAAAAGGAAAGGTGAAAGTAAACAAACAGATCTGTTAAGCTCCTTTATTGTTCACATTTTAAAACAGTCCTCAACTGGTGTTTACCCAATTTAAATTAAAACATTTACATCACGTGAATAAAAAAAAATATTTGGATCCATAATAAAATAATAAAATAGATATTGAAAAAAGCATCCTGGTTCTGTCACAGATGTAAGAATAGCCAAATTGGAGTTCTGGATATCAGCTCTTATGTATTTGAGCCAAATCATCTTCTTTTTGGTCTGTAGACATCTCTTTAGTTAATCTCTCTGGAATCCAAATCTGCTGCTGTTCTCCCTGTGGAAACACACAAACAGACCCCCGACTCCAGACAATTACTGGGTCAGGACCTTTCCATTGTTCTGTTAGAATATCCTTCCAAAGTACCTTGGGCTTATGTACATTTTTAGGGCACATATGCCTTTCCGCATCACTAAGCCCTGATGAATCCAAATTTTAAAACTTTAGAGTAAAAAGGGTTATTTTAAGTTTATCTTTGGGGAATATATACCCCTTTCCAATTCCTTCTTTTTGCTTTAATAAGTACGTTTTAATAGTTCGATGAGCTCTTTCAACTATGCCTTGTCCCTGTGGATTGTATGGGATTCCTGTTATATGAGTAATGCCAAATGATGAGCAAAATTGTTTAAAAGGGGTAGAAGTATAACTGGGGGCATTATCTGATTTAACTGTTTTGGAATGCCCACAGTGGCAAAATTTTGTAAGCAATGAGCTATAACATCTTTAGTTTTTTCTCCAGCATGAAGGGAGCCCATCAAAAATCCAGAAGAAGTATCAACTGTAACATGCAAATATTTTAATTTTCCAAATTCTGGCAAGTGTGTGACGTCCATCTGCCAAATATGGTAAGGTATCAATCCTATAGGATTGATTCCAAGATTAACTTGTGGTAAAAAGGTCACACAGTTTTGTCATTGTTTTATTATTTGTCTAGCTTGTTCCTTAGTTATTTTTAAACTCTTTTGTAAAGTATTAGCATTGACGTGGAAATTTTTATTAAAATTTATAGCTTCTTCTAATGTAGAGAAAATATGTATGTATATCATGTGTAGCTTTATCTGCTTAATCATTGCCCAAACTAAGGGCTCCAGGCAATCCTGTATGTGTCCTGATATGTCCTATAAAGAACGGATCTTTTCTGTCCCAGATTAGACTTTATATAGTGGAAAGCAAAGAGAAAATAGTAGAGGAAGGGGAAATCCTACCACCATCTTCAAGTGATACTATAGCACTAACTATATACTGATTATCTGAAAATAAATTAAATACAGATGCTTTAAGCATCACAAAACCTTGTAATACTGCATTAAGCTCTACATTTTGAGCTAATTGTTTGGGTACTAAAAATGTAAAAGTTTGATCAGGTGTAACTGTTGATGCTGTACCATTATTTGACCCATCAGTGAGTATATTTGGAGCAATTATAATAGGTGTTTTTCTTGTCATTTTTGGAAACATTACATGATGCGATGACCAAAAAGACAATAAAGGATTAGATGGTAAGTGGTTATCAAATGAAACATTAGATTTGCACATGATTATTGCCCAAGTATTTAACTCATTATCTAACTCATCAATTTGATTCATAGTATATGGAGTAATAATTTTATTGAGAGAAATTCCAAACACTCCCTTTGCTGCTTTTATTCCTTTGAGCATTAATTGTCCTACAGCCTCAGTATACCTAGTAAGAATAGTGTTAGGAGAATAAAATAAATGGATCTATAATAATGGACCTTCTTTCCAAAAATACTTCTGTAGGAATATTTTTTGTTGGTAGTACAATAAATAATAAAGGCAAACTTATATCAATTCTATCCAAATGAATATTTTCCATAAATGTTTCAATGATTTTTAATGCCTTTCTTGCTTCAGGTGTTAACATTCTGTGTGCATTTGCATCTGATGGACCTTTTAGGATATCAAATATAGGTTCCACCTTTCCTGTTGGTATACCTAGATAAGGCCTTATCCAATTTATGTCTGCTAATAACTTTTGAAAGTCATTAAGTGATTTGAGTTGATCTATTCGTATTTGAATTTTTGGTGAATGGACCATGGTTGTTGATAATTGAACTCCTAAATAATTACCTGGAAAATTTAATTGTACTTTATCTACTGCTATCTCTAGTTTATAATTTTTTAATAAGTTTGTAAGTGTGGCATAACATTCTAGCAATGTGTTTTTAGCTTTCTGTGCTAATAATACACCATCCATATAGTGAAATATTTGTAATTCAGGATTTTGATTTCTAAGTGGCTGGATTAATTTGATAACATAAATTTGACACATAGTTGGGCTGTTAGCCATCCCTTGAGGGAGTACTTTCCATTAGGATCTCTTATCAGGACCTTCATGATTCAGTGCAGGGATAGTTAATGCAATACCTGGACTATCCTCAGGATGAATTGCAATTGAATAAGAACAAACTTTAATATCTATAACTAAAACATACCAGGATTTTGGCAAAGCAGAATATTGAGGAATCCACAATTGAGCAGGTCCCATAATAACCATCTCATTTTTAATGGCTCTTAAAACTTGCAATAATCTCCATTTACCAGATTTCTTTTTGAGGACAAAAATGGGAGTATTATGGGGAGATACAGATGGCTGTATATGTCCTTCCACTAATTGTTGTTTTACCAGGTCATGGGTTGCTTGTACCTTTTCTTTAGTCAGGGGCCACTGAGGAACCCATACTGGTCTTTCTGATTTCCAAGTAATTTTTATTGTCTCAGTGGCCCTTTCTTAAAATCAAACCCATGTCTGTCTGTTCCTTGATATATTTGTATTGGTGCTGCTATAACTTGTTATTGTTTTTCTAATCTTTTTCCTTTCCTAAAACATTGTCTAGTCATAATAGTGGGTGCATTTTGATTGATGTTATTTGGTAATGTCAAACGTAATTGATCTATGACATCTCATCCCCATTAAGTTACGGGAAGATGATCCAATACATATGGCTGTATAGTTCCTTCACATCCTTCAGGATCCTTCCAATCTAATACCATTGCACTTTTATGGGGATTAGTCGCCACTCCTTGGCCTCGAAGCATTTGAGTGGTTTGTTGTAATGGCCAATGTTTTGGCCATTTTTGAAGAGATGATGCTACGTTCTGCACCTGTATCCAGTAGCCCATTACATTCATGTCCTTGAATATTTACTTTTAGCATGGGGCGAGAATCTAAATTTAAAGAAAGCATACCCCAATCTATACCTGTGTAGCCTAATCAGAAACACCTCTTTCTACAGCATGACTGGAAAATTTATCATGTAGGCTTGGTATTATTAGTAACTGTGCTATTATATCTCCTGGTGAAATTACTGATATACCCTTTGGAGAACTGGCTATAATTTTCATTTCACCTTCATTTCATCCAGGACTTATCATAAGTCCTTTTAGAGTAGAAGAGCTCTGTCCCAATAATAAGCATACTGTTCCTTGGGGAAGAGGTCCTTTTAGACCTGAGGGAATGATTTATACTCCCATCTCTGGAGTTAGTACTGCTCTGGCAGAGGTGCAGATGTCCAACCCTGCACTCCCTCTGGTTTGTCTGATGAGGTATCTGATGGACATTGTGTCCTGGGCACTACCCTGATTGGGTTGCTGGGTTCCTTCTGTGCTTCATATATTTGTGGTTTTGGGCCCCAGAGCATTGGGCACCCTTGTCCATTTTTTGGCTCTGTAGCCAGATGCCTTTTTCCATGATATCATGCTGCTGATCCTCATAAGGTCCCTTTCCTAAAAACATATCAAGATTTCTCTGAGGATAACCAGCTGTTGCATTTCGCCTAGCCGTCTCCTTGCAAAATTCCTCATTGGCAACCTTCCATAACAGGTATTTTCCTCCATTTAGCACAGCTTTACACATATTAGCCCAATCTGCTGGCGTCATTTTCAAGTTGTTAATGTATTTGACCATGCTTACAGTGAAGGGTGCTTGAGGACCATAGGTTGTTACAGCCTCTTTTAGCTGCTTCACTGTTTTGAAATTTAAAGCACGGTGAACTCGCTGCACTCTTGCATCAAATACAGGGCATGTTAATATTTGAGATCTTGTCTCAGGATCCCAACAATCAAGTGCCAGGGTTGGGGGCCTCCCAGCATATGGAGGTGGCCTTGTTAGTTGGACACTTACGTCCTTTGGAGATAGAAAGTTGTTAGTAGCAGTTTCTCCAGAGCTGGTGCTGTTGGCTGGACACTTACACCCTCTTGTGATAGAAAGGTGATAGTAGCAGTCTCCTGTTGTAACTTTCCCCCTGATGGCTTTTTCTGCTTTACACTTTCTTTCTCTGTCTCGCTAGCTTGAGTGGCCTTGTCTCTTACTTGAATTTTTTCTTTGTCTGACTAGTTCAAGTGACTTTCTCTTTTAATTGAATTTTTCTTCTGTCTGTCTAGTTCAAGAGACTTTCTCTTTTACTTTATTTTTTCCTCTGTCTGGGTAGCTCGAGAAACCTTCTTTTTTACTTGAATTTTTATCTCTGTCTGACTAGCTTGAGAGACTTTCTCTTTTACTTGAATATTTCTACTATAACTATAATACAACCCAAGAAGATAACGCCAAACAAAACTGAACCAGAATGAAACAAACAAACCAGATTGAAACCAGAAGGAAATCATTATAATAGCTTTTCTATCCTCCTGAAATGCCCGTCTGTCCTTTCTCCCTATCTGTTCCTCAGATGTGAGCGGTTTTTCTTTCATCTTACCCATCTCCAGGGACAGGCAACTTAAAACAAAAGTGAAGCAAAACAAAAGAGGAATCTTAAAATGGCTACCCATCCTCTCGCCCTGCCGTCAGGGGTGAGCAGTTTACGTTATCACTTACCCTCACTTATTCCCTTTGCGGCCCACCAAATGCCACAGTCTGTCTGGGCACAATTCTGGAGCCACTTGACAAAAGAAGCAAACGTTATTTTAAGAACCACACACGCCAAAAAAAAACAGCTCCTCAGGAAAACTTTTAGAACCCAACTGCCACCACTGGCTTCCCACAAGCCAGCAGTGACCTACCTCACTTACTTGTTGATGGACTCTCTGAACTGGAAGCCAGGCACACAGAGCCAGTTCCAGTCCCAGCCCCAGTGGACTCATTGTTTGGATTTACTAAGAACAGTGTCAGTTTTTCTTGGTACATACTGATATGAGCATGGCCAAATGCCAGGAGAGCTCTGAAGTGGAGCCTTTCTGAGAAAGCAGGTAATGGCCTCAAATTGAAGAAGCAGAGCCGTATTAAAGGTAGGCCTATTTTATCACACCTGGTTCACAGGAAGGGTGTTCAGGCCACCATGATTTTAAGCAAATGAGGGGCAAGGGAGCTAATTTTGGACACTGTTTTGGGATTTGTCGCTCATGGAAACCTCCAGACAGAGCTTAGGATGTGTGTATATATGGAAGAAGATGAGGGCCATGTGGGAGTGATTTGGTTTTAATTGTGGTCATTTGTGCGGTAGTTGGAAGACATGACTGGGTCCACCTGTGATTAAACCTGGTGTGATTCCCCTTAGAGACTGAGTTCTGGAATGAACCTCAGAAATATTACCATGAACTGTGTTGGGATTTTAGTTAGCCAAGCATGAGAGCCACCCTTGGAAATTGATCTAGGCCCAAGGTTGCTTTCCACAGAGCACTGGGAATCTCAGCCTGGATATCACATGGTTTTATTCTGAAAGACATGGCAGCCATAGTTGAGAGGCAAAACACACATGGACCTCACATTGTAGACCTCAATAGGCCTGGTTTCATATGACCTTTTGGCCACTCTTTGGGAAGCCTTGCCTGTGAGAGTTTTCCAGAGCTTTCAATTAAATGGTTACAGAATGAATTGAAATCTACAATGCCTCCAACTACATCCATGAAAAATGGCTAGATAAATACCATGACAATTTTGAATTTCCCATGACCAGATGGCAATGGAGAACATTTGAATGTCTTGTTGCTGATCATGATTGTACCAGACAGTGCCTTAATTGACTTGGTTTCATGAAAATGGTGTAGAACAGAGATGCCAGTAAGTTGGAGACTGGTGAGTAGTGGGCCTAAAGCAGTGGTGTGCAGGTGTGTGATAAAATATCTGTGGTGGGGCCCTGTGGATCTGCCATTGATTTCCAAATGGATTGTGACTGACATGGTGCAGCCAGCAGACCCTTATATGTAAAGGCATCTTGTTATATGGAGAGGTTTCAGGGCAATGTTCAGATTCAGGTTACCATGGACAAGGGGGCAAGCTATGTGAGATAGAAGCCTGGTCGGTGCATTCTCCTGCAGACACTGACACAGAAGACGTGACAGAAATCGCTCCAGGACTGTGTCCCATTTGAACTCATTGTATTTTGTGAAGCAAATGCCAAACTCCCAGTGCAGCAGCAAAATCACCACGAAAATTGGAGAATAACCAAATGTCTTCACAGTCCACACGGGGAGACACTTAGCCACATGAGGCCACAGTTAACCAACAAAGAGAGAATTCAACACTGCTGCCTCATGTTCATTAGAAAATCAGAAACCATGTCCTCCAGGTCACATAGAAACAGACCCAGCTTTCATGGTCTCACTACAAAGGAAGCCAAATTAATGGCAACAACATATATTTCAAGTGCCCAATCTCTGAGGCAGTTACTTAAGAAGTTTTTGGCCCACAGAGCTCCATGTTTGTGGAGTGTTTACCTTGTTCTTTACTTTTGGAAACTCCTCTACCACCTCCAAGGTTGTGAACTCCTGAGCATATTTCATTCCAGATATGTATTCACAGATTTTCTAACTCTTCTCCTCTAATTGTATCTTACTTGGGGCGAAGGTAATGTCAAGGCATTGTTCTGGATGAGAGTGGGAAGATTTTTGTGCACCACATATTTGTATACACATCAGATACATTTTCCAATTTTCCATTCAAAATACTGAATCCCTGACAATAACTCATAAAATACTAGACTCTGACTACTAATTCTAATATGATGGAGAAAAATAACCCAAATAGATTAGAAATACAAGCAGTTCAGACGAGGCATGCTGTATAGTTGACTTGATTTTGAATGATAAAGGGTAGGTGTTATTAATCTATACAATTTTTAATTGAAATAGTTATCCATGTGTTTTTAAAGGTAACAAATATGTAAATTCCTGTCTCCCATTCTCTGTAGCCTATTCAGCACATGTATTTTAATATTCACATATAAAATTCTACCTGGTATCACAAGTACATTTTTGTGAGGTGGCTGACTTGGAAGATACAAATTGTGAGAAGAGATCACTCCTCCTAAACGCTGTTGGAATTGAAAATTCAACTTATGTGTGAGCTTCCTAGTTGAACAACATTATACATAAACAACTGATGGATCTAAAGAAATATTCCATGTGTGCATTCCAAACTAAAATGGCAAGATAGCAGTTATTGTGAATTAAGTCTCTCGCCATTCTCTGTCAGTTTTTTGACCTCCATAAAGTGAAAATAGGGATCCTTTGCCTCAAATGAGTTCTGCAACGCCCTGCAGATACTAGGCGACAGGTGCTTGGGTTTTCTCATGACTCCAATTCACATAAAAAATCTAAACCCCACAGTCAGTAGGCCTCAAATTAGAGAAGCGGAGCAGTTCTAAGGGCAGGCCTATTTGATCACTCCTGGTTCACAGGAAGGGTGTCCAGGCCACCCTGACTTTAGGCAAATGAGGAGCAATGGAGCTTATTTTGGACACTGTCTTGGGCTTCGTCCCTCATGATAACCTCAAGCCAGAGGTTATGACGTGTGTCTATATGGAAGAACATGAGTGCCATGTGGGAGTGTTTTAATTTTAATTTTGGTCATTTCTGTGGCTTTTGAAAGAGATGACTGGATCCACCTGGGCTTGAACTCTGCTGTGATTGCCCTTAGAGACTGAGTTCTCATACTGCCCTCAGAGAAGTATTGCCATGAATTGTGTTGGGATTTTAAGAGGCCATTCATGAGAGTGGCCCTTGGAAACTGAGGTCTAGGCCCAGGGTGGCTTTCCACAGAGCCCTGGGAATCTCAGACAGGATATCACATGGCTTTATTCTGAAAAACTTGGCAGCCATAGTTGAGAGTCAAAACACACATGGACCACACATTGTAGACCTCATGGGCCAGGCTTCATGTGACTTTGTGGCCACATTTTGGGAAGCCTTGCCTGTGAGAATTCTCCAGAGCTTTTATTGAAATGAGCTTCCTCAACATTTAATTGTTCCTGAATGAATTTAAACCCACAGTGCCTCCAACATCATCCTTGAATAATGGCTAGATAAATACCATGGAATTTTTGAAATTGCCATGACCTGGTGGCACGGGACAACCTTGGATGTCCTGTTGCCCATCATGAGTATACCAGACAGTGCCTTGCTTGAAAATGGTGTAGAAAAGAGATGCCCAGTAAGTTGTAGCCTGATGAGTAGTGGGACTAGAGAAGTGGTGTGCAGGTGTGTGATAAAATATCTATGGTGGGGCCATGGGGATCTGCCATTGGCTTCCAAATGGCTTGTGACTGACATGATGCAGCCAGCAGACACTTATATGTAAAGGCATCTTGTTATATGGAGTGGTTTCAGGGCAATGTTCAGAATCAGGTTGCTATGGTCAAGGGTGCAAGCTATGAGGGATTCAAGCCTGGTTGATGCATTATCCTGCAGACCTGACAAAACACACGTGACAGAACTCCCTCCAGCACTGTGACCATTTGAACTACTTGTATTTGCTGAAGCAAATACCAAACTCACACTGCAGCAGCAAGAAACACTACGGCAATTGGAGGATGACTGAATGGCTTCACAGTCCACACGGAGAGAGACTTAGCCCCCAGTGGCCACAGTTTACCTACAAAGAGACAATTCAGCACTTCTGCCTCATGTTCTTAGAAAATAAGAAACCATGTCCTCCAGGTCACTTAGATACATACCCAGCATTGATGGTCTCTCTACAAAAGAAGCTAAAGCTCCTGACAACAACAAATATTTCAAGTGCCCAAACTCAGAGACAGTTACTCAAGAAGTCTTTAGTCCAGCAGAGCTCCATGTTTGTAGAGTATTAACCCTTCCCTTACTTATGGAAACTCCTCTACCACCTTCAAGGTTGTGAACTCTTGAGCATATTCCTTTGAAGATATGTATTCACAGATTTTCTAACTCTTCCACTCTAATTGTGTTTTAATTGGGGCGAAGGTAAAATCAAGTCATTGTTCTGGATGAGAGTGGGAAGATTTTTGTGTAGCACATATTTAGAAACACATTGGATTCATTTTCCTATTTTCTATTCAAAATACTGAATCCCTGACACTAACCCATACCCTACTAGACTCTGACTACTAATTCTAATATGATGGATAAAAATTACCCAGGCAGAATAGAAATACAAGCAGTTCAGAGGAGGCATGGTGTAGAGTTGGTCTTGCCTTTTGCATTATATAGGGTAGGAGTTATAAATCTAGTCAATTTTTTGTTGAAATAGTTCTCCATGTGTTTTTAAAGTTAACAAATATATCAATTCCTCTCTCCCTTTCTCTGTAGCCAATTCAGCACATGTATTTTCATATGCACATATAGAATCTTACCTGTTATCACATGTACATTCCTGTGAGGTGGCTGACTTGGCAGATGCAAATTGGGAGAAGAGATCACCCCTCCTAAACCCTGTTGGAACTGAAAATTCAACCTGTGGGTGAGCTTCGTAGATGAACAACATGATAAATAAATCCATGTTCAGTAAAATGAATATTTTTGGATCAGTGTAAGATATACATTTCATGATGAATTTCTATTGGCATATATATTCCTAATTTTTAATGTCTCTGTGTGTGTGTGTGTGTGTGTGTATAAATAGATATACACTCTCCAGATTTTTCAAAATATGAAATATATGTGTCTTATTGTACAATCCCTAAATTTATTCATATTCATGTATGCGGATTAATAATCTAAATTTCAAAAGATTATTCTCAGAATTATTCATCCACCTGAAACACATATTTGTTTCCAAGAACTGAAAACTAACTTCAGTGAATGGTGCATACGAATCCTAATATTTCTACAGTAACTGACCCACTTTAACATCAATGAAGTAGATTCCTACGGAACATGATGTGTATTTTGATTTTGATTTTTAGTCAACACTGGTACATTATTATTTCTTCAGTTTATGGTCATCGTAAGATATATATTTCATCCACAAGTTAGCAAATTTAAAGGCATTTGTTTCACTTTCAATCACTTCCTGCTTCAGAACACATGTATTCCTCCATGTTTCTTGACAGGTCTTTTCATGAGACTTCTTTCTAAACACATTATTTTCGATTTCCATAATCACTTTTGAAGCAAAACTCACACACTCTTCATGATAAAATATACCCCTAATATTACCATTAGACGTATACCTGGTTGGAATGAATGATTGTATATCAATATAAGATTTTCTGTATATTTTCAATTATCAATTCAATCAGTTATTTAAAGCAGAACAAGTTATATTATTTATTCACAGTATGGTCTATTCTTGCATTATCTGTATATTTTTAGACAGATGGTCCACCTCTTTGTACCCCCAATACTCATTTATAAGTCTTCAAAATATTGCTCCCAGAAATGGTGGAGAAATACTCATGTCACCTGATCTACATATACATTTATCACAGTAATATTCTGGAAAATAAAGCAAAGGTCACACTTATGATTGTACCAAAGTCTTCAAGTGAGCATGTATTTCTAAAAACATCCATGTCCAGGTTGCCTAATGCTCTCAAATGTCAATCCAATTGGTGACTACATATTTGCTTCTTTCTAAGATTATATTTTCAAACTCAACCCTGTTGAAAATGTCTAATCCTATCACTCACTTTATACTTTGCCTGATTTCCTAATGTTTCTATCGATATCTGCTTCCTACATTATTTCCCCAGTTCATCATTTTTACTGACTGTTCATATGTGCTGACATTTACATTCACTATCTACCTGAAACCAAATTGCTAAAGAACTTTTGGTTCAAATCCTATACTCACTCTTCTTTCTGAATCTACCGACTATCTCCCAAAACCTACTGACAATCCTTTTTTGAATGGATGTTCTCTTCGACATTCAAACATCCAAGGTACAAGGTCTGATGCCATTGTATATTGCTTTATCTGAGACATCTGTGCAGGACATAATTCAAAACTAAGTCTCCCAATCAAGGGGACAATCCCTTTCTGGCCTTCAAATCTTATGTGGATTTCTGTTTTCATACATATATTTCACCTCTATATTCTTATAAATATCGCAGGTTCCCAATACCATTATTCATCAAACAAAATGATTCCTCACCCAAATCGAACATGTAATTAACCCAAACCATATACCCTCATTCTAACTTTATAGAAGAGCAGGGACAGGGTTGGTCTTACAATACAGAAATGTAGGGGATCTATCACCTGCTGAGAACCTCAAAGGTACATGCAGAAATGATCCCTGGAAAAGATGTAGGCAGCTATGAAGAACCTGAGAGAGGAAAAGTCATCTTCCATGGCAAACAACCTGGTCTGGATGAGGGGTTGTGTCTGAATCAGCCTTTCTGTTCCTAATGTACAGAAGCTGGACCAAACCAGGCCTGTGTGGAGAGCTGTTTCCGGGTGCCTGTGGGTGATATACCATTCTAACTTGTGAAAGTGTCACAGGAAATAGGGGCAGCAACCATCTCATGGGACCCTTGGAAGCAACTGTTAGGACAAAGTGGTTGCAAAGGCAGTGACCTCATTCAGTTCCAGAATTAAGTGACCTCATCTCAATTCCTTGGTGATGGAACTCTCTGAACTTGCGATCTAGGGAACCAGGCATCTAGAGCCAGTCCCAGGCCCCGTCCCAGTGGGCTCACTTGTTTGGATATTCCAAGGACAGAATCAGTCTTTCTTGGTATCTACTGATGTGAGGATGGCCAAATTCCAGGATAGCTTTGAAGACTGGCCTTTCCAGAGAAAGCAAGTAGTGGCTCCCGAGGGCTCCTGATGACTTCACAGAGTTGGCCAAGGAGACCAGATCTGAGACAGGACAGGCAATTTCGTAGTAACATAGTAAGGCTCACCAGTGAGAGCACACTCCGGATAGTCACAGACCTACTTGGGGGAAGGAGACGCCTTTGTAGGTGTAGTTGTGTGTTTGTGTTTTTTTCTCATGTTCTGAGAAAAGGTAGGAAAGGTGGTTTGTTTGGTTTGGAGTGGACTGTTTCTACTAAGTTGTTTGACAAGGCAACTGTTTTTAGGTCTGTGTATTCCAGTGTGTCTGTGGTTGTAGACATTAGAAAAGAGAATGCATCAATGGACATGTCCTGTCTAGTAGAAAACTTCCCAGCATTCATCCTGCCCAATTTATGAATGGACTGCAGCTTGCCTTATCGAAGGGCAACACCTTAAACCTTCTTAAGTTCCAGTTTTCTTCCTGAACTCTGGCCACTCTCCAGAATAGGCTCATGGTTTTGTTTCCATTATATGTACCACCTCCAAGCTATGTGACATGGCCATGTGCTGGATAGCTGAAATGAATGGTGAGTATATCAGAAAACTCAGATATCAGTGTGAGCAGTAAACTGTCAGTAGAAAAACCCTGCTTTGGGCCTTTTACTAACCTATTGTTCTGTTTCACTGAATGTCAGGAAGATCTCTGCCTCAGGCCAACCATTTGGGAAGCCTGAAGAAAATGGTTTTCAAATGGAAATGATTTGGTATCACATGTGGCTCTTTGCTTACTTGCTTTGGAAAGGGATATATCTGAATCAGCCTTTTGGTCCTGTGTGAGACTGTGGCTTAGATCTCAACACCTGATGGATCTAAAGAAAGATCCCATGTGTGCATCCAAAAGCTAATTGACAAAAGAGCAGTCATTGTGGATGAAGTCTCTCGCATTCCTCTGTAAAAATTCTGACCTCCATCAAGTGAGAATAGGGATCCTTTTGGTAAAATGAGTTCTTCAGAGCCTTACAGAGTCTAGCCCCTATGTGCTTGGGTTTTCTCATGACTTCAATTCACATAAAGAATCTAAATCCCACAGTCGGAAGGCATAAAATTGGAAAAGCGAAGCAGTATTTACGGCAGGCCTATTTGATCGCTCCTGGTTCACAGAATGGTGTCCAGGCCACCATGACTTCATGCAAATGAGGGGCAACGGAGCTTATTTTGGAAACTCTCTTGGGCTGCAACCCTCATGGAAACCTCCAGCTAGAGGTTATGATGAGTGATTATATGGAAGATGATGAGGGCCATGTGGGAGTGTTTTGGTTTTAATTGTGGTCATTTATGTGGTTGGAAGAGATGACTGGGTCCAACTGGGCTTGCACATTTGTGTGGTTTCTTTAGAGACTGATTTCTGGAACTGACCTCAGAGAAGTATTGCCATGAATTGTGTTGGGATTTTAAGAGTCCATGCATGAGAGTCACTCTTGGAAACTGAGATCTACTCCCAAGTTTGCTTTCCACAGAGCACTGGGCATCTCAGCTAGGATATCACATGATTGTATTCTGAAAGACTTGGCAGCCATTGTTGAAAGTCAAAACACATATGGACCTCACATTGTGGACTTCAATGGGCCTGGCTTCATGTGACCTTTTAGCCACTCTTTAGAAAGGCTTGCCTATGAGAATTCCCCAGAGGTTTCATTGAAATGAGCTTCCTCAACATTTAATACTTCCTGAATGAATTGAAACCCCCAGTGCCTCCAACTTCATCCTTGATAAGTGGCTAGATAAATACCATAAAATTTCTGAAATTCCCATGACCAGGTGGCACTGGAGAACCTTTGGATGTCCTGTTGCTGATCATGAGTATACCAGAGAGTGCATGGATTTTCTGGGTTTCATGAAAATGGTGTAGAACAGAGATGCCAGTAATTTGGAACCTGCTGAGTATTGGGCCTAGAGCAGTGGTGTGCAGGTGTGTGATAAAACATCTGTGTTGGGGCCTTGTGGATCTTCCATTGGCATCCACATGGCTTGTGACTGACATAGTGTAGTCAGCAGAACCTTATATGTAAAGGCATCTTGTTATATGGAGAGTTTTCAGGGCAATGTTCAGAATCAGGTTGCTATGGTCAAGGGGGCAAGCTATGTGAGATAGAAGCTAGGTTGGTGCATTCTCCTGCAGACCCTGACCCACCACACATGACAGAACTCTTTCCTCGACTGTGTTCCAGTTGAACTCCTTTTATTTCGTGAAGCATATAGCAAATTTCCAGTGCACTAGCAAAAAACACCATGGAAAGTGGAGGATGACCAAATGGCTTCACAGTCTACATGGGGAGACACTTAGCCTTCAGTGGCCACAGTTTACCTGCAATGAGAGAATTCAGCACTGCTGCCTCATGTTCATTGTAAAATAAGAAACCATATCCTCCAGGTCACATTGATGCAGAACCAGCATTGATGGTCTCACTACAAAGGAAGGTAAACTCCTGACAAAAACATATATTTTAAGTGCCCAACCTCAGAGGCAGTTTCTCAAGAAGTCTTTAGTCCAGCAGAGCTCCTTGTTTGTGAAGTGTTTACCCTGTCCCTTACTTTTGGAAACTCCTCTACCATATCCAAAGTTGTAAAGTCTTGAGCATATTCCATTTCAGATATGTATTCACAGATTTTTTAACTCTTCTCGTATAATTGTGTATTACTTAAGGTGAGCGTAATGTCAAGACATTGTTCAGGATGAGAGTGGGAAGATTTTTGTGTATCACAATTTTGCATACACATTGGATTCATTTTCCTAGTTGAACAACATTATACATAAATCCATGTTCAGTAAAATATATATTTTTGCATCCATGGATGATATATATTTCACTATGAATTTCAATTGGCATATATATTGCTACTTTTTAATGTCTTTGTGTGTTTTGTATATATATATATATATATATATATATATATATATATATATTATCCAGATTTTTCAAAAAATGAAATATATGTTTTATCATACACTCTCTGAATTCTTTAAGTTCATATATGTGGATTTATAATCAACTTTTCACAAGATTATATTCAGAAATATTTATCCACCTGAAATACATATTTGTTTCCTAATACGGAAAACTAACTTCAGTGAATGGTGCATACAAATCCTAATATTTCTACAATAACTGACTCAGTTTTACATCAATGCAAGTAGATTCCTATGGGGCATGATATGCATTTTGACGTTCATTTTTATTCAACACTGATACATTGATATTTCTTCAGTTTATGCACATAATACGATATATATTTCATCTACAAGTTAGCATATATATAGGCGTTTGTTGCACTTTCAATCACTTCCTGCTTCAGAACACATGTATTCCTCCATGTTTCATGACTGGTCTTTCCATGAGACTTCTTTCCAAACACATGATTTTCGATTTACATAATCACTTTTGAAGCAAAACTCACACCCTTCATCATAAACCATAACCCTAATATTAACATTAGATGTATAATTGTTTGGAATAAATGATAGTATATCAATATAAGATTTCTTATATATTTTAAGATATCAATTCAATCCGTTATTTAAAGTGGAACTAGTTATATTATTTATTCACAGTGTGGTGTACTCATGCATTATCTGTATATTAATAGACACAGGGTACATCTCTTTGTACCCCCAATACCAATTTATACGTATTCAAAATATTGCTCTGAGAAATGGTGGAAGAATTACTCATGTAACCTGATCTATATGTACATTTTATCACAGTAATATTCTGAACACTAAACACAAGGGTCACACTTATGTTTGTACCAAAGCCTAAATGGAATATGAACATGGATTACTAAAAACATCCATGTCCATGTGGCATAATTCTCACAAATATCAATCCTTTTGGTTACTACATATTTGTTTCTTTCTAAGATTATTTAATCAAGCTCAACCCTGTTAGAAATGTCTAAACCTATCACTCACTTTATACTTTGCCTGATTTTCTAATGTCTCTGTTGATATCTGCTTTCCTACATATTTTCCCCAGTTCATCATGTGACTGACACTTCACATGTGCTGACATTTACATTGACTCCCTAACCGAAACCCTATTACTAAAGAAATTTGTTTCAAATCCTATACTCACTCTTCTTCCTAAACCTACCGACTATCCCAGTTTGAGTGGATGTTCTCTTGTACATTCAATTATCCAAAATACAAAGTCCTATGCCATTCTATATCGAATTATCTGAGACAAATCTGCAGAATGTAATTCAAAGTTAAGTATCCCAATCAAGGGCAAAATGCCCTTCTGGGCTTCAAATCTTACCTAGATTTCTCTTTTTATAGTTATATTTCACCAATATATTCTTATAAATATTGCATTTTCCAATAACATTATTCATCCCACAGAATGATTCCTAACCCAATTGGAACATGTTATTAACCCTAACCATGCACTGTTCCATCAATCTAATTTTACAGAAGAGCAGGAACAGAGTTTGTCTTACAATACAGGAATGTAGGGGAACTTCCACTTGCTGAGAACATCAAATGTCCATGCAGAAATGATCCCTGAAGAAGATGTAGACAGCTATGAAAGACCTGAGAGAGGAAGAGTCATCTTCCATGGCAAACATCCTGGTCAGGATGAAGGGTTTTGTCTGAATCAGCCTCTCTCTTCTTAATGTAGAGAAGATGGACCAAACCAGGTCTGTGTGGAGAGCTATTCCCGGGTGCCTATGGTTGATATACCATTCTAACTTGTGAAAATTTCAAAGTAAGTAGGGGCAGCCTCCATCTCATGGGACAATTGAAAGCAACTGTTAGGACAAAGTGGATGCCAAGGCAGTGACCTCATTCAGTTCCTGAAGGAAATGACCTCACCTCACATTTTTGGTGATGGAACACTTTGAACTTGGGATTCAGGAAGCCAGGAACCCAAAGTCAGTCCCAGTCCCAGTCACAGTGGTCTCAATTGTTTTGATTTAACAAGGACAGAGTCATTATTTTTTGGTCCTACTGATGTGAGGATGACCAAATGCCAGGAAAGCTCTGAAAACTGGCCTTTCCAGAGAACGCAGGGAGTGGCTCACCGCGGACTCCTGACAACTTCACAGAGTTGGCCAAGGATACCAGATCTGAGACAGGACAGGCATGTTGGGGGAATATATTATGGCCCACCAGTCAGACCACCCTCTGGATAGTCACAGACGTACTTGGGGGAAGGAGGTGCCTTTGTGGTTGTGGGTGTTAGTTTGTGGTTTTGTCTCATGTTCTGAGAATAGGTAGGAAAGGTGGTTTGTTTTGTTTGGTATGGACTCATTCTAGTAAGTCACATGACAAGGCGAGTGTTTCTATGTCTGTGTATCCTACTGTGTCCGTGGTTGTAGACATTAGAAAAGAGAATGCATCAATGGATGTGTCCTGTCTAGTAGAAAGCTTCGCAGTTTCATCCTGCCCAATTTATGATTAGACTGCAGATTGCCTTATGGATGGGAAACACCTGCTAATTTTAAGCTGCTGTTTTCTTCCTGAATTCTGGCCACTCTCCAGAATAGGCTCGTGGTTTGTGTCCAACATATGTACCACGTCCAAGCTCTGTGATATGGCCATGTACTGGATAGCTGAAGGGAATGGCGAGCATCTCAGAAAACTCAGATATCAGTGTGACCAGGAAAGTCTCAGTGGAGAATCCCTGCTTTGGGTCTTTGGCTTACCTATTGTTCTTTTGCCCTGAATGTCAGGAACATCTTTGCCTCAGGTCACCCCTTTGTGAAGCCTGAAGCAAACAGTTTTCAAATGGAAATGAATGGGCATCACCTGTGTCTCTTTGTTTAATTGCTTTAGAAAGGGATGTGTCTGAATCAGCCTCTTGGCCCTGTGTCAGGCTCTGGCATAGATTCCCAACACCTGTGGTATCTAAAGAAAGATCCCATGTGTTCATTCAAAATCAAAATGGCAAAAATTGCAGGCATTGTGGATGAAGTCACTCGCCTTCCTCTGTAAGGTTCCTGACCTCCATCAAGTGAGAGTAGGGATCCTTTGGGTCAAATGAATTCTTCAAAGCACTGCAGAGGCTATCCCATAGGTGGTTCGGTTTTCTCATGACTCCAGTTCCCTTAAAGAATCTAAACCCCAGAGTGAGAAGGTCTCAAATGGTAGAAGTGGAAAAGTATTAATGGCAGGCCTATTTGATTATTCCTGGTTCACCAGAAGGGTGTCCAGGCCACCGTGACTTTATGCAAATGAGGGGTAAGGGAGCTTATTTTGGATACTGTTTGGCTGCGCCCCTAATGGAAACCTCCAGCCAACGGTTTTGATGAGTGTCTATATGGAAGAAGATGAGGGCAATGTGGGAGTGTTTAGGTTTCAATTGTATTCATTTGTGTGGTGGTTGGAAGAGATGACTGGCTCCACCTGGGCTTGAACTCTGGTGTGATTCCCCTTGGAGACTGAGTTCTGGAATTGACCTTAGAGAAGTATTGCCATGAATTGTGTTGGGATTTCGGAGGCCACACATGAGAGTCGCCCTTGTAAACTGAGATCTACGCCCAGGTTGGCTTTCAACACATCACTGGGAATCTCAGCCAGGATATCACATGATTTTATTCTGAAAGACTTTGCAGCCATAGTTGAGAGTCAAAACACACATGGACCTCACATTGCAGACGTCAAAAGGCCTGGTTTGATGTGACCTTTTCGACACTCTTTGGGAAGCCTTGCCTGTGAGAGTCTCCAGAGCTTTCATTGAAATGAGCTTTCTTACCATTTAACGTTTCCTGAATAATTGAAACGCACAGTGCCTCCAACATTATCCTTGAAAATTGGCTAGATAAATACCACAAAATTTTGAAATTCCCACGACCAGGTGGCACTGCAGAACCTTTGGATGTCCTTTTGATGATCATGAGCATGCCAGACAGTGCCTTGATTGACTGGGTTTCATGAAAATGGTGTAGAACAGAGATGCCAGTAAGTTGGAGCCTGCTGAGTAGTGATCCTAGAACACTGCTGGGCAGGTGTGTGATAAAACATGTGGTGGGGCAATGTGGATCTGCCTTTGGCTTCCAAATGGCTTGTTACTGACATGGTTCAGCCAGCAGACCCGTCTGTGAAAAGGCATCTTGTTATATGGAGAGGTTTCAGGGCAATGTTCAGAATCAGGTTGCTATGGTCAAGGGGTCAAGCTATGTGGGATAGAAGCCTGGTTGGTGCATTCTCCTGAAGACCCTGACCCACCACTCATGACAGAACTTCCTCCAGCACTGTGACTCAGTTGAACTCCTTGCATTTCATGAAGCAAATACTAAACTCCCAGTGGAGCAGCAAGAAACACCACGGAAATTGGAGGATGACCAAATGTCTTCACACTCCACACGTGGAGACACTTAGCCCCCTGATTCGACAGGTTACCTACAAAGAGAGAAGTCAGCACTGCTGCCTCATTTTAATTGAAAAATAAGAAACCATGTCCTCCAGGTCACATAGATGCAGACGCAGCTTTGATGGTCTCACTACAAAGAAAGGTAAACTCCTGACAAAAACATATATTTCAAGTTCCCAACCTCAGAGGCAGTTTCTCAAGAAGTTTTAGGCCAGCAGAGCTCCATGTTTGTGGAGTGTTTACCCTGTCCCTTACTTTTGGAAACTCCTCTACCACCTCCAAGGTTTCAATACACGGAGCATATTCCTTTCCAGATATGTATTCACTGATTTTCTAACTGTTCATCTTTAATGTTGTTTTAGTTGGGGTGAAGGTACTGTCAAGGCATTACCCTTGATGAGAGCGGGAACATTTTTGTGTAGCACATATTTACATACACATTGGATTCATTTTCCAATTTTCCATTCGAAATACTGAATTTCTGACACTAACCCCTACCCTACTACACTCTGACTACTAATACTAAAAAGATGGAGAAAAATAACCCAAACAGAATAAAAATACAAGCATTTCAGAGGAGGCATGGTGTACAGTTGGACTTGCATTTTGCATTATATAGGGTAGGAGTTATATACATAGTTAATGTTTTATTGAAATAGTTCTCCATGGTTTTTTTATTGTTAAAGAATATGTGAATTCCTGTCTCCCTTTCTCTGTAGCATATTCACCACCTGTATTTTTATATGCACACATAGAATCCTACCTGGGACCTCACGTACATTCTTGTGAGGTGGCTGACTTGGGAGATACAAATTGTAATGGATCACTCCTCCTAAACGATGTTGGAACTGAAAATTCAAATTATGGGTGAGCTTTCTACTTGAACAATATTATTCATAAATCCATGTTCACTAAAATAAATATTTTTGAATCTGTCGATGATATATATTTCATGTTGAATTTCGATTGGCATATATATTGCTATTTTTAATGTCTGTGTGTGTGTGTATATTTATATATATATATATATATATATATATATATATATATATATATATATATATATATATATAAACTCTCCAGATTTTTCAAAAGGTGAAATATGTGTCTTATTTTACACTCACCAAATTCATTCATATTCATATATGTGTATTTATAATCAACTTTTCACAAGATTATTTTTAGAAATATTCATTCACTTGAAATACATATTAGTTTCCTAGTACTAAAAAGTAACTTCAGTGGATGGTGCATACAAATCCTAATATGTTTACAGTAACTGACCCAGTTTAACATCAATGCAAGTAGATTCCAATCGGACATGATGTGTATTTTGATGTTCATTTTTATTCAACACTGGTAGATTACTATTTCTTCAATTTATGCACATCATAGGATATATATTTCATCCACAAGTAAGGAAATTTATAGGCATTTGTTTCACTATCAATCACTTCCTACTTCAGAACACATGTATTCCTCCATGTTTCTTGACTGGTCTTTTCATGAGAATAGGGACGGACAAGGCAAGGCAAGGCACCTAAGATAGCACCGAAGACATGGAAACAATCCTATTTGGTTGCAAACAGATTTAGAGGGCATTGCTTCTGTTGTAATCAATTAATCCCCTGAAACCCAAGTTTAGAATGCTTCAGAATTTTGTGCCTAACATTTAAGGGAGAGGCTCAGAAGTTCACAGTCTGCAGAAGTTCACAAAAAGCAGTTTTAGTTTCTTTTTTTTCCTCTGTTCTGGGAAAGTTAACATTTTAAGAACACCTTGGAGGGGGAGAGCTTTTTTCTTCTCTTTTTCTTTCCCCCTGCCTGGTGTTACCATGGAGCTCAGTTGGTAACTTCTTTATCTTAGAAATGCAGCCATCTCTGTGAAGCCCCAGCTCAAAGCCAGAGGCCTTGTTCACATATGCCAGCATTTGACTGATTCATTCCAAACACATTATTTTCGAATACCATAATCACTTTTGTAGCAAAACTAACATATCTTCATGAAAAACCATAACCCTAATATTAATATTAGATGTATAACTGGTTGGAATGAATGATTGTATATCAATATAAGATTTCTTATATATTTTCAGATATCACTTCAATCTGTTATTTAATGTGGACCCAGTTATATTATTTATTCATTGTATGCTCTATTCATGCATTATCTCTATATTCATAGAAACAGGGTACACCTCTTTGTACCCCCAATACCCATTTATATGTCTTCAAAATATTGCTCCCAGTAATGATGGAAGAAATAGTCATGTCACCTGATCTACTTATACAATTTATCACAGTAGTATTCTGGGCACAAATGCAAAGGTCACACTTATGATTGTACCAAAGCCTAAAAGGAAAGTGAGCATGGATTACAAAAACATCCATGTCAAGGTTGCCTAATGCTCTCAAATGTCAATTCTATTGGTGAATACATATTTGTTTCTTCCTAAGATTATATATTCTAACTCAACCCTATTGAAAATGTCTAATCCTATCACTCACTTTATACTTTGCCTGATTTTGTAATGTCTTTATTGATATCTGCTATCCTACATATTTTCTATAGTTCATTATTTTGACTGTTCACATGTGCTGACATTTACATTCACTCTCTAACCGAACCCCTATTGCTAAAGAACTTTTGTTCCAAATCCTATACCCACTCTTCTTCCTAAACCTACCGAATATCTTCTTAATCCTACCGACTATACGTTTTTGACTGGATTTTCTCTTCTACATTCCATCATCCAAGTAATGTTCATGCGAGCATCGAAGGAAGAGACCACGAAGAGACTGTCTCATGCAACAGCAAAGGGTTTATTGGGGGTCCAGCATGGTGGGGCTCAGAGCTCACATGAATAGAGCAGAGAGCCCTGAGAACAGCTTTAGCAGATCTTATATACTTTCCTTGGAGAGGGCAGGGATGGAAGTTTATTGATGGGTCAGGGCAAGTGGGTGGTTTGTGTGTAACCGGGTGAGGGAATACACTCTGAAATTTGGCAGTTGGGGACAGCACATTCAGGGAACAAGATTAGCAAACAGTTCTCAATATTACAACAGTGTTTTGTTAAGTATATAGAAGAACAGGAAATTACAAGTACCTATTTTATTAACATTTCATTCCCCAATTGTTCTTCTGGCTAGTTTTAATCATAAAAGTGATCATTGGGGGGTGTCACATTCTATGTCTGCAAGTGAGGTATTACCATAAGTTTAATTTGGCCAATTTGAGCTTGGAGAAATGAAACTACACAGTGGTATGGAAGGGATTTAATGGAATTTTAGTGAGATCCTCTTCATCAGGGATATCCCAATAGGATAGACCTATAGCCGGCTGACAAATGTCTGGGTGAAGAGATGGCCACCAGGTCCCTAAGGGGGCTGTATGTGAGATAGACCATACTTCTTGTCTAGTAGGATTTGTGATCAGCCATCGCTGCTGAACGAGCTGATGAGCGTTAGGTCTACTGGTGGCCAAGGGTAGAGTCTATAGCCTTATCCACATGGCGAATATGCAATTTGAAAGGGTTACCAGTCTTATCCAGTTTCCATCCAGAGTCTGGACAGGGTGCAGGCTTGCAATGGGAGGCATAGATCCAGGAAGTGATTCCATCTACTTTTACCGCTGTAGATGTTATAAGTAGCACCTGGTATGGTCCTTTCCAGCGGCGTTCCAGGGATGACACCTGATGTCATCTGATGTAGATGAAGTCTTTTACTTGATTTTGGTGTGGAGTCCCCTCGTCCCCAGGTTGGAAGGCAGTGGCCAGATGTTTCCACAGGTATCGCTGAGTTCTTTCAAGAGCTTTAGGTCTGTCAAGCATGGGGGTGTGGAAGGGATCGTTAGGTCTTAGAGTGGGGTTAGGTCCGATACTGGAGGAGGGGCACCATAGAGAATGTCATAGAGGGTGAGGTTACACAAAGAAACAGAGTGAGTATTTCTTGCATGAAACAGTGCATAAGGCAGGAGCATAGTCTAATCTTTTATCCCGGTCTCTAAGCTTAATTTCGTTAAGGTCTCTTTATTGGTTCTATTTATTTTTTTTTTACCTGTACTGAGATCTGGTGTCTATAAGCACAATGTAACTTCCAATTAATCCCCATGGTCCTGGCTAACCCCTGACTTACCTGGCTCATGAACGTGATTCAATTATCAGACCCTATTACCTTAGGCAGGCCGTGTCTTGGAAAAATATCTTTCAGGATCGTCTTGAGCATATCTGCGCCATTTTTTTTTTTTTTTGTGTGTGTGTTTGTGTGGGAAAGGCTTCAATCCATCCTGAAAATGTATCTACAAGGAATAGGAGATGTTTAAGTCCATACCTGGCTTGCTTAATTTCAGTAAAGTCCACTTCCCAGAATTGTCCTGGTCTGGTTCCTCGTAGATGCTTACCTGCAGGAAGCTTGGAAGGGTAAGCATTAACCAATTGACAGAACCGACAGGCTTTTGTTACCCGTTCAGTTATTTCCTTTTGCTTTAAGTGAGTTATTCGAAAACTCTGTTTTTGATCCTTCAGGAATGCCTGCAGTATCTTTGAACCAAGGTGAGTGAGTTGATGTACATTTTTCACGTAGTGTAGGGCTTTCTGAAATTGAAGGCTGGGCTCAGTGAAGTTGAGGGGTTCAGTGTCAGTGTTCTTAGATGTTATCAAAAGCTTGCTGGTGCTCACGGGTCCATTGAAATTGGGCATCCCCATTTAACAGCGGGTATAAAGGAGCAGCTAAGAACACAAACCCAGGTATCCATAACCTGCAAAAGCCAGCAGTCCCAAGAAAATCTCTGTGTTGTCTCCTGTTAGATGGGGGTGGTATCTGCACAACAGTTTGTTTTCTGGGCTCATTGAGCCATCATTTACCGCCCCTAAGGGAATAGCCCAATAAGATTACTTCTTGCTGGCAAATTTGGGCCTTTTTGGCCGAAGCTCTATACCCAATTTGAGAAAGCTCGGATAATAGTGCTTGGGTCACAGACTCACAGTTTTCCTTTGTGTTGGCTGCCATTATTAGGACATAAACATATTGAAGCAGGGTGACTTCGGGGTGTGTAGTTCTGAAGTTGTTGAGATCTCTGTGGAGGGCTTCATCAAAGAGAGTGGGGGAGTTTTTGAACCCCTGTGGGAGTCTAGTCCAAGTTAGTTCACCAGACGTTCCAATTTCTTGGTCTACCCACTCGAAAGCAAACAGCAACTGACTATCTTTATGCAGAGGCAAGCAAAAGAAAGCACCTTTTAATACAGAACAGTATACCATTTTCACTCAGCAACAGCAAAGGGTTTATTGGGGGTCCAGCATGTTGGGGCTCAGAGCTCACTTGAATAGAATAGAGAGCCCTGAGAACAGCTTTAACAGAGCTTATGTACATTCCTTGGAGAGGGAAGGGAGGGAAATTTATGGATGGTTCAGGGCGAGTGAGCAGTTTGCGTGCAACCGGGTGAGGGAGTACATTCTGTAGTTTGGCAGTTGGGGACAGCACATTCTTGGAACAAAATTAGCAAACAGTTTTCAAGATTTCAACAGTGTTTTGTTAAGCATACAGAAAAACAGGAAGTGACAAGTACCTATTTTACTAACCTTTCATTCCCCTATACTCACTCTCTTTTGTAAACCTACTGACAATCTTCCTAATCCTACCGACTATTCCTTTTTGACTGGATGTTCTCTTGGACATCAAATCATCCAAGGAACAAGGTCCTATGCCATTGCATATTGATTTAACTGAGACATCTGGGCAGAACATAATTCAAAGCTAAGTATCCCACTAAAGGGCCCAATGCCCTTCTGGGCTTCAAATCGTACCTAGATTTCTGGTTTCATACTTATATTTCACCTATATATTCTTGTGAATATTGCAGTTTCCCAATACCATTATTTATCCAGAAGAATGATTCCTAAGCCAAATAGAATATGTTATTAACCCTAACCATAAATGTTCCCTCAATCTAACTTTACAGAAGAGCAGGGACAGAGTTGGTCTTGTAATACAGGAATGTAGGGGATCTTCCACCTGCTGAGAACCTCAAAGGTTGATGCAGAAATGATCCCTGGAGAAGATGTAGGCAGCTATGAAGGACCCGAGAGAGCAAAAGTCATCTTCCATGGCTAACATCCTGGTCAGGATGAAGGGATGTGTCTTAATCAGCCTCTCTCCCCTTCATATAAAGAAGATGGACCAAACAAACCCTGTGTGGAGAGCTTCTCCTGGGTGCCTATGGTTGATATACCATTCTAACTTGTGAAAGTGTCACAGGAAGTAGGGGAAGCCTCCATCTCATGGGACACTTGGAAGCAACTGTTAAGACAAAGTGGTTGCCAAGGCAGTGACCTCATTCAGTTCCTGAAGGAATAGACCTACCTCACTTCTTTGGTGAAGGTAATCTCTGAATTTGGGATCCAGGAAGCCAGGCATACAGAGCCTGTCCCACTACCAGTGCCAGTGGGCTCACTTGTTTGGATTTACCAAGGACAGAGTCTGTCTTTCTTGGTATCTACTGATGTGATGATGGCCAAATGAGAGAAGAGCTCTGAAGATGGGCCTTCCATTGGAAAGCAGGTAGCGGTCAGTACAGGCTCCTGATAACTTCACAGAGATGGAAAAGGAGACCTGATCTGAAACAAACAGGCCATTTCAGGGGAACATAGTATGGCCCACTAGTCAGAGGACACTCTGAATAGTCACAGACTTACTTGGGGGAAGGAGGTCCCTTTTTGAGTGTGGGTGTGAGTTGTGGTTTTGTCTCAAGTTTTGAGAATATGTAGGAAAGGCGGTTTGTTTGCTTTGGAGTGGACTGTTATTAAAAAGTCCTTTTACAAGGCGAGTGTTTCTGTGTCTGTGTATCCCACTTTGTCCGTGGTTGTAGACATTAGAAAAGAGAATTCATCAATGGATGTGTCCTGTCTGCTAGAATGCTTCCCAGCAATCATCCTGCCCATTTTAGGAATTAACTGCAGATTGCCTTATCGATGGGCAACACCTACTATCTTCCTAAGCTCCTGTTTTCTTCCTGAATTCTGGCCACTCTCCAGAATAGGCTCATGGACTTGTGTCCAAGATATGTACCACCTCCAAGCTCTGTGACATGGCAAGGTACTGGATAGCTGAAGGGAATGGCAAGCATCTCAGAAAACTCAGATATCAGTGTGACCAGTAAAGTCTCATTGGAAAAACCCTGCTTTGGGCCTTTTGCTAACTTATTGTTCTGTTGCCCTGAATGTCAGGAAGGTCTTTGCCTCAGGCCACACCTTTTTGAATTGTGAAGAAAACAGGTTTCAAATGGAAATGAATGGGCATCACCTGTGACTCTTTGCTTAATTGCTTTGGAAAGATACGTGTCTGAATCAGCCTCATGGCCCTGTGTGATGCTGTGGCTTAGATTATCAGTGCCTGATGGATCTAAAGAAAGACCCCAAGTGTGCATCCAAAACCAAAATGGCAAAAATATCAGTCATTGTGGATGAAGTCTTTCGCCTTCCTCTGTTAGGTTTCTGACCTCCATCAAGTGAGAATAGGGATCCTTTGGGTCAAATGAGTTCATCCAAGCCCTGCAGAGGTGCTTTGGTTTCCTCATGACTCCAAATCACATAAGAAATCTATTCCTGACAGTCAGTAGGCCTCAAATTGGAGAAGCAGAGCAGTATTAACGGCAGACCTATGCGATCAATCCTGGATCACAGGAAGGGTGTCCAGGCCACCCTGAGGTTAGGCGAATGAGGGGCAAAGGATCTTATTTTGGACACTCCCTTTGGCTGCGCCATTCATGGAAACCTCCAGTCAGAGGTTATGATGAATGTATATATGTAAAAAGATGAGTGCCATGTGGGAGTGTTTTGGTTTTAATTGTGGTCATTTGTGTGGTGGCTGGAAGAGTTGACTGGGTCTACCTGGACTTGAACACTGGTGTGATTCCCCTCAGAGACTGAGTTCTGTTACTGACCTCAGATAAATATTGCTTTGGAAAGGGATGTGTCTTAATCAGCCTCTTGGCACTGTGTAAGGCTTTGGCTTAGATTATCAGCAATAGATGGATCTAAATAAAGATCCCATGCGTGCATCCAAAACCAAAATGGCCAAAAGAGCAGTCATTGTGGATGAAGTTTCTTGCTTGCTTTTGTAAGGTTCTGAAAGAATGAAAGAAATTGAAATTGAAACGTAAAGAATCAGGTTTTGTAAAGTTTACAAGCTGCACTGAGAACCTGAAATTCCAGTGGCAGTTAAGACAATTCCTGGATCTGCCCATTAGATGTGTGTTGAAATCTTCCCTGACCACCTAGTTATTTAACAACCCCTTCCCAGAAATCGTGCAGATCAGCACGTATACTTCTCAGAGTTTCAACCAATCAGTTTAAATGTATACCCCATCTCAGGGCTGACCAATCACTCCCTGCCCGACCTGTTCTCGCCAATGAATGTGCTAATCATGTTTTAGAGTTTTTATTTGATTTTGCCGTGATACATGATGATTTGCTAAAGGAGGCTATGATGTATGTAAAGTCCCTGCCCTCTCTAAAGAATGTATATAAACTCTGCCCAAGTTGTTCTCGGGGCTCTTTGTTCTTTGCTCCTCTGAAGTGATCTCTGAGCCCCAGCATGCTGGACTCCCAATAAACCCTTTGCTGTTGCATGAGAAAGTCTCTTGGTGGTCTTTTCCTCCGACGTTCGCCCCACCTTTTCATCTGGAGGCCCCAGATGGGATATCCGGCAGCGGAGGACAAAAGACCTCAACGGACTCTTCTCAGGGTAAGCAAGGTGCCTCTTTCTGGTTTCGGGTTTCAGGTTAAGGCTTGGCTAAGTGGCTGTTGGTGAAGAGCTTTAGCTCTCTCCGACAGTGGCTGACAGACGTGTCACAGAACCACTGGCCACGTCCCTGGGGGACACTCCAGAGAACTCGGTAATTCGAGGAATAGTAGTTTCCTCAACTTGGTTATATTTTGCTTCAGGATTCGGTTTGCCAGCCCATCAGTTTTTGCCAGCTACTCAGTTTTGTTCATTGTCCAGAACTCATGTTGAGTTTACTGTCTGTCTTTATTGTCTAACCCACGAGGTTTTGCAGTTACTCAGTTCTAATCTTTGTCTTGGACTCATGTTAAACGTTTACTGTTTGTCTTTGTCTGTGTCGTGTTTGTTCTTCACTGTCCCTGTTTGAGTAACTCCCATTATGGGACAAAGCACTTCCACGCCTCTGTCCCTTACCCTTGATCATTGGACTGATGTCCCCTGAAGGGCCCAGAATCTTTCATTTTCAGTAAAATGCCATACCTGGAAGACTCTCTGTGCTTCAGAATGGCCCATCCTCAGAGTCGGATGGCCCCCAGAAGGATCCTCCACTTCCCTCTAATGCGATAAGTCAGAGATATTGTCTTTCAGCTGGGGCCACGTGGCGACCCACCTCAACAGCCATATACCCATTCCCCCAGAATCCTATCATTCAAACATTCCGCTCCTCCCCCTCTTCCTTCCATTCTCCCTGAGTCACAAGACTGGACACTCCACCACCTCCTTATCCTCTACCCTCCTTTCCCCAACACCCAACATGTTCCTGATGATCCTCCCACAGCTGACTCAGCCTCTCTGCCACTAGAGGAAATTGGGCCAGACCCAAGCCCTCCAGGGGACTTCCCCACAGCCTTAGCAGCCCCTCCTCCCCTGGAGGAAGCTGGGCCACCTAAAGGAACCCGCCGGCGACAGATAATAAAAAACTTAGAAGCCCCTGTGATGCTCTCTCTTCGTATCTACGGGCCCATGAACTGACGCAACTGGGACACCCAACACCTTTGAAGGTAGGTAGCATCTGTCCACTTTTCGCCGGGCTCTAATAGCGGGTCTCCGAGCGGCCGCCAGAGGGCCGACTAATTTGTCCAAGGTAAGAGAGATTATCCAAGGGCCTAATGAGTCTCCCTCTCTGTTTCTGGAGAGCATTATGGAAGCATATAAGAAATATACTCTTTTTGATCCTCAGGCATGGAACCAAAAGGCATCTGTTGCAACGGCCCCAATCGAGCAGACTGCCCTAGATATTAAGAGAAAGTTACAATGTCTAGATGGATTACAAGGTATGACCTTAAGAGATTTAGTCAGAGAAGCTGAGAAAGTATATTATAAGAGAGAAACTGAGGAGAGGAAACAGAGGAGAGAGAAGGAAAGGGAACAAAAGGAGGATGAAAGGAGCAAAAGGCAGAGTAAAGCATTGGCTAAGGTTTTGTTCACAGCAGCAAATAGGCCAGAAGTTAAAAAGCAGGGAGACAGGAAGGGATACCTGGGCCCACGCCAAAGGCTGACCCTGGCCTCAGATCAATGTGCCTATTGTAAAGAAAAAGGACACTGGGCCAAAGAGTGCCCCCAAAAGAAGCAGCCACGCCAGCCTGCCGTGCTGACTTTAGAAAAGGACTAGGAATGTTGGGCCTCCGATCACCTCCCCGAACTCAGGGTAACATTTGAAGTGGAGAGGACTCCAGTGAACTTTGAAGTGGATACAGGAGCAGTATACTCAGCCCTTAAACCCCACTGGGCCCCCTATAAAATAAATGGTCCCTATTGCAAGGGGCTAATGGCAGTAGATATTGGGTTGGACAACTAAGAGGAATATGGACCTAGGAAAGGAAAAATTCCACCACATTTTCCTAGTAATGCCAGAATGCCCAGCCCCATTGATGGGCAGGGATCTGCTTACCAAACTCTGGGCTTGAATAACCTTTAACCCTGATGGTCTCCAAGTGGAGTTTCTAAAGCCTTAAGTAAATTCTCCCATAGTCACAGCTTTGAATATTTCCGTAGAAGATGAACATCAACTCTTCGCGCCCCCTAGGACTAATCAAACAGGCAAACTACGACAGAAATGGATAAAATATTATCCTAATGCCTGGGCAGAAACTGCTGGGTTAGGTCTAGCCATAAAACAACCTCCAACAGTAGTAGAATTAAAAGCTTCTGCCTCTCCAATCAGTGTTAAAAAATATCCTCTAAGCAAAGAAGCTAAGGATGGGATAAGGTCCCATATTCAGAAATACCTCGCTCTTGGGGTCCTAAAGCCTTGTCAATCAGCCTGGAATACCCCCATGCTACCAGTAAGAAAGCCAGGAACTGGGGACTACCGTCCTGTTCAAGACCTAAGAGATCAACAACAGAGTGCAGGACATTCACCCCACAGTACCCAAACCATATAATTTGCTTAGCACTCTGAATCCAGAGCGGGAATGGTACACTCTGCTGGACTTAAAAGATGCTTACTTCTGCTTGCCCCTACATAAGGACAGTAAGTTGCTGTTTGTTTTTGAGTGGATAGACCCAGAACCTGGAACATCTGGCCAACTAACCTGGACTAGACTCCCACAGGGGTTCAAAAACTCCCCCACTCTCTTTGATGAAGCCCTCCACAGGGACCTCAATGACTTCAGAACTGCACACCCCGAAGTCATCCTACTACAATATGTGCATGATCTGCTACTGGCAACCGACACCAAGGAGAACTATGAGTCTGGGACCCAAGCACTATTATCCGAGCTTGCTCGGCTTGGATATAGGGCTTCTGCCAAAAGGCCCACATTTGTCAGCAAGAAGTAACCTTCCTGGATTATTCTCTTAGGGGTAGAAAACGATGGCTCACTGAGCACAGAAAAAAAACGGTTGTGCAGATACCGCCCTCATCTAATAAGAGACAACTCAGAGAGTTTCTTGGGACTGCCGGCTTTTGCAGGTAATGGATTCCTGGGTTCGCATCTCTGGCTGCCCCTTTATACCCGCTGATAAAGGGGGATGCCCACTTCCAATGGATCCCTGAGTACCAACAAGCTTTTGATAATGTCAAAAAAAGGCACTGCTATCTGCTCCGGCCTTAGCACTCCCAGATGTAGAAAAACCCTTGACTCTCTACATCAAGGAAAAGAAAGGAATAGCACAGGGAATGCCCACTCAGACTTTGGAACCTTGGAAAAGGCCAGTAGCATTCTTGTAACAAAAACTGGACCCAGTGGCTAGCGGATGGCCCCATTGCTTAAGAGCTATTGCAGCGGCAGCCCTTCTAATAAAAGATGCTCAAAAATGAACGTTGGGACAGAAGCTAACCATTATAGCTCCCCATGCCCTGTAGAGCATCATCTGTCAGCCTCCAGAGAGGTGGCTATCAAACTCCAGAATAAGCCACTACCAGAGCCTCTTGCTTGACAAAGACAGAATAACACTGGGACCCCCTGCTCCATTCAACCCGGGTACACTGCTGCCAGAATAACCATCAGGACCCGTCGCTCATGAGTGTCAACACATACTGGCAGAGGAAATCAGTATACGACGAGATTTAAAGGATCAGCCACTGCCTCGCCCTGAAGTCGTATGGTTTACGAAGGGCAGCAGCTTCCTCCAAGATGGTAAGTGGAGGGCTGGAGCAGCAGTAGTTAGAAAAACTAATGCCATCTGGTCCTCTCGTCTCCCAGAAGGGACATCAGTCCAAAAAGCAGAACTGATTGCCCTTACGAAAGCATTGGAACTAGCATCAGGCAAAAGGGCCACCATATACACTGATAGCCGCTATGCATTTGCCACTGCTCATGTGCACAGGGCTATTTACCAACAAAGGGGTCTATTAACCTCTTCCGGGAAAGAAATAAAGAATAAAGATGAGATCCTCCACCTTCTCTCAGCAGTGCAGGGCCCTAAGGAACTAGCTATAGGGCACTGTCCAGGGCACCAGAAGGGAACCGACCCTGTGGTGGTTGGAAACAGAAGGGCAGATGAGGAAGCTTAATTGGCAGCCCTAAATGGAGTGACTCTGTTAACTTTTTCCACACCTGGGGGAACAAAACTCAGGAGACTTGGCCGCACCGGAACATTCAGGTAACTTATCATTTGAGGAGACAGATACAGAACTCTGGGACCCTACAGAGCCAAGTTTACAATTTCAAAAAGCCCACATTTATGTCAAAGACATACACCAGCACATCCACTTAGGCTCAAAAAAGTTATAGGCACTCTTAAAGTACCAAAGAAAGGACTTATTATTGACTGACTCACAGAGGAAATAAATAGCTGAGCAGGTGACTAGAGCTTGTCATGTATGCCAATTATTTAATACTTACCCATCCAAGCTTCCTGCAGGGAAGCACTTACGAGGAACCAGACGAGGACAATTCTGGGAAGTGGACTTTACTGAAATTAAGCCAGCAAGTTATGGACGTAAATATCTCCTAGTCTTTGTAGATACTTTTTCAGGATGGGTCGAAGCCTTCCCCATGAAGAAAGAAATGGCTCAGATGGTGGTCGAAAAGTTCCTAGAAGACATTTTCCAAGGTTCCGCCTGCCTAAGGTAATAGGGTCCGATAACAGGCCGACATTCGTGGCCCAGGTATGTCAGGGATTTGCCAGGACCCTGGGGATTAATTGGAAGTTACATTGTGCTTATAGACCCCAGAGCTCAGGACTGGTATAAAGGATGAATAGAAACATCAAAGAGACCTTAACGAAATTAAGCTTGGAGACCAGATTATAAAATTGGACTATGCTCCTACCTTATGAACTGTTTCGTGCAAGAAATACCCCCTCTGCCTTTTTGTGTAATCTCACCTCTTATGAAATTCTCTATGGTGCCCCTCCTCCAGTAAGGGAACTAACCCCAACTCTGAGACTTAATGATTCCTTTCACACCCCCTTGCTTGACAGACTTAAGGCCCTTGAACAAACCCAGCACCCAGCGATACCTGTGGAAACAGTTGGCCACTGCTTATCAGCCTGGAGACGAGGGAACCCCACATCGATATCAAGTGGGAGACTTCGTCTACGTGAGACGGCATCAGGTGTCATCCCTGGAACCCTGCTGGAAAGGACCATACCAGGTGCTGCTTATAACACCTACAGTGGTGAAAGTGGATGGGATCACTTCCTGGATCCACGCATCCCATCTCAAGCCTGCGCACTTTCCAGACTCCGGGTGGAAACTGGAACAGACTGGTAACCCTCTCAAGTTGCATGTCTGTTGTGTGGGTAGGGCTGCGGATTCTTCCCCTGACCACCAGCAGTCCTAATCCCCATCAGCCTGTTCAGAAACAATGGCAAGTTATAAATTCTACTGGGCAAGTAGTGTGGTCTATTTCACATACAGCCCCCTCATGGACTTGGTGGCCATCTATACACCCGGACATTTGTCAGCTTGCCATAGGCCTCTCTGACTGGGATCTCCCTGAAATAGAGGACCCCACACAGATCCCACTCAAACCCAAACCAGGGCAACATAGACGATCTTACCCCATGAATTATGGATGTCATTTTTTCCAGCTCAGGTGTAAACTAGCCAGTATTGATTTTTATGTGTGCCCATCTGATTTCCAAAGTCTCAAACAGGCCCAAACCTGTGGAGGACCCAGTGACTTTTATTGTAGATCTTGGGGTTGTGAACACACGGGAGCTGCATGGTGGAACCCAAACTCCCCAGAGAGTACGATTCAGGTAGGACGAAATGACACCTGGAATGATCCCAAGAAAGTGCCGCTAGCCAAGTGGTGTCAAAAACTCGCTGTGGAAAGAATAGTCTATGTTACCTCCTCAATATAACTTTCACTTCCAAAGGAAGGGGGTACCTCAGAACAACATGGCCTATGGGAAATACTTGGGAAATGCGATTCTATATTTATGGCCCTGGTTATGACTTTGGGCTCTGGTTCATCATCCGGCTAAAAAAGGAAGAAAATCCCACAGCAATAGGGCCCAGTTTCATCAAGCCAGGAATTAAGCCTACTAAACCTCCCATGCCTAGATGTACCAGAACCCCTCTACCATCTCATACTTCCCGGTTTCTGTCTTTGCCTACTTCCCCAGTCCAGAGTACAGCTGACTCCTCCCCCTGGGAACTAATTAAAGGGACCTTTATGGTACTGAACTCCACACAGTCAGAACTCCTTTCATTTCAGCTCAGGTATTGGACAGATCTGTAAATTATTGTGTAATGGTGCAGATACTCCCCAGTGTGCTCTATCATGATGCAGAATCATTTCAACGTCTACTAGGGGGACAAACAGCCCAATTTCGCCGGGAGCCAGTGTCCCTTACTCTAGCCATCCTATTAGGGATAGGAGCTGCAGCAGGAGTGGGTACAGGGACAGCTGCGATGATCCGTGGGTCACAAAAAATGGCCCAATTAGAAACAGCAATAGATCAAGACTTGAAGACATTAGAGACCTCCATCACAGTTTTGCAGGAATCCTTAACCTCTCTCTCTGAATTTGTTTCACAGAACAGGTGAGGATTAGACCTCCTCTTCATGAGGGAGGGGGGCCTCTGTGCTTCACTGAGAGAAGAATGTTGTTTTTATGCTGGCCATACTAGAGTTGTAAAAGAATCCATGAGTAAATTGAGAAAATGCCTTGAAGAGCGCCAGAGAGAAAGGGAGATAAAACAAGGGTGGTTTGAATCATGGTTTACCCAGTCCCCCTGGATAACTACACTCCTATCAGTCTTAGCTGGACCCCTTATCATACTTATGGTGTTGCTAACTGTGGGACCTTGTTTGCTTAACCGCATAGTTTCCTTTCTCCAGGCTCAGAGTGGGCAGGAAAACTCATGGTAATCAGACAGAAATATGCTCCACTGGCAGCAATAGAATGTGAGACCCCGCAATAATTATGATTCATTACTTTTAAGATTAAAAGTAGTCAGAAAAAGGAGTGGGGAATGAAAGAATAAAAGAAATTGAAACTGAAATGTAAAGAACCAGGTTTTGTAAAGTTTACAAGCTGCACTCAGCACCTGAAATTCCTGTGGCAGTTAAGACAATTCCCAGAACTGCCAATTAGCTGTGTGTTAAAATCTTCGCTGACCACCTAGTTACTAAACAACCCCTTCCCAGAAACTGTGCAGCTCAGCCCGAATACATCTCAGGGCTTCAACCAATCAATTTAAATGTATAACCCTTCTCAGGGCTGACCAATCACCCGCTTCCAGACCTGTTTCCGCCAATGAATGTGCTAATCATGTATTAGAGTTGTTATTTGATTTTCCCGTGATACATGATGATTTGCTAAAGGAGGCTATGAGGTATGTAAAGTCCCTGTCCTCTAAAGAATGTATATAAACTTTGCTCAAGTTGTTCTCGGGGCTCGTTTTTCTTTGCTCCTCTGAAGTGAGCTATGAGCCCCAGCATGCTGGACCCCCTATAAACCCTTTGATGTGGCATGAGAAAGTCTCTTGGTGGTTTTTTCCTCTGACGTTAGTCAGACCTTTTCACCTATGAAGGACCTGGGAGAGCAAAAGTGAACTACATGTCAATTTCCATGTCAAACAACCTGGTCAGAATGAAGGGATGTGTCTGAATCAGCCTCTCTCTTCTTAATGTAGATTAAATGGACCAAACCAGGCCTGTGTGGAGAGCTGTTCCTGGGTCACTATGGTTGATATACCATTCTAACTTGTGAAAGTGTCACAGAAAGTAGGGGCAGCCTCCATCTCATGGGACCCTTGGAAGGAACTGTTAGGACAAAGTGGTTCCCAAGGCAGTGACCTCATTCAGTTCCTGAAGGAAGTGACCTACCACACTTTCTTGGTGATGGAACTCTCTGATCTTCGGATCCAGGAAGACAGGCACCCAGAGCAAGTCCCAGTCCCAGTCCCAGTGGTCTCAATTGTTTGGATTCACCAAGTACAGAGTCAGTCTTTCTTGGTAGCTACTTATGTGATGATGGCCAAATGCCAGGAGAGCTCTGAAGACTGGCCTTTTCTGAGAAAGCAGGTAGTGGCTCAACCATGGTTCCTGACAACTTCAAAAAACTGGCAAAGAAGACCAGATCTGAGACAGGACAGGCCATTTTGGGTGAACATAGTATGGCCCACCAGTCAGAGGACATACTTGTTGTGGGTATCGGTGTGAGTTTGTGGTTTTGTCTCATGTTCTGAGAATAGTTAGGAAAGGCGGTTTGTTTGTTTGGACTGGAATGTTTCTAGAAAGTCCTTTGACAATGCGAGTGTTTCTATGCTTGTGTATCCCACTGTATCAGTGGTTGTAAACATTTGAAATGCGAATTCATCAATGGTTGTGTCCTGTCTAGTAAAAAGCTTCCCAGCATTCATCCTGCCCAATTTAAGATTGGAGAGCGGCTTGCCTTATGGATGGGCAACACCTACAATCTTCCTAAGTTCCACTTTTCTTCCTGAATACTGGCCACTCTCCAGAATAGCCTCATGGTTTTGTTTTCAAGATATGTACCACCTCCAATCTCTGTGACAGGGCCATGAACTGGATAGCTGAAGGGAATGGGAGCATCTCAGAAAACTCACATATCAGTGTGACCAGTAAAGTTTCAGTAGAGAAACACTGCTTTGGGTTTTTTCTTACCTATTTTTCTGTTGTTCTGAATGTTAAGAAGGTCTTCGCCTCAGGCCACCCCTTTGTGAAGTCTCAAGAAAACAGTTTTCAAATGGAAATGAATGGACATCACCTGTGGCTCCTTGCTTAACTGCTTTGGAAAAGGATGTGGCTGAATCAGCCTCTTGGCCCTGTGCGGGGCAGTGGCTTAGATTCTCAGCACCTGATGGATCTAAAGAAAGTTTCCATGTTTTCATCTAAAACCAAAATGGCCAAAAGAGCAGTCATTGTAGATGAAGTCTCTCGCCTTCCTCTGTAAGCTTCCTGACATCCATCAAGTGAGAATACGGATCATTTGGGTCAAATCAGTTCTTTAAAGCCCTGTAGAGGCTAGCCAATAGGTGGTTGGGTTTTCTCATGACACCAATTCACATAAAGAATCTATACCAGACAGTCAGTAGGCCTCAAATTGGAGAAGCGGACCAGTTATAGAGCATGCCTACTTGATCACTCTTGGTTCAGAGGAAGGGTGTCCAGGCCACCCTGACTTTAGGCAAATGAGGGGCAAGGGAGCTTATTTTGGACAGTGTCTTGGGCTGTGCCCCTCATGGAAACCTCCAGCCAGAATTTAGGATGAGTGTCTATGTTGAAGAAGATGAGTGCCATATGTAAGTGTTTTTGTTTTAATTGTGGTCATTTGTGTGGTGGTTGGAAGAGATGCCTGGGTCCACCTGGGCTTGCAGTCTGGTGTGATTCCCGTTGGAGACTGAGTTCTGGAACTGACCTCAGAGAAGTGTTGCCATGAATTGTGTTGGGATTTTAGGAGGCCACACATGAGAGCCGCCCTTGGAAACTGAGATCTAAGCGCAGGGTGAATTTCCACAGAGCACTTTCAATTTCAGCCAGGATATCACATGATTTTATTCTGAAGGACTTGGCAGCCATAGTTGAGAGTCAAAACACACATGGACCTCACATTGGAGACCTCAATGGGCCTGGCTTCATGTGTCCTTTTGGCCACTCTTTGAGAAGCCTTGCCTCTGAGAGTTCTCCAGAGCATTCCTTGAAATGTGATTCCTCAAAATTTAATGGTTCCTGAATGATTTTAAACCCACAGTTTCTCCAAATTCCTCCTTGAAAAATGGCTAGATTAATTCCATGAAATTTTTGAAATTCCCATGACCAGTTAGCACTGGAAAATCTTTGGATGTCCTGTTTATGATTATCAGTACACCAGAGAGTTCCCTGATTGACTGGGTTTCATGAAAATGGTGTAGAACAGAGATGCCAGTATGTTGGAGCCTGCTGAGTAGTGGGCCCAGAGCTGTGGTGTGCAGGTGTGTGATAAAACATCTGTGGTAGGGCCATGTGGATCTGCCATGGACTTCCAAATGGCTTGTGGCTGACATGGTGCAGACTGGAATCACTTATATGTCTGAAACCTCTCCATAAAAGGCATCTTGTTATATGCAGATGTTTCAGGGCAATGTTCAGAATCAGGTTGCTATGGTCAAGGGGGCAAGCCATGTGGGATAGAAGCCTGGTTGGTGCATTCTCCTGCAGACCCTGACCCACCACACGTGACAGGACTCCCTCAAACACTGTGTTCCAGTTGAACTCCTTGTATTTTGTGAAGCAACTACCAAACTCCCAGTGCAGCAGCATGAAACACCATGAAAAGTGGAGGATGACCAAATGGCTTCACAGTCCACATGCAGAGACACTTAGCTTTCAGTGGCCACAGTTTACCTACAAAGAGAGAAATCAGCACTGCTGCCTCATGTTCTTTGGGAAATAAGAAACAATGTACTCCAGGTCACATAGATTCAGTCCCAACTTTGATGGTCTCATTATAATGGAAGCTAAAGCTCCTGACAACAACATATATGTCAAGTGCCCATTCTCAGAGGCAGTTTCTCAAGAAGTCTTTAGGCCGGCAGAGTTCCATGTTGGTGGAGTGTTTACCTTTTACACCGGGACGCAATAAAAGACCACTGACTTCAATTAAAATCAAATTAAAGCAAGCTTATTATTTCCATCACCCCAGCTGCCTCTCACTCCTAAAACGGCGGGAACAAGACAGCAACCCCACCTTTCCTACAGACCAGCTTTATAGCCCACAAAGTTACACAAAAGTGGGATTACAGATAATAGAACTCTGACAAGCATCACACTAATGGTAGTTTACATTTTTTTTGCTGGCCCCAACATCAGAATTTATGAGGACCATTAGAGCCTCAGAGAGGGTCATTGTCCGGCCAGGGAAGGCCAATATTCATGAGGTGTTAACAAAGTTTCAGAGAGGGCTGTTATATGGTCAGAGAGCCAGGCATGGGTGAGTTCAAGGCACAGGAAGGCATTCCAAGCAGGTTCAGAATTTGCAGTAATTTATAGTTAAGCCAAAATTATCTTTTCATGATTGTGGCATGATGTCTCTCAATTTTAATTAAAGATCAGGTTGGGTCTATCATTCCCCCCTTTTCTAATGTTTCCCTTTCAAATCTTTGATAGGGTAGGGGAAGAGCACTGAGGGAATTTTAATCCCTCAGGTCACAGTCTCCCTATTTTTGAACTCACCCAAAACTGCACTCCCTGATTTTACCTGACTTAATTATTTAATTATATTGATAGTCTATTTACTTTTGGCTCCATTGTTGTAAGAAGAGAGGCGTCACTCATTTTAGCTTCTTCTGAGCTGAGAGAGGGTGAAGTGAGGGGGCACGGCCTGAGGGACATGAGTTGCCTTTTAGAAGTCAGTTCGGTTTGAAGTCTGGTTGAGGAAGAACAGGTTGTTAAGTCATCTGGGGATGGGTTCTTCTATGAGAGAAACAAAAAAACATGAGTAATGAATAAATGTTGCAGCAGCTGGAACATGTCACTGTATAGAAGTTCCCTCACCAGTCTTTAATATCCCCAGTTATCAGGACTGTCAACTTAATATTTAACTTTTAGTGTTACAGTTTTCCCTCCCCATAAGATACAGTTTAATTATTTAATGTCGTCTGATCTTGCAAAATCCTTTTTCTAGTATGAACTCTGTGTCTAGTAGAGAAACCTTTAATTCTGTTACTCAGGGATGGATAATCGTACTAGCAAACACCAAGCCTACCTGTGTAGGTTCGGAATATCTGTAGGCCTTAAACTAGTAACTGCTGCCTCTGGCAGCTCCTCTTGATAGTCTCTTTTTATACTTATCAGGCATTCTTGTGTGAGAATCCTTCTTTGTAGCCTCCAGTCTTACTTATTTTGGGAGGCTAACATAAACTGTATACCTTAAAATATTATTATTACTCTTATTATTTGAAATGCCCAGGAATGGCTGTATTTTGGTTTTCACTGTCTTTGCTAAGTGTTTAAGATGAAGCAGTCAAACTGACTTTTGTTTCTATCTATTGTCAACAATCATCTGAGCTTTTATGGGAGTCATTCCTGGGGAAACTTGAGAGCAGCTTCTCAGTTCTGCTAGTGCCATTTGCGCTAGGTGGGTCCAGGTCTTGCTTGACCATGTGTCTTCCCTCAGAAGCACCAGGGATGTCTCCCTTCTCTGATGACTGTCTTCTTCGTAGAAAATACAATGATTGGCTTTCTGTTCTCCAGTAGTCTCATTAATCTCCCTGATTAGGAGGTTATGTGACTCAGAGTTGCAATGCTTTTTAGAGAAGTGCCCTGTTCCCTGTATACAGACTGACTCAGAGGGCAAGAACCAAATATTGTTTTTTTGTCCCTTTTCATTTAACTTTAATTTTAAATCCTAATCTTAAACATCCAGCAAATAAATTTTAACAGTCTTATATTAAGAGTACTGGGCTTTAATGTCTATTATTTAAAATTATTTATCTTTTTATTAATTTGGATCTGTATTATTCTGTCTGTCTTGTAGGTGATGACTTATTATCTTAAATTAACCCATGTTGTGTTCTTAAAGCAACACTTCTGTAAAACAATAACAGGGAATCTTTAGATCATTTATAAGGAAATTACAAAATAAAATTAACAAGAGTAAATATACTTAGTTTGTGTAATAGCTACCCTGATTTTTTTGGCTGAGTTATACATTTTATCCCCTGTATGAGATCCTAGTAATCTTGAGAGGAAAAAAAAAAACTTTTGAACATAACTTTAAATGAAATAACATATGACCTACTGCTTTCGTAGTCATTCTTACATGTAGTAAGATGGGACACAGAGCCGTATCTCAGGTAAGGCAGGGCTCTTTATAAATCTGAAGTGTTTTAGTTTTTAAGCTAATCTTTGTTTTTTAAATATCATTTTACAAAGTTTACATAAATTGCTTGAGGTCAAATGAACATTAGCTAACACCATATGATATAACATTTGAAACATGAATTAAAGAAAGGCTGAAAGTTTTTAACCTTTAACATAGATTAGGCTCTCATTAACTTAAAAATACATTTAAATTGTTCCCCAATGTAAAAAGTAACATGAAAGTTTACATATCTTTTTGATAACAGGTAAATAAATCCCCAATGTATATATATTTTTTACCATGCAACTTCAGAACACCAGCTTGATATAATGCTCTTTTAAAGTTTCTACCTTACAGGCTTGTACACCTGGAAGATATGAGCACATTAATAGCATCACAATTACATTGATATTTCTGCATTAACCAAGTTTAGCTTTTAAAGAAATGGCAGTACAGTGCTCTAAAATAACAGTTCTTATTTAATCATTTGTTTAATTTTTATGGTTGCTTGCTCTAGAAAAATAAAACCTAATTAACACAATGTTATGGCTAAACTTATGTTTTAAGAAATTTTTGTCTCTTCAACACATGACTGAATTTTACAATCTTATACAGACTTTAGAACAAACTTATACAGATCTCAGTAAATCAATCAGATATTTAACAAAAGTACTCATGAATGAGTAATCCCATATCAAATTTACATTACTTATTTATCAAAATATTAGACAAATGTATTGAACAGTGTAAACCATTTTATTTATTGAAGGAAAAGTCCTAGAACCAAGGCATATTAGACCTTTTGTTGACATTAATATTTTATTAGATTTTTGAACACCTAGAAAAACTTGTAAGCTTAAATTTAAAGACATTAATTTTTATCTGTTTTTCCAATTTAAATAGAACCATTTAAACCACGTGAATTAAAGATCTTTGGAACCACTTTTCAAAATTTGTCTTTATGAGTGCTCCTTTTTTTATGAGCACACCTTATATATGTTAATTTGTGTATCATATATATGATATATGTATATATAGACATACAACACATACCAATGTTTGCACACATAATAATAGTAAATACCTTGTAGCTTTTTGCAGGTGAAATCTCCATTGCAATGTTTCAAAAACTCCACTGTTGGTGAAAGAGTACTTATCAGAAAAACATTAACCTAGGTCTGTAAGATCAAAATCATGAGCTCAAAAAAATAAGGAAAAAAATAAGAGTCCTAGAAAAAATGACTGGCCAGTAATTAGTAAATACCATACAATTTACCCTTTCCCCCCCTAGGCCTCAGATAAGTCTCCTACTAAGCTTGTAGGCTACTTTCATTTGCGTTTCAACATAAGTCCTGGCTGAGGACTGGAAGGAGCAGGGAAAAACTGCTATTTTGAGCAGACACCTCGGGCCTAAGGCATTTTAGCCATAATTTTCAGGTTCCCATGTTGAAAATTATGATACAAGTTTAAGACACAATTCACAAAAATTTATATCTTTACATATTGTTTTGTCAACAGATACCATACTATGATTTAATATCCTTGTCCAAATTAATGCACTGGTACACACTGTGATATTTTCCCAGCCAACCCAATTCAAAATTGGTGAAAAATAAGACTGAATGTTTGGGAAGTTACTTGCCAACTTGGAAGTAGAGTTCTTTAGATTTCCATCCTAAGTATTTAAGTTCTCTGGCATGAATTATCTGAAATCATAAACTAAACAATTACCTAAACCCGACTTTTAACCGCAAAATTGTGCAATGCTTCAAAAACCCATTCAGATACCAGATTGTTACAATAAAACATCATCATTTAGACACACATTCAGCTAAGATCATTCCCAAGAAACAATTTATAAAATCAACACATTATTGCACAAGTCTTAAAGGGCCAGAAACAAAGACACAAGACAGACAGAAAGGAGCTCCAGACTGTGGCTGACAGACAGAAACCTTTAAAACAGAGCAGATAAGAGAACAATCTCCTACACCAGTGGCACCATAGATATCGCCACAAGGGGACCAGATGTTTTCACAGAGAGGCAACCTGAAATGTAATATCAAGGGTCTCCATGGTGACTTTACTGCCTTTAGTGTCCCCTTTTACTTTTTCTTTTTTTTTAAGAAGACAGAGGTGGCATAATTCTTACAGTGCAGGGAAGGAAGGAGGGAATTCTCTGAAGCAACAGGGCTTTGGCAGCTGCTCAGAGTCCCTCAGTTCTTCTTTTTACTTACAGGATTAGTTCCTCTGGTTTGGTTCCACCCCAAGTGTGCTCCATCTCCTAACATTTCAGTAGTCAGCTCTCAAAAATTTCCAGGGTCAGGGGGCGTATCAAAATTTGTAACTTAAATTTCTGTTCCTGACCTTGAAGCCAATTAATACCAATTTAATAATGAGGACAGGGTTTGAGAAAAATAAAAATGGACGTTTACTGCTTTGCTAACAAAGGAGAGACACAGGGGACTCTGTCCATTGTGGTGACTCTCTTGATCTGGAGGGACAAGGGGTTTTAAAGGAGTTTCACTTGTTAACCTGAGAGATACTCAGTTCTTAGGTTGCCAGCAGTCATTGCCCTCTGCAGTGGGTGTGCTCCAGGCAGCCAGCTAGGGGATTCTCTCATCCTGCTTAACAAAGGGGGGTAAAGTTCATCACAGTTCCTTAAAACACAGTCCAAAATGGTGTCAGGCTTACTTGCTTTATTACCCATTTTCACGTCCAATATCCTTAAGTTTTTACCACAGAAATCACACAACAAAACGCACAAAAACAAACAAACAAACAAAAATACAGAACACAGAACAAAACACAAAGAAACAGAAACCCGGTGCCGAAACAGAAAAACAGAGGAGCAATGCAACGTTTTGTTAAAGCTCTGGGGTAGTAGCTCCTGCATGCCCGTCGGCACCTTTCTACCCTTTCAGAGGAATTCCTTACAGAACAGAACAGAGGACAGAATGATTCTTGTTACTGTCCCAGGCAGTAGTATATGTGAGCCTCCCCAGGCCACCTCTCAGTCATCACAAGAGTTTTCTCTTAACCAGATATCAGATGTTATAAATGTGCCACTTAACTATAGAGGCCTCCTCCACCAGAAGCTCGCTAATAGTTTTAGTGTGGTGGTTCACTGCAGTGCTCCCCCCAGAATGAAGGCTCACTCCAAGGCCTTGGAACTTGGCTCTACAGCCCAGAGCCCTGGAGGAAAAGCCAGCTTCAGAATTTCCAGCAGTCTGGTCTTGTGATCTGGTCCGATCATCTCCCTGGGGAAATCCAAAATGTTAGACCAGGACGCAAGAAAAGAGCACTGACTCCAATTAAAATCAAATTAAGGCAAGCTTATTATTTCAACCGGCCTGGCTGCCTCTCCCTCTCAAAATGGCGGGAACAAGACAGCATCCTCACATTTCCTACAGCCCAGCTTTATAGCCCAGAAAGTTACACAAAAGGGGGGTTACAGAAAACAGAACTTTGACAAGCATCACACTAATTGTAGTTTACATTTTTTTTTGCTGGCCCCAGCATCAGAAATTATGAGGACCATTAGAGCCTCAGAGAGGGTCGTTGTCTGGCCAGAAGAAGGCCAAAATTTATGAGGTGTCACCAAAGTTTCAGAGAGGGCTGGGATCTGGTCAGAAAGCCAGGAATGGGTGAGTTCAAGGCATGGGCAGGCATTACAAGCAGGTTCAGAATTTTCAGTATCATATAGTAAAGAAAAATTATCTTTTTATGGCTTTGTGGCAAGATGGCTCCCAATTTTAATGAAAGATCAGGTTGGGTGATCAACCCTGTCCCTTACTTTTGGAAAATCCTCTACCACCTCCAAGGTTGTGAACTCCTGAGCACTTTTCATTCCAGATATGTATTTACAGAATTTCTAACTCTTCTCCTCTAATTGTGTCTTACTTGGGGCGAAGGTAATGTAAAGTCATTGTTCTGGATGAGAGTGGGAAGATAATTGTATACCACATATTTGCATACACATTGGATTCATTTTCGAATTTTTCATTCAAAATACTAAATCCCTCACAATAACCCATACCCTACTAGACTCTAACTGCTAATACTAATACGATGGAGAAAAATAACCCAAAGTGAATTGAAATACAAGAGTTCAGTGGAGGCATAGTGTATATTGGACTTGCCGTTTGCAAGGGTAGGTGTTATAAATCTAGTCAATTTTTTTTGAAATAGTTCTCCATGTGTTTTTAAATTTAACAAATATGTGAATTCCTGTCTCCCTTTCTCTGTAGCCTATTCAGCACATGTATTTTTATATGCACATATAGACTCCAATCTGATATCACACGTATATTTTTGTGAGGTGCCTGACTTGGCAGATACAAATTGTGAGAAGAGATCACTCCTCCTAAACTGTGTTGGAACTGAAAATTCAAACTAAGGGAAGCTTCCTAGTTGAACAACATTATACATAAATCCATGTTCAGTAAAATGAATGTTTTTGGATCTGTGGATGATATATATTTCATTCTGAAATTCGATTGGCATATATATAGTGACTTCTTAATGTCTGTGTTTGTGTGTGTGTGTGTGTGTGTGTGTGTGTGTGTATATTATCCAGATTTTTCAAATTATGAAATATGTGTTTTTATACACTCCCTAAATTCATTCATGTTCATGTATGTGGATTAATAATCAACATTTCACAAGATTATTCTCAGAAATATTCATCCACCTGAAATACATATTTGTTTCCTAGTACTGAAAACTAACTTCAGTGAAAGGTGCATACAAATCCTAATATTTCTAGAGTAACTGACTCAGTTTAACATCAATGCAAGTAGATTCCTATTGGAAGTGATGTGTATTTTGACATTCATTTTTATTCAACACTGGTACATTACTATTTCTGCAGTTCATGCACATCATAGGTTATATATTTCATCTACTAATTAGCGAATTTATAGGCATTTGTTTCACTTTCAGTCACTTCCTGCTCCAGAACACATGTATTTCTCTCTGTTTCTTGACTGGTCTTTTCATGAAACTTCTTGCCAAATACATTATTTTCGAATTCCATAATCACTTTTGAAACAGAACTCACACACCCTTCATGATATACCATAACCATAAGATGACCATTAGATATATAACTGGTTGGAATGAATGATTGTATATCAATATAATATTTCTTATATATTTTCAGATATCTATTCAATCCATTATTTAAAGTGGATCCAGTTATATTATTTATTCAGAGTATGGTCTATTCATGCCTTATCTCTATATTCACAGACACAGGGTACACCAATTTGTACCCCCATACTAATTAATACATCTTTAAAATATTGCTCCCAGAAATGGTGGAAGAAATACTCATGTCACCTGATCTACATATATATTTTATCACAGAAATATTCTGGACACAAAAAGCAAAAGTCACACTTACAATTGTACCAAAACCTAATTTGAAAGTGATCATGGATTACTAAAATTATCCATGTACAGGTTGCCTAATTCTCTCAAATGTCAATCCTATTGGTGACTACATATTTGTTTCTTCCTAAGATTATATATTCAACCTCAAGCCTGTTGAAAATGTCTAATCCTATCACTCTCTTTATACTTTGCTTGATTTCCTAATATCTCTATTGATGTCTGCTTTCCTACATGTTTTCCCCAGTTCATCATTGTGACTGAGTCTTCACATTTGCTGACATTTACATTCACTCTCTACCTGAAACCCTACTGCTAAAGAACTTTTAGTCCAAATCCTATACTCACTCTTCTTTCTAAGACAACGGACTACCTTCCAAATCCTACCCACCATCGCTTTTTGACTGGGTATTCTCTTCATCATTCAATCATCCAAGGTACAAGGTCCTATACCATTGTATATTCATTTAACTGAGACAACTGTGCAGCACATAATTCAAAACTAATTATCCCACTCAAGTGCCCAATGCCCTTCTGGGCTTCAAATCTTACCTAAATTTCTGCTTTCATACTTACATTTCACCTATATACTCTTGTAAATATTGCAAGTTTCCAATACCATTATTCATCCCACAGAATGATTCCTAACCCAAATTGAAGCTGTTATTAAACCTAACCATACGCTCTTCCCTTAATATAACTTACAGAAGAGCTGGTACAGAGTTGGTCTTACAATATAGGAATGTAGGTGATCTTCCACCTGCTGAGAACGTCAAAGATCCATGGAGAAGTGATCCTTGGAGAAGATGTAGGCAGCTATGTAGGACCTGAGAGAGCAATAGTCATCTTCCATGCCAAACATCCTGGTCAGGATGAATTGATGTATCTAAATCAGCCTCTCTCTTCTTATTATAGAGAGGATGGACCAAACCAGGCCTGTCTGGAGAGCAGTTCCCGAGTGCCTATGGTTGATATACAATTCTAACTTGTTAATGTGTCACAGGTTGTAGGGGCAGCCTCCATCTCATGGGAACCTTGGAAGCAACTTTTAGGACAAAGCGGTTACCAAGGCAGTTACCTCATTCAGTTCCTGAAGGAAGTGACCTTACCTCACGTCCTTGGTGATGGAATTCTCTGAACTTGGGATCCAGGAAGCCAAGCACCCAGAGCCAGTCCCAGTCCCAGTCCCAGTGGGCTAACTTGTTTGCTTTTCCCAAGGTCATAGTCAGTCTTTCTTGGTACCTACTGATGTGAGGATGGGCAAATGCCAGCAGAGCACTGAAGAGGGCCTTTCTGGAGTAAGCAGGTAGGGGCTCACCACTGGCTCCTGATAACTTCACAGAGTTGGCTAAGAAGAACAGATCTGAGACAGGACATGCCATTTTGAGGGAACATACTGTGGCCCACCAGTCAGAGGACACTATGGATAGTCTCAGAATTACTTGGCGAAACGACGTGCCTTTGTGGGTGTGGGTGTAGGTTTGTGTTTTTCTCTTGTTCTGAGAATAGGTATGAAAGGCGGTTTGTTTGGATTCAGTGAACTGTTTCTAGTAAGTCCTTTGACAAGACGAGTATTTCTATGACTGTATATTCCATGGTGTCCGTGGATGTAGACATGAGAAGAGAGAATACATCAATGGATGTGTCCTGTCTAGTAGAAAGCTTTCCAGCATTCATCCTGCCTAATTTATGAATGGACTGCAACTTGACTTATGTATGGGCAATACATGCTATCCTCCTAAGTTTCTGTTTTCTTTCTGAATTTTGGTTTCTCTAAAGAATAGGCTCATGGTTTTGTGTCCAAGATATGTACCACCTCCAAGCTCTGTGACATGGACATGTACTGGATAGCTGAAGGGCATGGCGAGCTTCTTAGAAAACTCAGACATCACTGTGACCAGTAAAGTCTCAGTGGAGAAAGTCTGCTTTTGGGCCTTTTGCTTACCTATTGTTTTATTGCCCTGAATGTCAGGAAGGTCTCTGCATCAGGTCAACCATTTGTGAAGCCTGAAGAAAAGAATTTTCAAATGGAAATGAATAGGCATCACCTGTGTCTCTTTGCTTAATTGCTTTAGAAAGGGATGTGTCTGAATCAGCCTCTTGGTCCTGTGTGAGGCTGTGGCTTATATTCTCAGCACCAGATGGATCAAAAGAAAGATCCCATCTGTGCATTCAATACCAAAATGGCCAAAATACCAGTTATTCTGGATGAACTCTCTCGCCTTCCAATGTAAAGTCCCTGACCTCCATTAAGTGAGAATAGGGATCTTTTGGGTCAAATGAGATCTTTAAAGCCCTGCAGAGGCTAGCCTATAGGTGCTTGGGTTTTCTCATGACTCCAATTCAGATAAAGAATCTAAAACCCACAGTCATTAGGCCTCAAATTGGAGAAGCAGAGCACCATTAAGGCAGGCCTATTTGATCACTCCTGGTTCACAGGAAGGGTGTCCAGGCAACCCTAAATTTAGGCAAATGAGGAGCAAGGGAGTTTATTTTGGACACTGTCATGGGCTGCGCCCCTCATGGAAACCTCCACCAGAGGATATGATGAGTGTCTATATGGAAGAATATGAGGGTCATGTGGGAGTATTTTGGATTTAATTGTGGACATTTGTATCGCGGTTGGAAGAGATGACTGGGTCCACCTGGGCTTAACTCTGGTGTGATTCCCCTTAGAGACTGAGTTCTGGAACTGACCTCAAAGAAGTATTACCATGAATTTTGTTTGGATTTTATTAGGCCACGCATGAGAGTCGCCCTTGGAAACTGAGATCTAGGCCCAGTGTGGCTTTCCACAGAGCACTGTGAATCTAAGCCAGGATATCACATGATTTTATTCTCAAAGACATGGCAGCCATAGTTGAGACTCAAAACACACATGGACCTCACATTGTAGACCTCAATGGGCCTGGCTTCATGTGACCTTTTGGCCACTCTTTGGGAAGCCTTGCCTGTGAGAGTTCTCCAGAGTTTCACTGAAATGATCTTTCTCAACATTTAACGGTTTCTGAATGAATTTAAACCCACAGGGCCTCCAACTTCATCCTTGAAAAATGGCTAGATAAATACCATAAAATTTTTGAAATTCCCATGACCAGGTGGCACTGGAGAAAGTTTGGATGTCCGGTTGCTGATCATGAGTATTCCAGACAGTGCCTTGATTGACTGGGTTTCATGAAAATGGTGTAGAACAGAAATGGCAGTAACTTGGAGCCTGCTCAGTAGTTGGCCTACAGCAGTGGAGGGCAGGTATGTGATAAAACTTCTGTTGTAGGGCCATGTGGATCTTCCAGGGGCTTCCAAATGGATTTTGACTGACATGGTGCAGCCAGCAAATCATTATATGTAAAAACATCTTGTTATTTGGAGAGGTTTCACGGCAATGTTCAGAATCAGGATGCTATGGTCAAGGGGGCAAGCTATGTGGGGGTAGAAGCATGCTTGGTGCATTCTCTTGCAGACAATGACTCACCACACTTGACAGAACTCCCTCCAGCACTGTGTTTCAATTGAACTCCTTGTATTTCGTGAAGCAAATACCAAACTCCCACTGCAGCAGCAAGAAACACCAGGAAAAGTGGAGAATGACCAAATGGCTTTACAGTCCACACAGGGAGACACTTAGCCCCCAGTGGACAGAGTTAACCTACATATAGAGAATTCAGCAATGCTGCCTCATGTTCAGAGGACAATAAGGAACTATGTCCTCCATGTTACATAGATGCAGACCCAGCTTTGATGGTTTCACTACAAAGGAAGCTCCTGACAAAAACATATATTTCAAGTGCCCAACCTCAGAGGCAGTTTCTCAAGAAGTCTTTAGGCCAGCAGAGCTCCATGTTTGTGGAGCGTTTACCCTGTCCCTAACTTTTGGAGACTCCTCTACCACATCCAAGGTTGTGAACTCCTGAGCATATTCCATTCCTGATATGTATTCACAGAATTTTTAACTTTTCTCCTCTAATTATGTCTTACTTGGGGTGAGGGTAATGTCAAGGCATTGTTCTGGATGAGAGTGGGAAGATTTTTGTGCATCATATATTTGAAATACTGAATCCCTGACACTAACCCATACTCTACAAGACTCTGACTACTAATCCTAATATGATGGAGAAAAAGAACCCAAACACAATAAAAATACAAGGATATTAGAGGAGGCATGCTTTATAGTAGGACTTGCATTTTGCATTACATAGGGTAGGAGTAATACATCTAGTCAATTTTTAATTGAAATAGTTCTCCATTTGTTTTTAAATTTAACACATATATGAATTACTGTCTCCCTTTCTCTCTAGCCTATTCAGCACATGTGTTTTTATATGCACATATAGAATCCTAACTGGTATCACACGTACATTCTCGTGAGGTGGCTGACTTGGCAGATACAAAATTGTGGGAAGTGATCACTCCTCCTAAACGCTGTTGGAACTAAAAATTCAATGCATGGGGGAGCTTTCTATTTGAACAACCTTATAGAAAAATCCATGTTCAGTAAAATGAATATTTTTGGATATGCGGATGAGTTATTTTTCATGATGAATTTCGATTGGCATATATATATTGCTATTTTTAATGTCTGTGTGTGTGTTTGTATATATATATATATATATATATATATATATATATATGTATATATATATATATATATATATATATATATATACACTCTGCAGATTTTTCAAAATATGAAACATATGTATTATTATACTCTCTCTAAATTCATTCATATTCATGTTTGTGGATTTATAATCAAGTTTTCTCAAGATTATTCTCAGAAAGATTCATCCACCTGAAATACATATTTGTTTCCTACTACTGAAAACTAACTTTTTTGAATGGTGCATACATATCCTAACATTTCGATAGTAACTGACCCTGTTTAACATCAATTCAAGTAGATTACTATGAGACATGATGTGGATTTTGATGTTCATTTTTACTCAATATTGGTACATTACTATTTCTTCAGTTTATGCACATCAGAGGATATATATTTCATCCACAAGTTAGCAAATTTATAGGCATTTGTTTTACTTTCAATCACTTCCTGCTTCAGACCACATGTATTCCTCCATGTTCCTTGACTGATCTTTTCATGAGACTTCTTTCCAAACACATTATTTTTGATTTGCATACTCACTTTTGACGCAAAACTCACACACCCTTCATGATTAACCATAACCCTAATATTACCATTAGATGTATAACTCGATGGAATGAATGATTTTATACCAATATAAGATTTCTTATATATTTTCATATATCAATTCACTCCATTATTTAAAGTGGAACCAGTTATATTATTTATTCACATTATGGTCTATTAATGCAATATCAATATATTGTATGACACAGGGTACACCTTATGTACCCCCAAAACTAATTTATACTTCTTCAAAATAGTCCTCCCAGAAATGGTGGAAGAAATAGTCATGTCACCTGATCTACATATACATTTTATCACAGTAATATTTGGGACACAAAATGCAAAGGTCACACTTATGATTGTACCAAACCCTAAAAGGAGAGTGAGCATGGATTACTAAAAACACCCATGTCCAGGTTGCCAGTGCTCTCAAGTGTCAATCAATTCATGACTACATATTTGTTTCTTTCTAAGATAATATATCCAAACTCAACCCTGTTTAAAATGTCTAATTCTATCACTCATTTTATACTTTGCCTGATTTTGTAAGGTCTCTATTGATGTCTGCTTTCCTACATATTTTCCCCAGGTCATCATTCTGACTGTTCACATGTGCTCACATTTACATTCACTCTCTAACCAAAACCCTATTGCTAAAGAACTTTTGTTCCAAATCCTATGCTCAATCTTCTTCCTAAACATACCGACTATCTTCCTAAATCTACCAACCATCCCTTTTTCACTGGATGTTCTTTTCTACATTCAATCATCCAAGGTACATAGTCCTATTCCATTGTATATCGATTTATCTGAGACATCTGTTCAGAATGTAATTCAATGCTAAGTATCCCAATCAAGGGTTCAATGCCCTTCCAGGCTTCAAATCTTACCTAGATTTCTGTTTTTATACTTATATTTCACGTATATATTCTTGTAAATATCGCAGGTTTCCAATACCATTGTTCAACCCTCAGAATGATTCCTCACTCAAATCGAACCTGTTTTTGACCCTAATCATACACTCTTCCCTCAATCTAACTTTACAGAAGAGCAGGGATGGAGTTGGTATTTCAATACAGGAATGTAGGGGATCTCCAACCTGTTGAGAACCTCAAATGTCCATACAGAAATGATCACTGGATTAGTTGTAGGCAGCTATGAAAGACCTGAGAGAGCAAAAGTCATCTTCCATGGCAGAAACCCTGTCAGGATGAAGGGATGTGTCTGAATCAGCCTCTCTCTTCTTAATGTAGAGAAGATAGACCAAACCAGACCTGTGTGGAGAGCTTTTCCCAGGTCCCTATGTTTGATATACCATTCTAACTTGTGAAAGTGTCACAGGAAGCAGGGGCAGCCTCCATCTCATGGGACCCTTTGAATTGACTGTTAGGACAAAGTGGTTTCCAAGCAGTGAACTCATTCAGTTCCTGAAGTAAGTGAATTGCCTCACTTCCTTGGTTGTTGGAACTCTCTGAACTTGGGATCCAGGAAGCCAGGCACCCAGAGCCAGTCCCAGTCCAAGTCCCAGTGGTCTCACTTGTTTGGATTTACCAAGGACAGCGTCATTCTTACTTGGTACCTACTGATGTGAGAATGGCCAAAAGCCAGGAAAGCTCTGAAGAGTTGCTTTTCCTCAGCAAGGAGGTAGGGGCTCACAGCTGGCTCCTGACAACTTCACAGAGTTGGCCAAGGAGAGCTGATCTGATAGACGACAGGCCATTTCAGGGGAACATAGTGTGGCCCACCAGTCAAAGGACACTCCGGATAGTCACAGACCCATTTGGGGGAAGGAGGTGTCTTTGTGGGTGTGTGGGTGTGGGTTTGTGGTTTGTTTCATGTTCTGAAAATATGTAGAAAGTTGGTTTGTTTGGTTGGAGTGAACTGTTTTTAATAACTCATTTGACAAGGCGAGTGTTTCTATGTTTGTGTATCCCACGGTGTCAGTGGTTGTAGACATTAGAAAAGAAAATGATTCAATGGATGTATCCTGTCTAGTAGAAAGCTTCCCAGCATTCATCCTGCCCAAATTATGAATGGACTGTGGCTTGCCTTATCAATGGGCAACACCTGCTAATTTCCTAAGTTGCTGTTTTCTTCCTGAATTCTGGCCGCTCTCCAGAAGAGGCTCATGGTTTCGTGTCCAAGATGTGTACCACCTCCAGGCTCTGTGACATGGCCATGTTCTGGATAGCTGAAGGGAATGGCGAGCATCTCAGAAAACTCAGGTATCAGAGTGACCAGTAAAGTCTCAGTGGAGAAACCCTGCTTTGGGCCTTTTGCTTACCTATTGTTCTGTTGCCCTGAATGTCAGGAAGTTCTTTGCCTCAGGCCACCCCTTTGTGAACCCTGTAGAAAACAGTTTTCAAATGGAAATGAATGGGCATCACCTGTGGCTCTTTGCTTAATTGTTTGAAAAGGGGTGTGTCTGAATCAGCCTTTTAGCCCTGTGTGAGGCTGTTGATTAAATTCTCAGCACCTGATGGATCTAAAGAAAGATCCCATGTGTGCATCCAAAACCAAAATGGTCAAAAGAGCAGTCATTGCAGATAAAGGCTTTTGCTTTCCTCTGTAAGGTTCCTGACCTGTATCTAGTGAGAATAGGGAACATACACCAAGCCAATTGATGGCTCCTTTTGGAAAAATTGTACCACCGATGATAGCATCAGCATAAATTCACCAACATTACCACAAGTCGCTGCACCAACAGTGCAAAATGCATACAAGTGCGTTCACAATGCATAGAAGTGATACATAGTCCAGGAAAGTTCTGCAAGCAGCTCAGTGATGGCTATTGCAGACGCTGTAGATTGGTTTTATCATTGTCTTCACTGGCACTAGGATGAAGATAGAAATTGTGGCAATAATGGATAAAGAAAAAATTATGTAACATTCCAGAAGGCACTAAAAGAAAACAATTTTCTTAACAATTTACATTATCTTGAAGATAATTATTAAATATAATGAAAAGGAAAGGTGAAAGTAAACAAACAGTTCTGTTAACCTCTATTTTGTTCACATGTTAAAAAAATCCTCAACAGTTGTTTATCCAATTTAATTTAAACCATTTAACTCACGTGAATAAATAAAAATATTTGGATCCATTTTTTCATTAGTGCTCATCATATATGATATATGGACATATGTACATTCAAAAATATAACACAAAACACAAGTGTGCACACATAATATAATACATAAAACACATAACGTAATAGTAAAGACCTGATTATTTTTTACAGGTGAAATCACCATTGGAATGTTTAAAAACTCCATAGACAAAAAATAGGACTGATCACCAAAACATTAATCTAGGTCTGTATGAGCTCAAAAAAACAAAATAGAATATGGGAAAGGACAATAATAAAATAGATATTGATAAAAGCATCCTGGTTTTTTCGCAGATGTAAGGATAGCCAAAGTGGAGTTTTTGATATCAGCTATTATGGATTTGAGCCAAATCATCTTCTTTTTGGTCTATAGAAATCACTTTAGTTAATCTCTCTGGAATCCAAATCGGCTGCTGTTCTTCCTGTGGAAACACACAAACAGACCCCCGAATAAAGACAATCACTGGTTCAGGACTTAAGTTAATCTCTCTGGAATCCAAATTGGCTGCTGTTCTTCCTGTGGAAACACACAAACAGACCCCTGACTCCAGACAATTACTGGGTCAGGACCTTTCCATTGTCCTGTTAGAATATCCTTCCAAAGTATCTTGGGCTTATACACATTTTTTGGACACATATGCCTTTCCGCAGCACTAAGTCCTGATGAATCCAAATTTTACAAGTTTAGAGTAAAAAGGGTTATTTTAAGTTTATCTTTGAGGAATATATACCCCTTCGCAATTCCGTCATTTTGCCTTAATAAGTACATTTTAATAGTTTGATGTGCTCTTTCAACTATGCCTTGTCCCTGTAGATTGCAAGGGATTCATGTAATATGAGTAATGCCAAATGATGAGCAAAATTGTTTAAAAGAGGTTGAAGTATAACCGGGGGCATTATCTGTTTTTAACTGTTTTGGAATGCCCACAGTGGCAAAATTTTTTAAGCAATGAGCTATAACATCTTTAGTTTTTTTCTCCAGCATAAAGGGAGCCCATCAAAAATCCAGAAGAAGTATCAATGGTAACATGCAAATATTTTAATTTTCCAAATTCTGGCAAGTGTGTGACATCCATCTGCCAAATATGGTTAGGTATCAATCCTCTAGGATTGACTCCAAGATTAACTTGTGGTAAAAAGGTCACACAATTTTGACATTGTTTTATTATTTGTCTGGCTTGTTCCTTACTTATTTTAAAACTGTTTTGTAAAGTATTAGCATTGATATGGAACTTTTTTAAAAAAATTATATCTTCTTCTAGTGTAGACAAAATATGTATGTATGTCATGTGTAGTTTTATCTGCTAAATCATTGCCCAAAATATGGGCTCCAGGCAATCCTGTATGTGCCCTGATATGTCCTATAAAGAACGGATCTTTTTGTCCCAGTTAGACATTGTATACTGGAAAGCAAAGAGAAAACACTACAGGAATGGAAAATCCTACCAGCATCTTCAAGGGATACTATAGCATTCACTATATACTGACTATCGGAAAATAAATTAAATACAGAAAATTAAACATCACAAAAGATTGTAATACTGCATTAAGCTCTACCTTTTGAGCTGATTGTTTCGGTACTAAAAATGTTAAAGTTTGATCAGGTGTAACTATTGCTGCTCTACCATTATTTGAACCATCAGTGAACATATTTGGAGCATTCATGATAGGTGTTTTTCTTGTCATTTTTGGAAAAATTACAGGATGCATTTACCAAAAAGACAATAAAGGATTAGATGGTAAGTGGTTATCAAATGAAACATTAGATTTATACATGATTATTGCCCAAGTATTTAACTCACTAGCTAATTCATCAATTTGACTCATAGTATATGGAGTATTAATTTTATTGGAAGAAATGGCAAACACTCCCTTTGCTGCTTTTATTCCTATGATTATTAATTGTCCCTCAGCCTCAGGATACCTAGCAATAATAGTGTTAGAAGAATAAGATAAATGTATCCATAATAATGGACCTTCTTGCCAAAATACACCTGTAGGAATATTTTTGTTGGTAGTACAATAAATAATAACGGCAAAATTATATGAACTCTATTCAAATTCAAATTTCCCATATATATTTCAATGATTTTTAATGCCTTTCTTGCTTCAGGCATTAACATTCTGGGTGAATTTGGATCTGATGGACCTTTTAGTATATCAAATAAAAGTCCCAACTCTCCTGTTAGTATACTTAGATAAGGCCTTATCCAATTTATGTCTTCTGATAACTTTTGAAAGTCATAAATTGATTTGAGTTGATCTACTCGTATTTGAATTTTTGGTGGACTGATCATGGTTGAGGATAATAGAACTCCTAAATAATTAATTGGAAAATTTAATTGTACTTTATCTACTGCTATCTCTAGATTATAAATTTTTAATAAGTTTGTTCGTGTGGCATAACATTCTAGCAATGGGTTTTTAGTTTTGTGTGTTTAGGTTTTTCCATATAGTGAAATATTTCTAGTGTAGGATTTCGATCTCTAAGTGGCTGGATTACTTTGTTAACATAAATTTGACCCATAGTTGGGCTGTTAGCCATCCCTTGAGGGAGTACTTTCCACTCATATCTCTGATCAGGACCTTCATGATTCAGTGCAAGGATAGTAAATGAAAAACGTGGACTATCCTCAGGATGAATTGGAATTGAAAAAAAAAAATCTTTAATATCTATAACGAAAACATACCAAGTTTTTGGCAAAGCAGACAATTGAGGAATCCCTGATTGAGCAGGTCCCATAATAACCATCTCATTATTAATGGCTCTTAAATCTTGCAATAATCTCCATTTTCCAGATTTCTTTTTGAGGACAAAAATGGGAGTATTATGGGGAAATACAGAAGGTTGTATCTGTCCTTCCGCTAATTGTTGTTTGACCAGGTCATGGCCTGCTTGTATCTTTTCTTTAGTCAGGGGCCACTGAGGAAACCGTACTGGTCATTCTGATTTCCTAGTAATTTTTATTGTCTCGTCTCATTGCCCCTTTCTGAAAATCCAACCCATGTCTATCTGTTCCTTGATCTATTTGTATTGGTGCTGCTATAACTTGTTCTTGTTTTTCTTATCTTTTTCCTTTCCTAAAAACCTGTCTAGCCATAATAGTGGGTGCATTTTGATTGAAGTTATTTGTTAATGTCAAACTTAATTGATCTAGGACGTCTCATCCCCATGAATTTACGGGAAATTGATCCAATACATATGGCTGTATAGTTCCTTCACATCCTTCAGAATTTTTCCAATCTAATACCATTGCACTTTTATGGGGATTAGTTGCCACTCCTTGGCCTCAAAGCATTTGAGTGGCTTGTTTTATTGGACAATGTTTTGGCCATTCTTGATGAGAGATGATGTATCCAGTAGCCCATTAAATTCATGTCCTTGAATATTTAGTTTTAGCATGGGGTGAGAATCTAAATTTAAAGAAAGCATAGCCCAATCTACACCTGTGGAGCCTAATCCCTTATAACGTCTTTCTACAGTACAACTCAAAAATTTATCATGTAAGCTGGGTATTATTAGTAACTGTGCTATTCTACCTCTTGGTGAAATTACTTATATACCCTTTGGAGAACTGGCAATAATTTTTTATTTCACCTTCATAATAGGATCAATTACCCCAGAACTAATCATAAGTTCTTTTAGAGTAGAAGAGCTGCATCCAAAAAATAAGCCTACTGTTCCTTTGGGAAGAGGTCCTTTCACCCCTGCGGGAATGATTTGAACTCCCATCTCTGTTGTTAGTACTGATCTGGTGGAGGCGCAGATGTCCAACCCTGTGCTCCCTCTGGTTTGTCTGATGAAGGATCTGATGGAAAATGTGTCCTGGGCACTGATCTGATGGGGTTGCTGGGTTCTTCCAGTGCTCTGTATATTTGTGGTTTTGGGCCCCAGAGCATTGGGGCCCCATGACGATTTTTTGGCAATGGAGCCCGAAGCCTTTCTCCATGATATCGTGGATAAACACCTAGTCCTTTTTTAGTTTTTTGATACTGAAGTACCCTCTATGGTGGTTTGAGAATGGCATTCATTAGCCCAGTGTCTCCCTCTATGACATCGTGGGCAAATACCGGGTATTCTACTCCTTTGATACCTAGTTTTGTTAAACCCTCCTCCTATGGGGCAATTCCTTTTAAAGTATCCTGTTCATTCACTATTGTAGCATGTGCTTGTCCTGGCATCTAAAGCCTGTTTTACTGCAACTGCCACGACTTGCTCTTGTTCATTAATGTCTCTACATAATTTAATAAATGTGTTTAAATCTTCATGTTTCCATAGTCTGTTGATATCTCTGCACCAACGATTTGCTTGGTCATAAGCCAGTTGTTTTATTAATGACATTGCTTGTTATGTATTCCCAAAAACTCTGGTAGCTGTTTGAATAAAGCTATCTACAAATTCAGCTTATGATTCTTTAGCTCCTTGTATTACCTTAGATAATTGACCTTGTAAACCTCCATGTCCTTGTAAAGTCTTCCATGCCCTAACCGCCTCTTCAGGAATTTTTGCGTATACGCCAGGATCATATGCAATTTGTTGGTGCTAATCATCATAAGGTCCCTCTCCTAACAACATTTCTAGATTTCTCTGAGGATAACCAGCTGCTGCATTTCGCCCAGCCGTCTCCTTGCAAAATTCCTCATTGTCAACCTTCCGTAACAGGTATTGACCTCCATTTAGCACAGCTTTACACATATTAGCCCATTTTGCTGGCGTCATGTTCAAGTTGTTAATGGATTCGACCAAGCTTACTATGAAGGGTGCTTGAGGACCATAGGTTGTTACAGCCTCTTTTAGCTGCTTTACTATTTTGAAATTTAAAGAGTGGTAAATTTGCTGACCTCCTACCTCAAATAGAGGTCATGTTAATACTTAAGATCCTGTCTCAGGATCCGATCTATCGACTGCGGGGGTTGGGGGCCTCCCAGCATATGGAGGTAGCCTTTTTATTTGGACATTTACATCCTCTGGTGATAGAAAGGTGTTAATCAAAGTCTCCTGTAGAGGTGGCGCTGTTGGTTGGGTACTTACGCCCTCTGGTGATAGAAAGTTGTTAGTAGCAGTCTCCTTTTGTAAGTTTCCCACTGATGGCCTTTTCTGCTCTAAGCTTTGTTCCTCTATCTTTGTCTGAACTGAAGGCTTTGGACTAAGAAAACCAGATATGAACGTCCACAATGGCAATATGCTAATTGGCAGAGTCCCTGAGCTGTTCTTTTCTATTTTTTTTAAATCTTCACCATGATGATTCCATTGTGATATATTCAACAAATCCTCCTTAAAAAGCCATGGGCTACATTTTTGTATTTTATCAATGAATGCTCTGACTGTTCTTGATTTTCCTGAGATGCCTCCTTCCTCTAACAATTTACTTAACACTCTTTCAGTTTGTAATTAACTAATTTCTGATTCAGTAATTCTACTATAATACAACCCAACAAGATGACGCCAAACAAAACCAAGACAGAATGAAATAAAAAGGGAACAACAAAAAGTTATTATAGCCTTTCTATCCTCCTGACATGTGCATTCGTCCTTTATCCCTGTCTGTTCCTCAGACTTAAATAGTTTTTCCTCAGATGCGAGCAGTTTTTTTTTTTTTTTTTTTTTTTCGTCTCACTCATCTCCAGGGACAGGCAACTTAAACCAAAGTGAAGGAAAACAAAAAAGGAATCTTAAAATGGCTACCCATCCTTTCGCCCTGCCCTCAGGGCCGAGCAGTTTAACTTATCACTTACCCTCAGTCAATCCCCGTGCGAGCCACCAAATGCTGCAGTCTGGCTGGGCACGATTCAGGAGGCACTTGCCAAGAGAATTGAACTTTATTTTTAGAACCACACACGCCAAGCAAAATAGCTCCTCAGGAAAAACCCTCAGAGCCCAACTGTCACCACTGTCTTCCTTGTAAAGTCTCTCTCAGACCAATAAGCCTCTCCACCTCCCAAAATACTCTTGTTCTTGAGGCCGATTGGCTGGGTCATGTGGGTGGAGCCAAAAAAGTCCCCCAATGAGCAGCTCTGTGGTTTGAAAGGGCAGGGAAACAACACAATGTGCATCACTGCAGAGGACCCAATCAGCTAGATGTTGCTGGGGTTGCTGTGAGCCAGTAATCAACCGGCAGCTGGAAATGTGCTGGCAGCTGGAAGTTTGCTGGGGCCCCTTCAGCTGTGGTTCTCAACAAATTCCTGTCTCCTCTCTTAGTAGCCGATTCAGCACATGTATCTATATATGCACATATAGAATCCTACCTGGTATCACACAAACATTTTTGTGAGGTGACTGACTTGGCAGATACAAATTTTGAGAAGTGATCACTGCTCCTAAATGCTGCTGGAACTGAAAACTCAAACTATTAGTGAGCTTCCTAGTAGAACAACATTATACATAAATCTATTTTCAGTGAAATAAATACTTTTGCATCTGTGGATTATATATGTTTTATGATGAATTTTGATTGGCATATATGTTGCTGGTTTTTAATATCTCTGTGTGTGTGTGTGTGTGTGTGTGTGTGTGTGTGTGTATATATATATATATATATATATATATATATATATACTCTCCAAATTTTTCAAAATATGAAATATATGAGTCAGTTCATACACTCCTTAAACTCATTCATATTCATGCATGTGGATTTATTATCAACTTTTCAAAAGATTATTATCAGAAATATTCATCCACCTGAAATACAAATTTTTTCCTTGTACTGAAAACTAACTTCAGTGAATGGTGCATACAAATCCTAATATTTCTAAACAATACCCAGTTTAACATCAACACAAGTATTTTCCAATGGGACATGATGTGTATTTTGCAGTTCATTTTAATTCAAGAGTGGTACATTACTATTTCTTCAGTTTATATTTCATCCACAAGTTCACAAATTTATAGGCATTTGTTTCAATATCAATAACTTCCTGCTTCAGAACACATATATTCCTCCAGGTTACTTGACAGGTCTTTTCATGAGACTTCATTTCAAACACATTATTTTTGATTTTCATAATTACTTATGAAGAAAAACTCACACACTCTTCATGATAAACCATAACACTAATATAACCGTTGGATGTATAACTGTTTGTAATAAATGTATGTATATCAATTTAAGATTTCCTGTATATTTTCAGATATCAAATCAATGCATTATTTAAAGTTGGAACCAGTTATATTATTTATTCACAGTATGGTCTATTCATGAATTATTGCTGTATTCATTGACACAGGGTATACCTATTCATTCCCCCAATACGAATTTATACATCTTAAAAATATTGCTCCCAGTAATGGTGGAAGAAATACTCATGTCACCTGAACTGCATATACATTTTATCACACTAATATTCTGGACACAGAAAGCAAACGTCACTCTTATGATTGTACCAAAGCCTAAATGAAAAGTGAGCATGAATTACCAAAAACATCCATGTCCAGGTTGCCCAATGCTCTCAATTGTAAATCCTATTGTTGACTATATATTTGTTTCTTCCTAAGATTATATATTCAATCTCAAGCCTGTTGAAAATGTGTAATTCTATCCCTAACTTTATACTTTGCCTGATTTCTTAATGTCTCTATTGATATCTGTTTTCTTACATATTTTCCCCAGTTCATCATTGTGACTGACTTCTCACATGTGCTGACATTTACATTAACTCTGTACCCGAAAACGTATTGCTTAAGAACTTTTGGTCCAAATCCTATACTCACTCTTGATTCTAAACCTAGAAACTATCTTCCTAATCCTACCTACTTTCCCTTTTTGACTGGATGTTCTCTTCAACATTCAATCATCCAAGGTACAAGGTCCTATGCCATTGTATATCAATTTATCTGAGACATCTGGGCAGAAATAAATTCAAAGCGAAGTAACCCAATCAAGGGCCAAATATTCTTCTGGGCTTCAAATCTTACCTAGATTTCTGTTTTCCTACTTATATTTCACCTACATATTCTTGTAAATATCACAGGTTCCCAAAACTATTATTCATCCTGCAGAATGATCTCTAACCAAAATCAAACGTGTTATTAACTCTAACCATACACTGTTCCCTCAATCTAACTTTACAGAAGAGCAGGGACAGTGTGATCAGGAAAGTCTCAGTGGACGAACCCTGCTTTGGGCCTATTGCTTACCTATTGTTCTGTTGCCCACAATGTCAGGAAGGTCTTTGCCTCAGGCCACCCATTTGTGAAGCCTGAAGAAAACAGTTTTCAAATGAAAATGAGTGGGCATCACCTTTGGCTCTTTGCTTAATTGCTTTGGAAAGGGATGTGTCTGAATAAGCCTCTTGGCCCTCTGTGAGGCTGTGGCTTAGATTCCCAACACCTGATGGATCTAAAGAAAGATACCATGTGTGCATCCAAAATCAAAATGGCAAAAAATGCAGTCATTGTTGATGAAGTCTCTCGCCTTTCTCTGTTAGGTTTCTGACCTTCATCAAGGGAGAATAGGGATCTTTTAGGTAAAATGAGTTCTTCAAGCCCTGAAGTGGTTCTTGTGTTTTATCATGACTCCAAATCACATAAAGAAACTATACCTATCAGTCAGTAGTAGTCAATCAATATTACTCCGAGAAATGGTTGAAGAAATACTCATATAACCTGATCTACATACACATTAAATCACAGAAATATTCTGCACACAAAATTCAAAGTTCACATTTTTGATTGTACCAAAGCCTAAATGGATAGTGAACATGGATTACTAAAAACATCCATGTCCAGGTTGCCTAATGCTCTCAAATGTCAATCCTTTTGTGACTACAAATTTGAATTTTCCTAAGATTATATATTCAAACTCAACCCTGTTGAAAATGTCTAAGCCTATCTCTCACTTTATACTTTGCCTGATTCCATAATGTCTCTATTGATATCTGCTTACCTACAAGTTTTCCCCAGTTCATCATTGTGACTGACTCTTCAAATGTGCTGACATTTAAATTCATTCTTCTAACTGAAACCCAATTGCTAAAAAACTTTTGTTTCCAATCCTACACTCACTCTTCTTCCTAAACCGACGGACTACCTTCCTAATCCTACCTACAATTCCCTTTTTGACTGGATGTTCTCTTTTACATTCAATCATCCAATAATGTTCAGACGAGCTTCAGAGGAAGAGACCACCAAGAGACTGTCCTATGCAACATCTAAGGGTTTAATGGGGGTCCATCATGCTGGGGCTCAGAGGTCACTTGAATAGAGCAGAGAGCCCTGAGAAGAGTGTAAGCAGATCTTTTATACTTTCCTTGGAGAGGGCAGGGATGGAAATTTATTGATGGGTCAGGGTGAGTGTACGGTTTGCATGCAACCGGGTGAGGGAGTACATTCTGCAATTTGGCAGTTGGGGACAGCACATTCTGGGAAAAAGATTAGCAAACAGTTGTCAATATTTCAACAGTGTTTTTCTAAGCATACAGAAAAACAGGAAGTGACAAGTAGCTATTTTATTAACCTTTCATTCCCCACGTCTTCTTCTGGCTACTTTTAATCATAAAAGTGATCATTAGGGGGTGTACACTCTATGTCTGCTAGTGGGGTATTGCCATATGTTTAACTTGTCCAATTTGAGCTTGGAGAAAAGAAATTACACGGTTGAGCAAACAGGGTTCTATAGTTTGCAATAATATGAGGATTATTATTGGACCAGCCATTGTTGATAAAAGCGTAGTTAACCAGGGGGAATGTGTGAAACAAGACTCAAACCACACTTTTTGGGACTCTCTCTCTCATTGATGCTCTTCAAGGTGTCCCTTTATTTTACTCATAGATTTTTTTACAACTCCAGTATGGTCGGCATAAAAACAACATTCATCCTTCAATGCAGCACAAAGGCCCCCTTCTCTCATGAAGAAGAGGTCCAACCCCCGACTGTTCTGTAAAACAACATCAGATAGAGAGGTAAAAGATTCCTGCAAAGCTCTGAAGGAGGTTTCTAATATCTTTAATTTATGGTCTATTGCTGCTTCTAATTGGTTCATTTGTTGTGTCCCATGGATGAGGACAGTGGTTTCTGTGCCCACCCCTGCAGCAACTCCTATTCCTAATAGGATGGCTAAATTGAGGGTATATGTTCCCATTGGAACCAGGTTGTATGCCCTCCTATTTGATCTTGAAATGAACCTGCATCATGATAGTGCACTCTGGGAAACATCTGCATCATTACAAAATTAATCACATCTGTTGATCATTTTATGAAATCATTTATCATTTAAGTATATAGAATTATACGGTTGTAAGGATGGACAAGGCAAGGCACCACAGATAGCACCGAAGACAGGGAAACATTCCTATTTGGATGCAACCAGATTCAGAGGGCATGGCTTCTGTTGTAATCAATTAATCTCCTGAACCCCAAGTTTAGATAGTTTCAGAATTTTGTACCAAACATGTAAGGGAAGGGGCTCAGAAGTTCACATTCTGCAGAAGTTCACAAAAAGCAGTTTTTGTTTCTGTTTTTTCCTCTCTTCTGGGCAAGTTAACTTTTCAAGGATACCTGGGAGGGGGAGAGCTTTTTCTTCCCTTTCTTTTTTCCCCCTGCCAGCTGTTACCATAAAGTTCAGTTGGTAACTTCTTTATCTTAGAAATGTAGCCATCTCTGTGAAGCCTCAGCTAAGGCCAGAGGCCTTGTTCACATATTTTGTGAAAAACTACTAAGGGGGTGTCTAGCTTAGATGTGCTGTGTTTTTTATCCAGTAACCAAGTTGAACAATGCAACATGAAAAGAGAAAGTTTATCTACATTGAACTCTTTTATAGGGACTCTTTTGCCTAAAGTCCTAAAGTCAGCCATGGAGGAGACTTCTGGAGAAGGTCAGTTAAGACTTTTCTGTGGGAATGGTATAGCAGTGGAAAACGCAGAAGGTGGGGCTGAAAGCAGCTCCGAGTATCTGAGAATGAGGAAGGAGAGATGTAAAAGAATAATTGGAAAGAGGTTTGGGATTTTTCTAGGAAGAAAAACATGAGCAGTAGAACATTTGGAGCAGAGGGGAAGACGGGAGTGAGTATCCCAGAATGCCTGTGAGGGACTTTAAATTCCGATTAACCTGTTTTCAGTGATGACAAAGCAACTTTAAAGGTCATTTTCATTACATCTTGGATAAGGGTCTGAGAACTCTCCTCATCTGGTTTGAGCTTTGGGTTAGCTGGTAAGAGGACCTGGTGGGACCCGGTGCTGGCACTGACAGGAGAAGAGAGGAATGAGTGGGTGGAGGGCTACCTCAGTACCTTCTACCTCAGCAGAAGGACAATGGTCTGAGAACCGGTGGAGCTTTGGGTTTTTGATCAAGTAATTGGAGGGGAGAAAACAGATTGCTGAGGTAGGAGTGACAGCAGAGATTCTGGAGCAGAAGGCTGAGGGTGAGGATCTATTGAAGAAGCATAGTACAGGATGTGAGTGAAGGAGGGAAAAGGCTTCCACATAGGGGAATCTCCTTTCACCCTTTTGAGCACTTGCAGAAGTTAAACAGTTCATGCAGAATTTGAGGATCTAGAGACCCCTCTGGGGGCCATCGGTTTTGGTTATGTAATTGGTAATATGGCCAATGCTGTGTACTAAATTTGATGAGGAGTTTGGGTTCCATCAGGCAGCCCCTGTATGCTCACATCCCCATGACTTACAGAAGAAGTCGGCTTTCCCCCACACAGCCGTGGCTGTTTGTGGCTTTGAGAGTCCCCCAGGCAAACATAGTAATCTAGGCTAGCCAACCTGCATCTGACTCGTGTGTCCCTACATCCATAATATTTGTTTCCATTTTATATGGTACAGATGGGATTTAATGGAATTTTAGTGGGATCCCCTTCATCAGGGATATCCCAATAGGAAATACCTATAGCCAGGTGACAAATGTTTGGGTGGAGAGATGGCCACCAGGTCCCTAAGGGGGCTATATGCAAGATAGATTATACTTCTTGTCCAGTAGTATTTGTGATCAGCCAAAGCTGCTGAACGGGCTGATGAGGGTTAGGAGTACTGGTGGTCAAGGGGAGAGTCTATAGCCTTATCCACATGGTGAATGCACAATTTGAAATTGTTACCAGTCTTTTCCAGTTTCCAGCCAGAGTCTGGACAGGGCACAGGCTTCAGATGAGAGTCATGGATCCAGGAAGTGATTCTGTCTACCTTTACCACTCTAAGTGTTATAAGTAGCTCCTGGTATGGTCCTTTGCAGAGGGGTTCCAGGGATGACACCTGATGTTGTCTTATGTAGATGAAGTCTCTTACTTGATATCTATATGGAGTACCCTCATCCCCAGGTTGGTAAGCAGTCGCCCGTTGTTTTCACAGGTATTGCTGAGTTCTTTCAAGAGCTTTAAGTCTGTCAAGCATGGAGGTGTGGAAGGGATCGTTAGGTCTTAGAGTTTGGGATAGGTCCATTACTGGAGGAGGGGCTCCATAGAGCATTTCATAGGGGGTGAGGTTACACAAAAAAACAGAGTGAGTATTTCTTACATGAAACAGTGCATAAGGCAAGAACATAGTCCAATCTTTTATGCCGGTCTCTAAGCTTAATTTCGTTAAGGTCTCTTTAATGGTTCTATTTATTCTTTCTACCTGTCCTGAACTCTGGGATATAAAAGCACAATGTAACTTCCAATTAATCCCCAGGGTCCTGGCTAACCCCTGACTTACCTGTGTCATGAACACCGGTCCATTATCAGATCCTATTACCTTAGGCAGGCCGTATCTTGGAAAAAGATCTTTCAGGATCTTCTTGATTTGCGCTGTTTATTTATTTATTTATTTATTTATTTATTTATTTATTTATTTATTTATTTATTTTTTGTGGGGAAGGCTTCAATCAATGCTGAAATTGTATCTACAAAGACTAGTAGATATTTAAGTCCATACCTTGCTGGCTTAATTTCAGTAAAGTCCACTTCCCAGAATTGTCCTGGTCTGCTTCCTCATAGGTGCTTTCCTGCAGGAAGCTTGGAAGGGTAAGCATTAACTAATTGATGGACCTGACAGGCTTTTGTAACCATTCGGTTATTTCCTTTTGCTGTGAGTTGGTTAGTGGAAAACTCTGTTCTTGATTCTTCAGGAAAGCCTGCAGTTTCTTTGAAACAATGTGAGTGAGTTGATATACATTTTCTAATTACATAGATAGAAGAGTGACTATAGGAGATTTTACTGTAGAATTTAGAAATTCCACTTGGGTCCTTCAGGGTTAAAAGTTATTTTGGCTCCAAGCTTTGTGAGGAGATCTCTACCCATTAATGGGGCCAGCCATTCTGGGAAAACTAGGAAGGAGTGATGGATTTTTCCTTTCCCCAGGTCCATGGTCCTCTTAGTTGTCCAAGCCCGATATTTACTGCCATTAGCCCCTTGAATTATAGACCTTTAATTTGTTAGAGGGCCAAATTGGGCCTTAAGGGCAGAGTATATTGCCCTTGTATCCACTTCAAAGTTTGCTGGGGTCCCCTCCACTTCAAAAGTGAGCCTGAGCTCGGGGAGGGGATCTGATCCCCAACTTTCGTAGTCATCCTCTAGAGTCAGAATGGTTGACTGGTGTGGCTATCTATTTCTGGGGCACTCTTTGCCTGAGTAGGCACATTGATCTGAGGCCAGGGGTGGCATCTGGCGTGGGTCCAGGTATCCTTTCCTGTCTCCCTGTTTCTTAATTTCTGGCCTATTTGTTGTTGTGACCATGACCTTAGTCAACGCCTTAGTCTGTATTTGTTTCTTTTATCCTCCCTTTGCTCCTTTCTCTTCCTCAGTTTCTCTCTTATCGTATACCTTCTCGGCATCTCTGACTAAATCTCTCAAAGTCATATTTTTTAATCCATCTAAGCTATGTAAATTTCTTTTAATATCCAGGACAGCTTGTCCAATAAAGGCCATCGTGACAGGTGCCTTTTGATCCTTTGCCTAAGAATGGAAAGGAGTATATCTCATATATTCCTCCATAATTCTCTTTAGAAACATAAAGGGAGATTCAACAGGCCCTTGAATATTCTCTCTTACCTTGGCCAAATTAGTTGGTCGCCTAGTGCCACTCAGAGTCCCACTATTAGAGCCCGGTGATAAGTGGACATATTCTTCCTACCTTCAAATGTTTTGGGATCCCAGTTGGGTCGGTTCAAAGGTGAGCCGGCTTTGATTATGTTGGGAAGTTGTGTTGGTCACCCATCTGGTCTGAAGATATTTTTTCTAGCTTTCAGGGGGATTCTCTTTTATTTCTCTGTCATGAAGAGAGTCTCCCTTTCTCTGAAGCCTATTCAGCATATGTATTTTTTATATGCACATAGAGAATCCTACTTGGAATCACACGTATATTCTTGTGAGGTTGCTGACTTTGCAGATACAAATTGTGAGAAGAGATCACTCCTTCTAAACGCTGTTGGAACTGAAAATTCAACTTATGAGTGAGCTTCCTAGTAGAACAACATTATATATAAATCCATGTTCAGTAAAATAAATATTTTTGCATCTGTGGATAATATATATTTCATGATGAATTTCGATTGGCATATGTATTGTTATTTTTAATATCTGTGTGTGTTATGTGTGTGTGTATATATATACACTCTCCAAATTTTTCAAAATATGAAATATATGTGTCTTATATACACTCCCTAAATTCATTCGTGTTCATGTATGTGGATTTATAATCAACTTTACACAAGATTATACTCAGAAATATTCATCCACCTGAAATACATATTTGTATCCTAGTACTGAAAACTAACTTCAGTGAATGGTGCATACGAATCCTAATATTTCTACAGTAACCGACCCAGTTTAACATCAATGCATGTAGATTCCTATGGGACATGATGCGTTTTTGGTGTTCATTTATTTCTACACTGGTACCCTACTATTTCTTCAGTTTTTTCACATCAGAGGATATATATTTCATCCACAAGTTCACAAAATTATAGGCATTTGTTTCACTTTCAATTACTTCCTGCTTCTGAACACATGCATTTCTCCATGTTTCTTTACTGGTCTTTTCATGAGACTTCTTTCCAAACACATTATTTTCGATATCCCTAATCATTTATAAGCAAAACTCACAAACTTTTCATGATAAACCATAATCATAATATTACCAATAGATGTATAACTGGTTGGAATGAATGATTGTATATGAATATATGATTTCCTGTATAAGTTCAGATATCAATTCAATCCATTATGTAAAGTTGCAACCAGTTATATTATTTATTCAGAGTATGGTCTATTCATGCATTATCTCTATATTTATAGACACAGGTTACACCTATTTGTACCTCCAATACTAATTTATTCATCTTCAAAATATTGCTGCCAGAAATGGTGGAAGAAATACTCATGTCACTTGATCTACTTGTACATTTTATCACAGTAATATTCTGGACACGTATACAAAGATCACACTTATGTTTGTACCAAAGCCTAAATGGAAAGTGAGCATGGATTACGAAAAACATCTAATGCTCTCAAATGTCAATCATATTGTTGACTACATATTTGTTTCTTTCTAAGATTGAACCACAAGCCTGTTGAAATGTCTAATCCTATCACTCACTTTATACTTTGCCTGATTTCCTCATGCATCTATTGATATCTGCTTTTCTACATATTTTCCCCAGTTCATTATTGTGACTGATTCTTCACATGTGCTGACATTTACATTCACTGTCTACCCGAAACTCTATTGCTAAAGAACTTTTGGTCCAAATCCTATGCTCACTCTTCTTCCAAAACCTACTGACTATTTTCCTAATCCTATCTACTATCCCTTTTTGACTGGATATTCTCTTCTACATTCAATCATCCAAGGTACAAGGTCCTAAGCTATTGTATATCGATTTATCTGAGACATCTGTGCACAACGTAATTCAACGATAAGTATCCCAATCAAGGGCCCAATGCCCTTCTGGGCTTCAAATGTTTCTAGGATTTCTGTTTTCATACATATACTTCACCTATATATTCTTAAAAGTATCGCAGATTCCCAATACAATTATTCATACAGCAGAATGATTCCTACGACAAATAGAACATATTATTAACCCTAACCATACACTGTTCTCTCAGTTTAAATTTACAGAAGAGCAGGGACAGAGTTGATCTTAGAATACAGGAATGTAGGGGATCTTCCACCTGCTGAGAACCTCAAAGGTCCATGCAGAAATGATCCCTTGAGAATATGTAGGCAGCTATGAAGGACCTGTGAGAGTATAAGTCATCTTCCATGGCAAACAACCTGGTCAGGAAGAAGGGTTGTGTCTGAATCAGCCTCTCTTTTTTTAATGTAGAGAAGATGGACCAAAGGGGGCCTGTGTGGAGAGCTGTTTCGGGTGCCTATGGTTGATATACCATTCTAACTTGTGAAAGTGTCACAGGAAGTAGGGGCAGCCTCCATCTCATGGGACCCTTGAAAGCAACTGTTAGGACAACGTGGTTGCCAAGGCAGTGACCTCATTCATTTCCTAAAGGAAGTGACCTACCTCACTTTCTTGGTAATTTAACTTTCTTTACCTGGGATCCAGAAAGCCAAGCACTCAGAGCCACACCCAGTCCCAGTCCCAGTGGGCTCACTGGTTTGGATTTACCATGGAGAGAGTCAGTCTTTTTGTCACCTACAGATGTGAGGATGGCCAAATGCCAGAAGAGCTCAGAAGAGGGGCCTTTCTTGAGAAAGCAGGAAGTGGTTCACTGCTGGCTCCTGACAAATTCACAGAGTTGGCCAAGGATACCATATCTGAGACAGGACAGGCCATTTCTGGGGAACATAGTATGGGCCACCAGTCAGAGCACACTCCGAATAGACACAGACCTACTTCGGGGAAGGAGGCGCATTTGTGGGTGTGGGTGTGAGTTTGTGGTTTTGTCTCATGTTCTGTGAATAGGTAGAAAAGGTGGTTTGTTTGGTTTGGAGTGGACTGTTTCTGATAAGTTATTTGATGAGGTGAGTGCTTCTATGTCTGTGTATCCCATTGTGTCCATGGTTGTAGACGTTAGATAAGAGAATGCATCAATGGATGTGTCCTGTCTGGTAGAAAGCTAGATTTATGAATGTCCAATTTATGAATGGACTGCTGCTTGCCTTATCGATGGATAACACCTGATATCTTCCTAAGTCCCTGTATTTTTGTGAATTCTGGCTACTCTCCAGAATAGACTGATGGTTTTGTGTCCAAGATATGTAACATCACCAAGCTCTTTGACATGGCCATATACTGAATAGATGAAGGAAATGGCGAGCATCTCAGAAAACTCAGATATCAGTGTGACCAGTAAAGTCTCAGTGGAGAAACCCTCCTTTGGGCCTATTGCTTAACTACTGTTCTGTTGCCCTGAATGTCAGGAAGGTCTTTGCCTCAGCTCACCCATTTTTGAAGCCTGAAAGAAAACGTTTCCAAATGGAAAGTAATGGGCATCACCTGTGGCTCTTTGCTTAATTGCTTTGGAAAGGGATGTGTCTGAATCAGCCTCTTGGCCCTGTGTGAGGCTGTGGATTGGATGCTCAGCACTTGATGGATCTAAAGAAAGATCCCATTTGTGTGTCCAAAACCAAAATGCCCCAAATAGCAGTCATTGTGGATGAAGTCTCTTGACTTCCTCTGTAAGGTTCCTGATCTCAATCAAGTGAGAAGTGGGATCCTTTGGGTCCACTGAATTCTTCAAGCCCTGCAGAGGATCGCCCATAGGTGCTTGAGGTTTCTCATGACTCAAATTCACATAAAGAATCTAAACCCCAAAGTCAGAAGGCCTCAAATTGCTGAAATGGAGCAGTATTTACGGCTGGTCTATTTGATCATTCCTGGTTCACAAGAAAGGTGTTCAGACCACCCTGACTTTAGGCAAATGAGGGGCAAGGAAGCTTATTTTGGTCATTGTCTTGGGCTGCAATCCTCATGGAAACCTCCAGCCAGACGTTATGATGAGTGTCTATTTGGAAGAAGATGAGGACCATCTGGGAGTGTTTTGGTTTTAATTGTGTTCATTTGTGTGGCGGTTTGAAGAGATGACTGGGTCCACCTGGGTTTGAACTCTGGTGTGATTGCCTTAGAGATTGAGTTCTGGAACTGACCTCAGAGAAGTATTGCAATGAATTCTGTTTGGATTTTAGGAGGCCATGCATGAGAGTCTTTCTTGAAAACTGAAATCTAGGCCCAGGGTGGCTTTCTGCAGAGAACTGGGATTCTCAGTCAGGATAACACATGATTTTATTCTGAAAAACTTCTCAGCCATCATTTAGAGTCAAAAAACACATGGAACTCACATTGTACAGCTCAATGGGCCTGAGTTCATGTGACCTTTTGGCCACTATTTGTGAAACCTTGCCTGTGAGAATTCTCCAGAGCTTCATTGAAATGAGCTTCCTCACCATTTAATGGTTCCTGAGTGAATTGAAACTCACAGTGCCTCCAACTTCATCCTTGAAAAATGGCTAGATAAATATCTTGAAATTTTTGAAATTCCCATGACCAGGTGGCCCTGGAGAACCTTTGGATGTCCTGTTGCTGATCATGAGTATTCCAGACAGTGCCTTGATTGTCTGGGTTTTATGAAAATGGTATGGATCAGAGATGCCAGTAAGTTGAGAAATTGTGTGATAAAACATCTGTGGTGGGGCCATGTGGATCTGCCATTGTCTTCCAAATAGCTTGTGACTGACATGGTGCAGCCAGCAGACCCTTATATGTAAAGGCATCTTGTTATATGGAGAGGTTTCAGGGCAATGTTCAGAATCATGTTGCTATGGTCATGGGGGCAATCTATGTGGGATAGAAGCCTGGTTGGTGCAATCTCCTGCAGATGCTGACAGACCACACGTGGCAGAACTCCCTCCAGCACTGTGTCCCAGTTGAACTCCTTGGGTTTCATGAAGAAAATACAAAACTTCCAGTGCAGCATCAAGAAAGACCACAAAAATGGAGGTTGACCAAATGGCTTCACAGTCCATACAGGGAGACCCTTAGCCCCCAGTGGCCACATTTACCTCTAAAGAGAGAATTCAGCACTGCTGCCTCATGTATATTGGAAAATAATAAAACATATCCTCCAAGTCACATAGATGCAGATGCAGTTTTGATTGTCTTACTACAAAAGCAGTTAAAGCTACTGACAACAACATATATTTTAATTGCCCAACCTCAAAGGCAGTTTCTCAAGAAGTCTTTAGGCCAGCACAGCTTCATGTTTGTTGAGTATTTACCCTGTCCCTTACTTTTGGAAACTCCTCTACCACCTCCAAGGTTTTAAACTGCTGAGCATTTTCCATTCCAGATTTTTATTCAAAGATTTTCAAACTCTTATCCTCTAATTGTATCTTACTTGGGGCGAAGGTAATGTCAAGGCATTGTTCTAAATGAAAGTGGAAAAATTTTTGTGTAGCACATATTTGCATACACATTGGATTCATTTTAAAATTTTCCATTCAAAATACTGAATCCCTGGCACTAACCCATACCCTACTAGATTCCTATGGGACATGATGTGTATTTTGAAGTTCATTTTGATTCAACATTGGTACATTACAATTTCTTCAGTTTTTACACATTATAAAGTATATATTTCATCCATAATTTTACAAATTTATAGGCATTTTTTTCACATTCAATCACTTCGTGCTTCAGAACACAGGTATTCCGCCAAGTTTCTTGACTGGTCATTTCATGACACTTCTTTCCAAACTTTTTATTTTTGAATTCCATAATCACTTTTGAAGCAATACTCACACACTCTTCATGATAAAACATAAAATAATATTAACTTTATATGTATAACTGGTTGGAATGAATGTATGTATGTGTATATATATATATATATATATATATATATATATATATATATATATATACATGTATATCAATAATACATTTCCTGTATATTTTCAGATATCAATTCAATACATTATTTAAAGTTGGAACCAGTTATATTATATATTCACTGTATTGGCTACTCATGCATTATCTCTTTTTTCATAGACAAAGTGTACACCTCTTTGTACCCCCAATACTGTTTCTTATTAAGATTATATATTCAAACTCAACCCTGTTGAAAATGTCTATTCCTATCACTCACTTTATACTTTGCCTAATGTCATAATGTCTCTATTGATAACTGCTTTCCTACATAATTTCCCCAATTCATTATTGTGACTGTCTCTTCACCTGGGCCGACATTGATATTCACTCTCTAACTGAAACCCTTATGCTAATGAACTTTTGGAACAAATCCTATACTCACTCTTATTTCTAGACCTAGCGACTATCTTCCCAATCCAACTTACTATCCCTTTTGACTGGAAGTTCTCTTCGTCTTTCAATCACACAAGGTAAAAGGTCCTGTGCCATTGTATATCTATTTATCTGACACACTGTGCAGAACATAATTCAAAGCTAAGTATCCAAATCAAGGGCCCACTGCCTTTCTAGGATTAGAATATTACCTAGATATCTGTTTTCATACTTATATTGCAACTATATATTCTTGGAAATATTGCAGGTTCCCAATACCATTATTCATCCAGCAGAATGATTCCTAACCCAAAATGAACCTGTTATTAACTGTAACCATATACTGTTCCCTCAATGTAACTTTACAGAAGAGCACTGAAATAGTTTGTCTTACAATACAGGAATTTAGGGGATCTTCCATAAGCTGAGAACCTCAAAGGTCCATGCAGAAATGATCCCTGGAGAAGATGTAGGCTGCTATGAAGGACCTGAGAGAGCAAAAGTCACCTTGCATGGCAATAAACCTGGTCAGGATGAAGGGATGCATCTCAATCAGACTCTCTCTTTTTAATATAGAGAAGATGGACCAATCCAGGCCTATGTGGAGAGCTGTTCCTGGGTGCCTATGGTTGATTAACGATTCTAAATTGTAATAGTGTCACAGGAAGTAGAGGCACCCTCCCTCTCCTGGGACCCTTGATAGCAACTGTTAGGACAAAGTGGTTGCCAAAGCAGTGAGCTCATTCAGTTCCTGAAGAAAGTGACCTACCTAACTTCCTTGCTGATGGAACTCTCTGAACTTGGGATCCAAGCAGTCAGGCACCCAGAGCCAATCCCAGTCACAGTCCCAGTGGGCACAGTTGCTTTGATTTTCCAAGGACAGATTCAGTCTTTTTGGGTACCTACTGATATGAGAATGGCCAAATGCCAGGAGAGCTCTGAAGAGGGGCCTTTCCTGAGAAAGCAGGTAGTGGCTCACTGATGACTCCTGAAAACTTCACAGAGTTTGCCAAGGAGACCAGATCTGAGAGAGGACAGGCCATTTCGGGGGAACAGAGTATGGCCAACCAGTCAGAGGACACTCCGGATAGTCACAGACATACTTGGGAGAAGGAGGTGCCTTTGTAAGTGTGGGAGTGTGTTTATGTCTGTGTATCACACTATGTGCATATTTGTAGACATTAGAAAAGAAAATGCATGAATGGATGTGTCCTGTTTAGTAGAAAGCTTTCCAGCATTCATCCTTCCCAATTATGAATGTACTGCGGCTAGACTTATTGATGGGCAACAAATACTATCTTCCTAAGTTCCAGTTTTCTTCCTGAATTCTGGCCATTCTCCATAATAGGCTCATGGTTCTGTGTCCAAGATATGTACCACCTGCAAGCTTTGTGACTTGGCCTTGTACTGGATAGCTGAAGGGAATGGCCAGCATCTCAGAAAACTCAGATATCAGTGTGACCAGGAAAGTCTCAGTGGAGAAACCCTGCTTTGGGCCTTTTGCTCACCTATTGTTCTGTTGCGCTGAATGTCAGGAAGGTATTTGCCTCAGGACACCCCTTTGTGAAGCCTGAAGAAAACAATTTTCAAATGGAAATTAATGGGCATCACCTGTGGCTCTTTGCTTAATTGCTTTGGAAAGGGGTGTGTCAGAATCAGCCTCTTGGCCCTGTGTGAAGCTGTGGCTTAGATTCTCAGCACCTGATGGATCTAAAGAAAGATCCCATGTGTGCATCCAAAACCAAAATTGCCAAAAGAGCAGTCATTGTGGATGAAGTCTCTCACATTCCTCTGTAAGGTTCCTTACCTCCATCAAATCAGAATAGGGATTCTTTTATTCAAATGAGATCTTCAAAGGCCTGCAGAGGAGCTTGGGTATTCTCATGACTCCAATTCATATAAAGAATCTATACCTGACATTCAGTAGGCCTCAAATTGGAGAACAAGAGCAGTATTAATGGCAAGCCTATTTGATCACTCTTGGTTCACATTAAGGAAGTCCAGGACACCCTCACATTAGGTAAATGAGGGGTAAGGGAGCTTATATTGCACACTGTCTTGAGCTGCGCCCTAATGGAAACCTCCAGCCAGAGGTTATGATGAGTGTCTATATGGAAAAATATGTGGGCCTTGTGGGAGTGTTTTGGTTTTAATTGTGTTCATTTGTGTAATGGTTGGAAGAGATGACTGGGTATACCTGGGTTTGAACTCTGGTGTGATTCCCCTTAGAGACTGAGTTCTAGAACTGACCTCAGAGAAGTATTGCCATGAATTTAGTTGGGATTTTAAGAGACCAAGCTTGAGAGTCACCCTTGGAAACGGAGATCTAGTCCCAGGTTGGCTTTCCACAGAGCACTACAAATCTCAGCAAGGATATCACATGATTTTATTCTGAAAGTCTTGGCAGCCATAGTTGAGAGTCAAAACTCACAATGACATCAATTTGTAGACGTCAATGGGCCTGGCTTCATGTGACTTTTTGGCCACTTTTTGGGAAGCCTTGCCTGTGAGAGTTCTCTAGAACCTTCATTGAAATGAGCTTCCTCAGCATTTAATGGTTCCTGAATGAATTGAAACCAACAGTGCCTCCAACTTCATCCTTGAAAAATGGCTACATTAATACCATGTCATTTTTGAAATTCACATGACTAGGTGGCACTGGAGAACCTTTGGATGTCCTGTTGCTGATCATGAGAGTACCAGACAGTGCCTTGATTGACTGTGTTTCATGAAAATGGTGTAGAAAAGAGATGTGAGTACGTTGGAGCCTACTGAGTAGTTTTCCTAGAGCAATGGTTGGCAGGTGTATGGTGAAACATCTGTGGTGGGGTCAGGTTGATCTGCCATTGTGTTTCAAATGGCTTGTGACTGACATGGTGCAGCCAGCAGACCTTCGTATATAAAGGCATCTTGTTATATGTTGAGGTTTCAGGGCTATGTTCACCATCAGGTTGGTATGGTCAAGGGGGCAAGCTATGTGGGATAGAAGCCTGGTTGGTGCATTCTCCTGCATACCCTGACCCACCACACGTGACAGAACTCCCTCCAGCACTGTGTCCCAGTTTAACACCTTGTATTTTATGATGCAATTACCAAACTCCCAGTGTAGCAGCAATAAACACATATAGAATCCTACCTGGTGCCACACCTACATTCTTATGAGGTGGACGACTTGGCAGATACAAATTGAGAGAGGAGATCACTCCTCCTAAACGCTGTTGGAACTGAAAATACAACCTATGGGTGAGCTTCCTAGGTTTACAACATTATACATAAATATATGTTCATAAAATGAATATTTTTAGATCTGTGAATGACATATATTTCATGATAAATTTTGAATAGCATATATATTGCTAGTTTTTAATGTGTGTGTGTGTGTATATATATATATATATATATATATATATATATATACTCACTCACTCTCCAAATTTTTCAAAAAATGTAATATATATGTCTTATAATACACTCCCTAAATTCATTCATATTCATGTATGTGGATTTATAATAAACTTTTCACAATATTATTCTCAGAAGTATTCATTCACCTAAAATCCTTATTTGTTACCTAGTACTGAAAATTAACTTCAGTGAATGTTGCATATATATCCTAATATATCTACACTAACTGACCCAGTTTAACCTCAATGCAAGAAGATTCCTATTTCACATGATGTGTATTTTGATGTTCATTTTAATTCAATCCTGGCACATTACTCTATCTTCAGTTTATGCACATCGTAGGATATATATTACATCCACAAGTTCACAAAATTATAGGCATTTGTTTCACTTTCAATCACTTCCTACTTAAGAACACATGTATTCCTCCATATTTCTTGACTAGTCTTTTCATGAGACTTCTTTCCAAACACATTATTTTCGATTTCCATAATCACATTAAAGCAAAACTCACACACCCTTAGTGATAAACCATAACCCTAATATTAACATTGATATATAACTGGTTGGAATGAATGATTGTATATCAATATAAGATTTTTATATATTATCAAATATCAATTCAATCCATTATTTAAAGTGGAAACAGTTATATTACTTATTCACAGTGTGGTCTATTTATGCATTATCTCTGTAATCATAGACTCAGGGTACACCTCTTTGTACCCCCAATACTAATTAATACATCTTCAAAATATTGCTCCCAGAAATGGTGGAAGAAATACTTATTTCACCTGATCTATATATACATTTTATCACAGTAATATTCTGGACACGAAATACAAAGGTCACAGTTATGATTGTACCAAAGCCTAAATGGAAAGTGAACATGGATTACTAAAAACATCCATGTCCATGTTGCCTAATGCTCTCAAATGTCAATCCTATTGGTGACTACATATTTGTTTCTTCCTAAGATTATATATTCAAACTCAACCCTGTTGAAAATGTTTAATCCTATCACTGACTTTATACTTAGCCTGATTTCATAATGTCTCTCTTGATATTTTCTTTCCTACATATTTTCCCCAGTTAATCATTGTGACTGACTCTTCACTTTTGTTGACATTTACATTCACTATCTAATCGAAACCCTATTGCTAAAGAACTTTTGTTCCAAATCCTTTACTCACTCTTCTTCCTTATCCTACCGACTATCAGTTTTTGAATGGATGTTCTGTTGTACATTCAATCATCCACGTAAAGATCGGGTGAGTGTCGGAGGAAGAGACCACCAGGAGAATATCTCATGCAACAGCAAAGGGTTTATTGGGGGTCCAGCATGCAGGGGCTCAGAGCTGACTTGACTAGATCAGAGAGCCCTGAGAACAGCTTAAGAAGAGCTTATATACATTCCTTGGGGAGGGCAGGGAGCGATGTTTATTGATGGGTCAGGGCGAGTGGGCAGTTTGCAAGCAACCGGGTGAGGGATTACAGATTGGCATTTGGGGACAGCACATTCTGGGACAAGATTGGGAAACATTTCTCAACATTTCAATAGTGTTTTGTTAAGCATGCAGAAAAACAGAAAGTGACAATTACATATTTTATTAACCTTTCATTCCCCACTTCTTCTTCTGGCTACTTTTAATCATAAAAGTGATTGTTGGGGGGTGTCACATTCTATGTCTGCTAGTGGTGTATTACCATAAGTTTAACTTGTCCAATTTGACCTTGGAGAAAAGAAATTACACGGTTGAGTAAATAGGGTTTTATAGTTATCAATAATATGAGGATTATTGTTGGACCTGCCAGGGTTGATAAAAATGTAGTTAAACAGGGGGACTGTGTAAACCAAGACTCAAACCACTCTTTTTGGGCCTTTCTCTCTTGTAGTCGCTCTTCAAGGTGTCTTTTTAATTTACTCAGATTTTTTTACAACTCAAGTATGGTCGACATAAAAACAACATTCTTCCCTCAATGCAGCAGAAAGGCCCCCTTCTCTCATGAAAAGGAGGTCCAACCCTCGACTGTTCTGTAAAACAACTTCAGAGAGAGAGGTAAAAGATTCCTGCAAAGCTATGATGGAGGTTTCTAATATCATTAAGTTTTGATCTATTGCTGCTTCTAATTGTGTCATTTGTTGTGTCCCATGGACCAGGGCAGTGGTTCTTGTGCCCACCCCTGCAGCAACTCCTATTCGTAATAGAATGGCTAAGGTGAGGGATATATGTTCCTTGCACAACCGGGTTGTATGCCCCCCTATTTGAACTTCAAATGAACCTGCATCATGATAGAGCACTCTGGGAAACATCTGTACCATTACACAATTACTCACATCTGTTGACCATTTCATGAAAACATAAACAATGTTTAAGTATATAGAATTATACTGTTGTAGGGACGGACAAGGCAAGGCACCTAAGATAGCACCAAATACAGGGAAACAGTCTTATTTGCTTGCAACCAGATTCAGAGGGCATTGCTTCAGTTGTAGTCAATTAATCCCCTGAATCCCAAGTTTAGGTAGTTTCAGAATTTTTTACCCAACATGTAAGGGAAGGGGCTCAGAAGTTCACAATCTGCATTGAAGTTAAAAAAAAGCAGTTTTTGTTTCTGTTTTTTCCTCAGTTAGGGGCAAGTTAACTCTTCAAGGACACCTGGGTGAAGGAGAGCTTTTTATTCCCTTTCATTTTTTTCACCCTGCCAACTGTTTCCATGTAACTTCTTTATCTTAGAAATGTAACCATCTCTGTGAAGCCCCACCTCAAGGCCAGAGGCCTTGTCCAGATATTTTGTGAAAAACTAGTAAGAGTGTGTCTAGCTCAGGAGTACTGATTTTTTTAGACATTTGCCAAGTAGACCAGGTGAACATGAAAAAAGAGGAAGTTTATCTACACTGAACTCTTTTATAGAGACTCTTTTGCTGAAAGTCTTATAGTCAACCATGGTGAAGACATCTGGAGAAGTTTAGTTAAGACTTTTCTGTGGGCCTGGTACAGTGGGGGGAGAAGGGAAAGGCAGGGCTGAGAGCAGCTCCTTGGATCTGAGATTGAGGATGAAGAGATGTAAAAGAATAATGGGAAAGGGTTTTGGGATCTTTCTAGCAAAAGAAAAAAAAACATGAGCATAAGAACAGGTAGAACAGATGGGTAGACGGGACTGAGTATAGCAAAAAGCCTGCGAGGGACTTTAAATTCTTAATAACCTGTTTTAAGTGATGACAAAGCAACATAAAATGCCATTTTCATTACATCTTGGATAGCTGTCTGAGGGTTCTCCTCAGCTGGTTTGAGGTTTGGGTTAGCTGGTAATAGGACCTGGTGGAACCCGGTGCGGGCACTGACAGGAGAAGAGAGGAGTGAGTGAGTGGAGGGGTACCTCAGACCCTGCTACCTCAGCAAGCGGGCAATGGTCTGAGGACCATCGGAGGTTTGGGTTTTTGATCTAGTAATTGGAGGAGAGAAATCAAGTTGCTGAGGTGGGAGTGACAGCAGAGAGTCGGGAGCAGAAGGCTGAGGGTGAGCATCCATTAAAGAAGCATAGTTCAGGATGTGAGCAAAGGAGGAAAATGGCCTCCACATAGGGGAATCTCCTTTCACATTTTTGAGCACTTGCAGAAGTTAAAAAGGTCACGCAGAATTTGAGATCTAGAGACCCCTCTGGAGGCCATTGGTTTTGGTTATCTAATTGGTAATATGGCCAATACTGTGTACAAAATTTGATGAGGAGTTTGGGTTCCATCTGGCAGTCCCTGCATGCTCACGTCTCCATGACTTACAGTAGAAGTCAGTTTTCCCCCCACACAGCCGTGACTGTTTGTGGCTTTGATAGTCCGCCGGGCAAACATAGTAATCTAGGCTAGCAAACCTGCATCTGACTCGTGTGTCCCTACATCCATAATATTTGTTTCCATTATCTATGGTATGGAAGAGATTTAATGGAATTTTAGTGGAATACTCTTCATCAAGGATATCCCAATAGGAAAGATCTATAGCCAGCTGACTAATGTCTTGGTGGATAGATGGCCACCAGGTACGTAAGGGGGCTGTATGCGAGATAGACCATACTTCTTGTCCACTAGGATTTGTGATCAGCCATCGCTGCTGAACGGGCTGATGAGGGTTAGGACTACTGGTGGTCAAGGGGAGAGTCTATAGCCTTATCCACACTGTGAATACACAATTTGAAAGGGTACCAGTCTTTTCCAGTTTCCAGCCAGAGTCTGGACAGGGTGCAGGCTTGATATGAGAGGTATGGATCCAGGAAGTAATTCTGTCTACCTTTACCGCTGTAGGTGTTATAAGCAGCACCTGGTATGGTCCTTTCCAGCGGGGTTCCAGGGATGACACATGATGTCGTCTTACATAGACAAAGTCTCTTACTTGATATCAATGTGGAATCCCCCCATCCCCAGGTTGGTAGGCAGTGGCCATCGGTTTTCAAAGGTATCCCTGAGTTCTTTCAAGAGCTTCAAGTCTGTCAAGCAAGGGGGTGTGGAAGAGATCGTTAGCTCTTAGAGTTGGGGTAGTTCCCTTCCTGGAGGAGGGGCACCATAGAGAATTTTATATGGGGTGAGGTTACACAAAGAAACAGAGTGAGAATTTCTTGCATGAAACAGTGCATAAGGCAGGAGCATAGTCCAATCTTTTATTCTTCTCTCTAAGATTAATTTTGTTATTGTCTCTTTAATGGTTCTATTCATTCTTTCTACCTGTCCTGAACTCGGGCGTCTATAAGCAAAATGTAACTTCCAATTAACCCTCAGGGTTCTGCCTAACCCCTGACTTAACTAGGCCATGAACGCCGTTCCTTTATCAGATCCTATTACCTTAGGCAAGCCGTATCTTGGGAAAATATCTTCCAGGATCTTCTTGACGACCATTTGCGCTGTTGCTTTTTTTTTTTTTTTCTTATTTTGTGGGGAAGGCTTCAATCCATGCTGAAAATGTATCTACAAAAACTAGGAGATATTTAAGGCCATACCTTGCTGTCTTAATTTCAGTAAAGTCCACTTCCCAGAATTGTCTGGTCTGGTTCCTCGTAGGTGCTTTCCTGCAGGAAGCTTGAAAGGGTAAGCATTAACCAATTGATGGACCTGACAGGTTTTTGTTACCCATTCTGTTATTTCCTTTTGCTGTGAGTTGGTGAGTGGAAAACTCTGTTCTTGATCCTTTAGGAATGAATGCAGTTTCTTTGAACCAAGGTGAGTGAGTTGATGTACATTTTCTACTGACATAGTTAGAGCTGTGATTATAGGAGATTTTACTGAAGGATTTAGAAATTCCACTTGAGGGCCTTAAGGGTTAAAGGTTATTTTGGACCGGAGCTTGGTGAGCAGATCTCTGCCCATCAATGTGGCAGGGCATTCTGGGATTACTAGGAAGGAGTGATGGATTTTTCCTTTCCCCTAGTCCATGGTCCTCTTAGTTGTCCAAGCCCAATATTTACTGCCATTAGCCCATTGAATTAGAGACCTTTTATTTGATAGAGGGCCCAATGGGGCCTTAAGGGCTGAGTATATTGCCTCTGTATCCACTTCAAAGTTTATTGGGATCCCCTCCATTTCAAAAGTTACCCTGAGCTCGGGGAGGGGATCTGAGCCCCGATTTTCTTAGTCATCCTCCAGAGTCAGAATGTCTGTCTGGCATAACTGTCTCTTTCTAGGGCACTCTTTGGCCCAGTGTCCTTTTTCTTTGCAGTAGGCACATTGATCTGAGGCCAGGGCTGGCCTCTAGTGTGGGCCCAGGTATCCCTTCCTGTCTTCATGTTTCTTAATTTCTGGCCTATTTGTTGTTGTGACCAGGACCTTAGTCAATGCCTTAGTCTGTCTTTTGTTTCTTTTACCCTCCCTATGCTCCCTTCTCTTCCTCAGTTTCTCTCTTATAGTATACCTTCTTGGCTTCTCTGAGTAAATCTCTCAAAGTCATATGTTGTAATCCATCTAAGCATTGTAACTTTCTTTTAATATCCAGGGCAGCTTGCCCAATTCAGGCCATTGTGACAGATGCCTTTTGATCCTCTGCCTGAGGATCGAAAGGAGTATATCTCCTATATGCCTCCATAATTCTCTCTAGAAACATAGAAGGAGATTCATCAGGCCATTGAATAATCTCTCTTACCTTGGCCAAATTAGTTGGTCGCCTACTGGCCACTAAGATACCCGGTATTAGAGCCGGGTGATAAGTGGACAGATGCTCTCTACCTTCCAACTTGTTGGGGTACCAGTTGGGTCGGTTCAAGAAAAGCCAGCTTTGATTATATTGGGAAGTTTTGTCAGTCACCCACCTGGTCCGAGGATATTTTTTTCTAGCATCCAGGAGGATTCTCTTTTGTTCCTCTGTCATGAAGAGAGTCCCTAGGTGTTTTTGCCAGTCATGCCAAGTAAGCTGGTGTGAAAACATCAATGACTCAACCACATCTGAGAGCCAGGTGGGGTCCTCGGTAAAAGGGGGATTGTTATTTTTCCAGTTATATAGGTCTGAAGAGGAGAAAGGCCAATACTGGTACACTTGCATTTTTCCACCATGGCTGTTGTCAATCATTGGCCTGTAGGGATGGAGGGGGAGTATCACGGGAGTTCCAGGGTTTTCAATCATTCTCTCCTGGCGAGTTCCTTTAGCCGGGCCAGTTTCCTCCAGGGAAGGAGGGGCTGTGTTTGCCACGGGGGCGTTATCTGGAGGGCGCTGGGCTGGCTTAGCTTCCTCCAATGGCGGAGAGGCTGAGTCAGAAGCAGGGGAATCACTTATAGTGTGTTACGGGTTGGGGAACGAGGGCAGGGGATAAGGAGGGCGAAGAGAGTCCAGTAGAGTCAAATCTTGTGACTCAGGGAGAACAGAGGGTGGAGGAGGAGGAGGAGCAGATGGTTTGAGAGATCGTGGGAGAAGGAGTAGGAGCAGGCGCAGGGGCAAGGAAAGGCTTCACCCATGGAGGAGGAGATTTGCAGAGGTCCTGCCAAGTTAAGATATATGGCTGTTGATCTTGATGGCTATGTGGCCCTGGCTGAAAGACAATATCTCTGACTTTTTAAATTAGTGGGAAGTAGAAAGATCCTTCTAGGGGCCATCCAAATTTAAAGGTGGGCCATTCTGAGGCACAGAGAGTCTGCGAGGTCCAGCATTTCACTGAAAAAAAAAAGATTCTGAGGCCTTTAGTGGACTTTGTTCCCGTGATCAATGGTCAGGGACAGAGGCATTGAAGTGCTCTGTCCCATAATGAACGATACACAAAGTTTAAAAACAATGACACATGACACAGACAAGATAAGACAATAAAGACAGGCAATGGACGTCCAACACTGAGACCAGGACTGAGTAGCCGGCAAAACCTGATGGGCTGACAATACCAAATCTGAAACAAAATATCACTGAGTCCAGGAGACTATTGTTCCTCGATATTCCGAGTCCTCTGTGGCTTCCCACAGGGATGTGGCCTGTGGCTCTGTGACACGTCTGTCAGCCACTGTCGGAGAGAGCTCACGTTCTTCATTGACAGCCATTTTGCCAAGCCCTAACCTGAAACCTGAAACCAGAAACAGGCGCCTTACTTACCCTGAGAGGAGCCCATTGGGGTCTCTCGTCCGCCGCTGCCAGATCTTGGTGGAACCTCCATATGTAAAGGATGGGCGAGTGTCGGGGGAAGAGACCACCAAGAGACTGTCTCATGCAAAACCAAAGGGTTTATTTGGGGTCCAGCATGCTGGGGCTCAGATCTCACTTGAATAGAGCAGAGAGCAATGAGAACAGCTTAAGCAGAGCTTATATACTTTCCTTGGTGAGGGCAGGGAGAGAAGTTTATTGATGGGTCCGTGTGAGTGAGCGGTTTGCGTGCAACCGGGTGAGGGAGTACTTTCTGCAGTTTGGCAGTTGGGGACAGCACATTCTGGGAACAAAATTAGCAAACAGTTCTCAAGATTTCAACAGTTTTTTATTAAGCATATAGAAAAACAGGAAGTGTCAAGTATCTATTTTATTAACATTTCAACACCGACTATAATTTGCCAGATTTCCTAATGTCTCTATTGATATCTGCTTTCCTACATATTTTCCCCAGTTCATCATTGTGACTGACTCTTCACATGTGCTTACATTTACATTAACTCTATACCCAAAACCCTATAGCTAAAAAAATTTTGGTCCAAATCCTATACTCACTCTGCATTCTAAACCTACCGACTATGTTCCTAATCCTACCGACTATCCCTTTTCGACTGGAAGTTCTCTTTGACAATCAATCATCTGAGGTACAAGGACGTTTGTCATTGTATATCAATGTATCTGAGACATCTGTGCAGAAAATAAATCAAAGCTAAGTATCACAATCAAGGGCCCAATGCCCTTCTGGGCTTCAAATCTTACCTAGATTTCTGTTTTCATACTTATATTTCACCTATATATTCTTGTAAATATTGCAGGATCCCAGTACCATTATTCATCCAGCAGAATGATTCCTAATCCAAATTCAACATGTTATTAATCCTAACCATACGCTGTTCCCTCAACCTAACTTTATATAAGAGCAGGGACAGAGTAGGTCTTACAATACAGGAATGTAGGGGATCTTCCAAGTGCTGAGAAACTCAAAGGTCCATGCAGAAATGATCCCTGGAGAAGATGTAGGCAGCAATGAAGAACCTGAGAGAGCAAAAGTCATCTTCCGTTGCAAACAACCTGGTCAGGACAAAGGGATGTGTCTGAATCAGTCTCTCTCTTCTTAATGTAGAGAAGAAGGACTAAACCAGGCTATGTGGAGAACTGTTCCCAGTTGCCTATGGTTGACATACTATTCTAACTTGTGAAACGGTCACAGGAAGTATGGGCAGCCTCCATTTCATGGGACCCATGGAAGCAACTGTTAGGACAACGTGGTTGCCAAGACAGTGAGCTCATTCAGTTTCCGAATGAAGTGACCTCACGTCCCATCCTTGGTGATGGAACTCTCTGAACTTGAATCCAGGAAGCCAGGAACCCATAGCCAGCCCCAATCCCAGTCCCATTGTTCTCACTTTTTTGGATTTACCAAGGACAGAGTCAGTCTTTCTTAGTACCTACTGATGTGAGGATGGCCAAAAGCCAGGAAAGCTCTGAAGAGTGACCTTTCATGAGTAAGCAGGTAGTGGCTCAAAGCTGGCTCCTGACAACATCAAAGAGTTGGACATGGAAAACAGATCTGAAATAGAACAGGCAATTTCGGGGGAACATTCTGTGGCCCACCAGTCAGAGGACACTCTGGATAGTCAGAGACCTACTTGGGGGAAGGAGGTGACTTTGTGGGTGTGGGTGTGTGTTAGTGGTTTTGTCTCATGTTCCGAGAATAGGTAGGAAAGGTGGTTTGTTTGGATTGGAATGGACTGTTTCTAGTAAGTCATTGGACAAGGCAAGTGTTTCTATGTCTGTGTATCCCACTGTGTCCGTGGTTGTAGACATTAGAAAAGAGAATGCATTAATGGATGTGTCTTGTCTAGTAGAAAGCTTCCCAGCATTCATCCTGCCGAATTTATGCATGCACTGCGGCTTGCCTTATCCATGGGCAACACCTGCAATCTTCCTAAGTTTTGGTTTTCTTCCTGAATTCTGGCCACTCTCTAGAATAGGCTCATGGTTTTGGGTCCAAGATATGTACGTCCTCCAAGTTTTGTAACATGGCCATGCAATGGATAGCTGAAGGGAATGGTGAGCATCTCAGAAAACTCAGATATCACTGTGACCAGTAAAGTCTCAGTGGAGAAACCCCACTTTGGGCCTTTTTGCTTACCTTTTGTTCTGTTCCCCTGAATGTCAGGAAGGTCTTTACCTCAGGCCACACCCCTGTGAAGCCTGAAGAAAACATTTTTCAAATGGAAATATATGGGCCTCACCTGTGGCTCTTTGTTAATTTCTTAGGAAAGGGATGTGTCTGAAACAGCCTCTTGGCTGTGGCTTAGATTTTCAGCACCTGATGGATCTAAAGAGCGATCCCGTGTGTGCATCCAAAACCAAAATGTTCAAATGAGCAGTCATTGTGGGTGAAGTCTCTACCCTTCCTCTGTAAGGTTCCTGACCTCCATCAAGTGATAATTGGGATCCTTTCTATCAAATGAGTTCTTCAAAGCCCTGCAGAGGCTAGCCCAGAAGTGCTTGTGTTTTCTCATGACTCAAGTTCACATAAAGAATCTAAACCCCACTGTCAGTAGGCCTCAAATTGGAGAAGCAGAGCAATATTAACGGCACGCCTATTTGATCACTCCTGGTTCACAGGAAGGGTGTCCCGCCCACCCTGACTTTAGGCAAATGAGGGGGAGCGGAGCTTATTTTGGACACTGTCTTGGGCTGCGTCCCTTATGGAAACCTCCAGCCAGAGGTTATCATGAGTGTCTAGATGGAATAAGATGAGGGTCATGCAGAAGTGTTTTGGTTTTTCTTGTGTGGGGGTTAAAAGATTTGAGTAGGTCAACCTGGGCTTGAACTCTGGTGTGATTCCCCTTAGAGACTGATTTCTGGAACTGACCTCAAAGAAATATTGCCATGAATTGTGTTGGGATTTTAGGAGGTCATGCATGAGAGTCTCCCTTGAAAAGTGAGATCTAGGCCCAGGGTGGCTTTCCACAGAGCACTGGGAATCTTAGCCAGGATATCACATGATTTTTATCTGAAAGACTTGGCAGCCATAGTTGAGAGTCAAAACACACATTGACCTCACATTGTAGACCTCTATGAGCCTGGCTTCAAGTGACCATTCGGCCACTCTCTGGGAAGACTTGCCTGTGAGTGTCCTCCAGAGATTTCACTGAAATGAGGTTCCTCACCATTTAAAGGTTCCTGAATGAATTGAAACCCACAGTGCCTCCAACTTCAACCTTGAAAAATGGCTAGATAAGTACCATGCAATTTTTGAAATTCCCATGACCAGGTGGCACTGGAGAACCTTTGAATGCCATGTTGCTGATCATGAGTGTACCAGAAAGTGTCTTGATTGACTCGGTTTCATGAAAATGGTGTATAACAGAGAGGCCACTAAGTTGGAGCCTGCTGAGTAGTGGGCGTAGAGCTGTGGACTGTAGGTGTGTTAATAAATATTTTTGGTAAGACCACCTGGATCTGCCATTGGCTTCCAAAAGCCTTGTGACTGACATGGTGCAGGCAGCAGACCTTTATATGTAAAGGCATCTTGTTATATGGAAAGGATTCAGGGCAATGTTCAGAATCAGGTTGCTGTATTCAAGGGGGAAAGGTATGTGGGATAGAAGCCTGTTTCATACATTCACTGCGAGACTCTGACCAACCACACGTGACAGAACTTTCTCAAGCATTGTTTCCCAGTTGAACTCCTTGTATTTCTTGAAACCAATACCAAACTCCCAGTGCAGTAGTAAGAAACACCACGAAAATTGGAGGATGACCAAATGGCTTCACAAACCACATGGGGAGACACTTAGCTACCAGTGGCCACAGTTTACCTACAAAGAGAGAATTCAGAACTGCTGCCTCATGTTCATTAGAAAATTAGGAACCATGTCCTCCAGGTCACATTGATGCAGACCTAGATTTTATGATGTCACTACAAACGAAGCTAAATCTCCTGAAAATTACATATATTTCAAGTGCCCAACCTCAGAGGAGGTTTCTCAAGAAATTTTAGGCCAGCTGAGCTCCATGTTTGTATAGTGTTTACCCTCTCCCTTACTTTCAGAAACTGTTCTACCACCTCCAGTGTTGTGAACTCCTGAGCATTTTCCATTTCACATATGTATTCACAGATTTTCTAATTCCTCTCCTCTAATTGTGTCTTACTTGGAGCGATGGTTATGTCAAGGCATTGTTGTGAATGAGAGAGGGAAGATTTTTGTGTATCACATGTTTGCATACACATTAGATTCGTTTTCCTATTTTCAATTTGAAATACTGAATCCCTGACACTAACCCATACCCTACTAGACTCTGACTACTAATCCTAATATCATGGAGAAAAAGAAACCTAACTGAATAGAAATACAGGCCTTTCATTGGAAGCATGGTGTATACTTGGATTTGTCTTCTGCTTTATCAAAGGTATGTGTTATAAATCTAGTCAACTTTTCATTGTAATATTTCTCCATGAGTTTTTTTAAAGTTATCACATATTTAAATTCCTGTCTCCCTTTCTCTGTAGCCTATTCAGCACATGTATTTGTTAATGCATATATAGTATCCTACCTGGAATCACATGTACATTATTGTGAGCTCACTGACTTTGGATATAAAAATTGTGAGAAGAGATTACTCCCCCTAAATACTGATGGAAATGAAAATTCAACCTATGGGTGAGCTTCCAAATGGAAAACATTATACATAAATCCATGTTCTGTAAAATGACTATTTTTGGATATGTTGATGAATTATATTTCATGATGAATTTAGCTTGCCATATATATTGCTACATATTAATGTGTGTGTGTCTGTGTGTGTGTGTATGTGTGTTTGTGTGTGTGTGTGTATATATATATATATATATATATATATATATATATATATTCTCCAGATTTTCCAAAATATGAAATATATGTGTCTTATTATACACTCCCTAAATTCATTCATGTTCTTGCATCTGTATTTATAAACAAAATTTCACAAGATTTTTCTCAGAAATACTCAAACACCTGAAATACATATTGGTTTCCTAGTAATGAAAACTAACTTCAGTGATTGGTGCTTACAAATTCTAATATTTCTACAGTAACTGACCCAGGTTTACATCAATGCAAGTAGATTCCTATGGGACCTGATGTGTATTTTGAAGTTCATTTTTATTCAACATTGGTACATAACAATCTCTTCAGATTATGGACATCATAAGATCTATTTTTTCATTGACAAGTTCACAAATTTCTAGGCATTTGGTTCACTTTCAATTACTTCCTACTTCAGAACACATGTATTCCTCCATGTTTCTTTACTGGTGTTTTCACTAGACTTCTTTCTAAACACAAAATTTTCAATTCCATAATCATTTTTGAAGAAAAACTCACACACTATTAATGATAAACAATAACCCTAATATTACCATTAGATATATAACTGGTTGGAATGAATGTGTGTGTGTGTATATATATATATATATATATATATATATATATATATATATATATATATAGAGAGAGAGAGAGAGAGAGAGAGAGAGAGAGATAAAATTTCCTATATATTTTCAGACGTAAATTCAATCCATTATTTAAAGTTGGAACCAAGTATATACTTTATTCACAAAATGGCCTATTTATGCATCATTTCTTTAATCATCAACACAGGGTACACCTATTTGTATTCCCAGTACTAATGTATATGTTTTCAGAATATTGCTCACCGTAATGGTTAAATAATTACTCATGTAACCTGATCTACATATACATTTTACCACAGTACTATTCTGGACACAAAATGCAAAGGTCACACTTATGATTGTACCAAAGCCTAAATGGAAAGTGAGCATGGATTACTAAAAACATCCATGTCCAGGTTGCCTAAAGCTTTCAAATGTCAATTCTATTGGTGACTACATATTTGGTTCTTCCTAAGATTATATATTCAACATCAAGCCTGTTGAAAATATCTAATCCTATCACTCACTTTATACTTTGCCTGATTATTTAAAGTCCCTATTGATATCTGCTTTCCTACATATTTTCCCCAGTTCATCATTGTGACTGTCTCTTCACATGTGCTAACATTTACATTCACTCTCTAACCAAAACCCTATTGCTAAAGAACTTTTGGTCCAACTCCTAGACTAACTATTATTCTTAAACATACTGACTATCTTCCTAATCCTACGAACTATCTCTTTTGACTGGATATTCTCTTCTAAATTCAATCATCCATGGCACACGGTCCTATGCCATTGTATATCGATTTATCTGAGACATCTGTGCAGAACATAATTCAAGCTAAGTATACCAATCAAGGGTCCAATGCCTTTCTGGGCTTCAAATCTTTCCAAGATTTCTCTTCTCATACATATATTTCATGTCTATATTCTTATAAATATCACAGGTTCAAAATGCCATTATTCATCCAGCAGAATGATCCCTAACCCAAATCGAACATGCTATGAACCCTAACCATACACTGTTCCCTCAATCTCACTTTACAGAAGGTCAGAGACAGAGTTGGTCTTAAAGTAGAGGAAGGTAGGGGATCTTCTACCAGCTGAGAACCTTAAAGGTCCATGCATACATAATCCCTTGAGAAGATGAAAGCAGCTCTGAAGAACCTGAGAGAGCAAAAGTCATCTTCCATGGCAAACAACCCGGTCAGGATGAAAGGATGGATCTGAATCACCCTCTCTCTTCTTAATGTAGAGAAGATGGACCAAACCAAGCCTGTGTGGAGACATGTTCCCAGGTGCCTATGGTTGATATACCATTCTAACTTGTGAAAATGTCACAGGAAGTAGGTGTAGCCTCCATCTCATGGGACCCTTGGAAGCAACTTTAGGACAAAGTGGTTGCCAAGGCAGTGAGCTCATTCTGTTCCTGAAGAAAGTGAACTCACCTCACTTCTTTGGTGATGGAACTCTCTGAACTTGGGATCCAGAAAGCAAGGAACACACAGCCAGTCCCAGTCAAAGTCCCAGTGGAAAAACTTCTTTGGATTTACCAAGGACAGAGTCAGTCTTTCTTGGTACCTACTGATTTGAGGATGGCCGAATGCCAGGAAGGTCTGAAGAGGGGCCTTTCCTGAGAAAGCAGGTAATCGCTCACCGCTGGCTCCTGAAACCATCACAGAGTTGGCCATGGAGACCAGATATGAGACAGGACAGCCCATTATGGGAGAATATATTATGGCCCACCAGTCAGAGGAAACTCCGGATAGTCGCAAACCTACTTGGGGTTCTGTGTGGGTGTGGGTGTGCGTGTGGGTTTGTGGTTTTGTCTCATGAGAATATGTAGGAAAGTTGATTTGTTTGGTTTGCTGTGAATTGTTTCTAGTAAGTCATTTGACAAGGCGAGTGTTTCTATGTCTCTGTATTCCACTGTGTCCATGCTTGCAGACATTAGAAAAGAGAATTAATCAATAGATGTGTCCTGTCAAGTAGAAAGCTTCCCAGCATTCATCCTGCCCAATTTATGAATGGTCTTCGGCTTGCCTTATGAATGGGCAACACCTACTACCTTCCTATGTTCTGGTATTCTTCCTCAATTCTATCAATCTCAAGAATAGGCTCATGGTTTTGTGTCCAAGATATGTACCACCTCCAAGCTCTGTGACATGGCCATGTGCTGGTTAGCTGAAGGAAATGGCGAGTATCTCAGAAAACTGAGATATCAGTGTCACCAGGAAAGTCTCAGTGGAGAAACCCCACTTTGGGCCTTTTGCTTACCTATTCTTCCTTTGCCCTGAATGTCAGGAAGGTCTTTGTCTCAGGCCACCCTTTTGTGAATCCTGAAGAAAACAGTATTCAAATAGAAATGAATGGGCATCACCTGTGGCTCTTTGCTTAATTGCTTTGGAAATGGATTTGTCTGAATCAGCCTCTTGGCCCTGTGTGAGGCTGTGGCTTAGATTCTCAGCATCTGATGGATCTTTAGAAAAATGCCATGTGTGCATCCAAAACCAAAATAGCCGAAAAAGCAGTAATTGTGAATGAAGTCTCTCTCATTCCTCTGTAAGGTTCCTGAACTCCATCATTGAGAATAGGGGTCCTTTGGGTAAAAGGAGTTTTTCAAAGCCCTGAAGATGCTAGACCAGAGGTTCTTGGGTTTTCTCATGACTCCAATTAACATAAAGAATCGAAAAACCAGAGTCAGTAGACCTAAAAATTGAGAATCAGAGCAGTATTAATGGCAGGCCTTTTTGATCACTCCTGGTTCACAGGAAGGGTGCCCTGGCCGCACTGACTTTAGACAAATGGGGGCAAGGGAGCTTATTTTGGACACTGTCTTTGGCTCTGCCCCTCATGGAAACCTACAGCCAGAGGTTATGATGAGTGTCTATACGGAAGAAGATGAGGGCCATGTGGGAGCGATTTGGTTTTAATTGTGGTCATTTGTGTGATGGTTGAAAGAGGTGACTGGGTTCACCTGGGCTTGAACACTGGTGTGATTCCCCTTAGAGATTGAGTTCTGGAACTGACCTCAAAGAAGTATTACCATAAATTATGTTGGGATTTTAGTAGGGCACGCATGGGAATCTCCCTTGAAAACTGAGATCTAGGCCCAGGGTGGCTCTGAACACAGCACTGGGAATCTCAGGAAGGAAATCTCATGATTTTATTCTTAAAGAATTGGCAGCCATTCTTGCAAGTCAAAAGACACATGGATCTCACATTGTAGACCTCAATGGGCCTGGCTTCATGTAACCTTTTGGCCTGTCTTTGGGAAACCTTGCCTGTTAGAATTCTCCAGAGCTTTCATTGGAATGAGCTTCCTCACCATTTAATGGTTCTTGAATGAATTGAAACCCACAGTGCCTCCAACTTCATCCTTGAAAATGGCTAGATAATTCCCATGAAATTTTTGAAATTCCCATGACCAGGTGGTACTAGAGAATCTTTGGATGTCCTATTGATGATCATGAGTGTACCAGACAGTGCTTTGATTGACAGGGTTTCATGAAAATGGTGTAGAAAAGAGATGCCAGCCTGCTGAGTAGTGGGCCTAGAGCAGTGGTGTGCAGGTGTGTGTTACAACATCTGTGGTGTGATCATGTTGATCTGCCATTGGCTTCCAAATGGTTTGTGACTGACATGGTGCAGCCCACACACCCTTGTATGTAAAGGCATCTTGTTATATGGAGAGGTTTCAGGGCAATGTTCAGAATCAGATTGCTATGGTCAAGGGGGCAAGCTATGTGCGATAGAAGCCTGGTTGGTGCATTCTCCTGCAGACCCTTATGCACCACACGTGACAGAACTCCCTCCAGCACTGTGACCCAGTTGAAATCCTCACATTTCATGAAGCAATTACTATAATCCCAGTGCAGCTGCAAGAACACCAGGAAAAGTGGAGGATGAGCAAATGGCTTCAGTCTACACTGGGAGACACTTAGGCCCCAGTGGCAACAGTTTACCTACAAAGAAGGAATTCAGCACTGCTGACTCATGTTCATTGGAAAATGAGAATCCATGTGCTCCAGGTCACATAGATGCAGACCCAGATTTGATGGTCTCACTACAAAGGAAGCTAAAGCTCCCGACAACAACATATATTTCAAGTGCCCAAACTCAGAAGCATTATCTCAAGAAGTCTTTAGGATGGCAGAGCTCCATGTTTGTGGAGTTTTTACCCTGTCCCTTACTTAGGAAAACTCCTCTCCGACCTTCAAGTTTGTGAACTATTGAGCATTTTCCATTTCAGATGTGTGTTCACAGATTTTTTAACTCTTCTCCTCTAATTGTGTCTAACTTGGGGTGAAGGTAATGTCAAGGCATTGTTCTGAATGAGAGTGGGAAGATTTTTTTGTAGCACATATTTGCATACACATTGGATTCATTTACCCATTTTCCATTTGAATTACTGAATTCCTGTCTTTCAGGCATAGAAGGAATTCTCCTTCATAGAATAGCCTGACACTTACAAGAAACAGCCCCCTGGGAGACATCCTGCCTGGGAGACATCCTGTATCCATCTGTCTCTCTGAGACTTCCTGCGGCCATCTGTCTTCCTGAAACATCCTGAGTTTATCTCACCTTGTGAAGACATCCAATAACTGCAGATAAGAGAGCTTTTCCATCTCCAGCATATAAATCCCCTGTGTGAACAATAAAAGTTTGCAGCTTGATCAGAACTCCTGTCTTGCTGTCATCTCTCATGTCTCTTGTCCCTTTATTCCTCCCCTTCTATGTTCGCTGCCCACGTTGATGTGTCCTGCCAGCCAGGACATCTGGCTCCCACCAACTAGGGCTTGAACCTTTAACTGAAGGGTAATTCCATTCTCCTGGAAGACTTGGTCAAGCGGAGCTTGTGATTGCCTCAGCAGACATGACCGAGAGACATATCCAGGAGGAGAGTGGGGATGACGCACGGTGAGTGACCCACCATGGGACAAGCAGTTTAGTGACATGATTTGTTTTTGTCAGGCCTCAAGGAGTCCTTCAAGACATGGGGGGGGCACGTGTTTAGAAAAAGGACTTAAAATTTTTCTTTTCATAAATAGGAGAATTGTGTCCATGGTTTCCCCTTGAAGGGACCATTGATGGTAAAAGATGGCATAGAGTAGGAGACTGTTTAAAAGATTATTATGACTTCTTTGGCCCAGAAGAGGTGCCTGTTCCCACCATTTCTTACTGGAACTTAATTAATAAAATTCCAAAAATTCACCCTTTGACAATGGTACCTTAAAACTTGTCAGAATTGGGGATGAGACTATGCAAAAGACCTCTCGTTCCCCCTCGGCATGCCCACCAGTTAGTATAGACATAGACCCTTCTCAGTCTCCCCAGGACCTGTGAACCTTCCTGGTCCCCCCTCAAAATACCACCCTAATGAATAAGGCTCCAATGGTTACCAACCACCTTTATCCAGTTTTAATTCCCAGAGACACATTGACCCCTAGGGAGGAGGTTACCTTGGAGAAGAAAGCAGATCGCTACCATTCAGAAGACCTGCCACCTCTCAGGACCCTGCCACAACCTACAGGACTTACACATCCACCTCCCTCCTTTATCCCTGTTGCCTTTTGTGCTCCAGCCATTCAGGGGCCAACTTTCTCCCCCCCAGATATTTTTTCCCCACTTCCCTTGCCTAACCTGGCTCCCTTGTGAGAGTCTCTCCAACATAGATGGGAACAGATCCAACTTTTAAAAGAATTAAGATCCCTTGACTCTGAGCTCTGCTCATTAGCCTTAGGCGCGGAGTCAAGCAAGCTGACCCACAGCGGTCTAATACAAAGGCTAAGCCGCTCCATCAGGCTGTTCTCACCTTCCCAGTCACCTGCAGTCAGATAGATAAGCCTGCCCAGGCTGAGGTCAAAAGGATCAAGAGGAGGAAGCGGGGAAATGGATCAAGGAGATCAGGAATTAGAGGATGAGGAGTTCACCCCTTGGCAGGAAGGAACCCAGAGTGTCTGCAAAAAATTAAGCCTGCATTTTCTTGAAAAACTGAAAAAGGCTTGTGTTCACTATGGCCCCACTCTGCCTTAAACGTTGGCTTTGTTAGAAAGCCACAGCGCCAATGGCTTACTCCCAATTATTGGAAATTTCTAGCCTGAGCTACCCTCAGTGCCAGAGACTTCCTGTTATGGAATGCAGATTTCAAAGAGCACTGTCGGGAAACTGCTCAAAAAATTTTAACTAAGGCCTCCTCTAAATCCTGGACTTATGTTAAGCTAGTGGGCAATGCACTTTGTGACACTAAGATTAAAAAGGCACTTTTCCCTCCTGGACTTTTGGTGCAGATTCAGACTGCTGACTTACATGTTTGGAGATGCCTCCCTCATAAGGCCTCAGCTAACTCTTCCCTGGCTAATATTCGACAAGGGCGCGAGGAGCCTTATAGCGACTTTGTTCCCCTGCAAACCTAGCCGCGGAATGCTTGCTTGGACCAAGCAAAAGGGAAAGCACCTTTTTAAAACATCTTGCGTTTGAAAACGCCAAGCCAGCATGTCAGGATGTTCTTCGACCACATAAGGATAAAGGGAAACTTTCTGATTTTATTAGATTCTGTGCAGGGGTGGGAGCAGCCCATGCCATGGGTCCCGACTTAGGTGCCACCTTTACCAAGGCCTTTAACAATCCTGGCTCACATACTTGCTTTACTTGTAAACAACCTGGCCATTTTACACATGATTGTCCGACAGGCAAACAAAGCCTAGGAATAGCGTCTCCTCAAACTGGGGCTAAACTCCCAAAGCTACCCTTTGCCCTAGATGTGGTAAGGTCATCACTGGGCCAGTGAGTGTAGATCTAAGACAAATGCCCTCGCACAGGCTACTTCTTCCTGCTTCTCGGGAAACTCCCTATGGGGCCAAGCCCCTGGCCCCGACCTCCCCCAGGACAAACCCAGGGGCAATAAGGTTTGTTCCCTCCCAAACTTCCAACCTACCTCAAAATCCTACTCCACAATTGCCTCCCTCTAAGGAGCCACCCCAGGCAGCACAGGATTTGACCTCTGTGCCTGCACCAATAAAATATTAGACTCAGTGTAAGGGCCCCAGATAAAACCCACTGGAATAATGGGTTCCCCTTTATCTCATAGGTGTGCCCTTATTATTGGAAGGACCTCTACTACCTTATAAGTTGTTCAGGTCTTCCCTGGCATTATTGATAATGATTTCACTGGAGAAATAAAAATACTGGCCACAGCTATTAAGGGAGTTGCGGCCATCCTCGCAGGAACAAGACTTGCACAATTAATACTCCTTCCCTTGGATTCAGGAAGCACTTCCACCACACAAACCTACTGCGGGGGACTGCCTCCTTGGGATCCTTTGATGTGTATTGGGTTCAGCCCATTTCTCACAATACACCCACCCTTACCTTACTTAATGAAGGAAAGGAATTCCAAATATTTCTAGATATTGGAGCTGATGCCACAATTATTTCTCAAAAATACTGCCCATCAGGTTGGCTTTTCACCCCATCCTTGACAGACTTTAAAGGGATAGGACAGAAAAAAATCCTCTGGTCAGCTCTAGGGCTCTTAGCTGGACTGATAAAGAGGGTAATAAGGGAAATGTCACTCCATTCGTTGTTCCTGACCTCCCTGTTAACCTACGAGGAAGAGATATTTTGAGCCAAATGGAAGTTATTCTTGCCAGTCCCAATTTCATGGTCACTCATCAAATGCTTCGTATGAATTTTGTCCCTGGTAAAGGCCTTGTGAGACTGAGACAAGGACTGGTTGAGCCTATACAACCCATACAGAAAACAAATACATATGGACTTGGGTATTCGGTTTCTTAGTGTCGGTCCCTGACCCTCCTGTATCCCATGGAGATAAAATTATTTGGGAGACTCAGACTCTTGTGTGGGTGGATCAAGGCCCCTTACCCAAAAAAACATGTTAGTGCATGAACACCTGGCAGCCGGCCATGTAGAGCCCTCAACCTCACCATGGAATACTCCTATTTTTGTTATCAAGAAAATATCAGGCAAGTGGCGCCTTTTGCAATATTTGTGTGCCATTAACAAAGTTCTGCGTCTGACGGGAGCACTACAGCCAGGCATTCCTACACCAGTGGCTATTCCCAAAAACTATTGTTAAATGGTTATTGACTTAAAAGATTGCTTTTATACCATGCCTTTACATCCTGAGGATAGACACTATTGTGCCTTTAGTCTCCCTCGAATTAATTTTCAAGGCCCTATGCAGAGATTTCAATGGAAATTCTTCCCCAAGGTGTGGCCAAAAGCCCTACTATTTGCCAAAAATACGTTGCTCAAGCAGTAGACCCTGTGGAGAGTGATGGCCACAAATTTATATTTTACATTATATGGATGATTTGTTAATTGCTGCACCTAATACCCATGACCTTAATAATTGTTACTTGGACCTTTACAAAATCCTCACTACCTTGGGACTACAGATAGCTCCTGATAAGTTTCAAACACAGGACCCTTATACCTATTTGGGCCTTAAAATTCAAGATAATCAGATTCAAATTGCAAAAATACAACTACGTGTGGACCATCTTCACACCCTTAATAATTTTCAAAACTTACTGGGGGATATTCAATGGCTAAGAACATATTTAGAATTACCCACTTGTGTACTATTTCCACTTAATGATATTTTGAGAGGTGATTCCCACCCCTCCTCCCCTCAAAAGCTTACTCCCGAGGCATGACATGTATTTAACCAAGTCACAGAAGCCACTGCACAACAGTTTGTTACACAAATTTCTTATAACCTTCCTCTGGTTCTGGTTATTTTACACACTCCTCATACACCCACAGGAATATTTTGTCAGTGAGATCCACATTTTAAAAATAAAGGCTGCCCCTTGCTTTGGGTTCATTTACACACCACATCCTCCAAGTTATTACTGTTTATGTAGCTCAGGTAGCTTCTATTATTATTACAGGTCATTTGCTTTCTCGACAACATTTTGGCAAAGACCCTGATAATATTTTAATCCCATATACTAAGAACCAAACCCAATTTTTACTACAGTCAGGGGAAGAATGAAGTATTGCCCTATCAGGCTTTTTGGGAACAATTGATAACCACCTCTCCAATGACCCCCTTTTACATTTTGTCCAGTTACATCCATTTATTTTTCCCAAAATTACTCAAAAGGCTCCCATTTCTCAAGCCCTTACAGTCTTTACAGACTGTTCCAGTAATGGCCATGCAGTCTTTGTTGTCAGTAACCAGGCTACCACCTTTGATACTGTCTATCAGTCAAGACAGTTTGTGGAAATGTTTGCCGTAACACAAGTTTTTATAACATTTTTTGATAATCCTGTTAATATTTATGCAGACAGTGCCTACATTGCTCATTCTGTGCGCCTGATGGAGATTTCACCCACAAAGAAGGCTTCTTCCAATGTGGCTTTTCTGTTTCACCAGCTTCAGCAGCTAATTCAGTCCACACAACACCCATTTTTCTTAGGACACATCAAGGCACATTCTGATCTTCCCAGCCCTCTAACACAAGGTAATGCCCAAGCTGATGCAGCAACTTGTTCCATCTTTCCATTTTTTGTTGGCTCCATTCAAAAGTTCACAGAGTTACACAATCTTCACCATCTAAATTCCCAGAGCCTTCTATTACTTTGTAAAATTACCAGGCAACAGGCACGAGAGATAGTAAAAGCATGCCCTGGTTGCGCTGTCTCCCTCCCCATTCAACACTTGGGAGTTAAACCCCGAGGATTACTGCCCAATCAGTTTTGGCAAATGGATGTTACTCATTTTCCTGAATGTCGAAAAACCAAATATATACACGTTTCTATAGATACCTTAAGCGGCTTTATTTTTGCATCACCACATTCTGGAGAGGCTACCAAAGATGTCCTTTCTCATCTTGTTTCAGCCTTTTCCGTAATGGGTCAACCAACACATTTTAAAACAGATAATGGTCCTGCATATATCAGTGCAAAGTTTAAACAGTTTTGTGCTACCTTGCAAATTTGTCATACTACTGGAATTCCATACAACCCTCAGGGCCAAGGCATCGTGTAACGTGCCCACCTTACCTTAAAGACTTGGCTAACCCACTTTAAGCCTTCCGCCTCTGTATTTACCACTCCCAGGCTTTGCCTTCACCATGCATTATTTGTCCTTATTTTTCTTACCCTAGACAGTGAAGACCATTCGGCCGCAGACAGGCACTGGCATCCCTCGTCCAATTCTGTTCACCCACCTGTTATGTGGCGCAGTCCCCTTACAAATAAATGGAAAGGCCCACTTCCTGTCCTCATCTGGGGACGAGGCTTAGCTTGTGTTTAGGACCAAGAGCAAGCAGCCCCAAGATATTTAACAAAACGCCTGGTTAAACAGGTTATTGACTTACCTCAACACAGGGATGGAGGCCCTCCCCCTGAGGACAAATTTTCCTCTTTTTCAGATGCAGCCAACAATTTGTGTGAGGATCCTGCTTAAGGCACTTCTACTGAACAGGTTTGTACATGGAGGCCTTGGTCCTCCACCTTCCAACATCATGGAGTATGTTTTTGGCGCCCCCTGCAAATGCAAGTTTTGATCTTGGACTCAGGCTTCCACTAGCTGTACCCAGACTGAGGACTGCGTGAATAAAATGGCTTACCTCCATGCCGAGGTTGACCATAAACTCGGAGGAGTTCATTAGCCTAAATGGGTATGTGTTAACAAGCCAAAGATTATTCCCCCTAGTACAAGTAAAGCTCTCCAAAATTGTTCTGCAACCTGTACGCATACCCAGGTGATGCATGACTCTTGTTATGTGTCACCCTCAATTTGTGTTACCAAGCAGCGAGAACAATTTTTTGAAGCCTCCCTAACTAAAACTCATGCAGCAGGGGGGGCCACGATTCATTATACCCCCGTTCTCTTTGACCAGGGAGGAGAAGGCAAATACACCAAGCTACAGTCAGCTGGGTGCAAAAGCACTGTGGGGAAACCCTCCTGCTGGCCCATTAAGGCCCCTACAGGGTTCTCTCATGGTGGAGGACCCACTGATGCTGTCAAGCATCCTCAGATAATCAAACTTTTGAAAACCCAAATCCCTGAGCTCACATATCATCCTTTTATGCTGCCTAAATCTCAGCTCCCAGGTTTCGATACCAATACATTAGGAATTTTGGAAACTACCTTCTCCTTGCTTAATAATCCTAACCCCAACCTTGCTGGTGATTGCTGGCTCTGCATGACAACAGGGGCAATCATGCCTATGGCAGTTCCTATTAATTCTATCATAGACAATGATAATACATGCCAACCCGGATTTCCTTTTAAAGTACAGCCCATAGATATTTTTACATTATGTCTTTTAGGCGCGATGCAGAATAATACCTATGATATTGATGTTGGAGTTTCTTCTTTTGGAAATTGCTCAACAGTGCAAAATTGTTCCTCACCCACCCCATCTCTTTGTCCCCCCAATGGCACAGTTTTTATGTGTGGAGGAAATTTGGCCTTCCCTAGGCTTCCAGCAAATTGGACCGTTGGCTGTGTTCTTATCTTATTACTCTCTGATATAACTATTGTCCCATGAGACGAATCTCTACCTATTCCTAGCCAAGACACCTTAGTCAAAAGACACAGGCGGGCAATACAGGCCTAACCACTCATTGCCAACCTTGGAAAAAGAGCTGCTGTGGGCAAAGGTACACTGGCTTCGGCACAGCTATACACTCTTACCATCGCCTGTCTCAACAACTTATAAAAGATTACAAACTCTATCAGGAAACATTAAAGATTTGCACGACCAAATAGAATCCCTGGCAGAAGTGTTCCTTCAAAACAGACGAGGCTTAGATTTGCTGAGAGCAAACCAGGGAAGTATTTGCTTGGCCTTAGGGGAAAGATGCTGCTTTTCTGCCAATAAATCAGGCATAGTATGCACTAAAATTAAGCCGCTTCAAGAAGATCTAGAAAAGTGACGAAGGGAACTATTTGAAAATCCGCTCTGGACAGGGCTTAATGGATTTCTACCTTACCTTCTTCCCCGATTAGGCCATTTGTTGGCTTTACATTTAATGGTGTCCATAGGACCCTGCATTATAAACAGGCTGGTAAAATTTACTAAAGAACAGATTAATAGTTTGGCCTCTAAGCCCATTCAGATCCACTATCATCGTCTGGAGATGGAAGACCGCACTGTCAACATTTAAAAGGATGTTCTACCCTTCTCACAGGCTTATTTCTTAAGTTTACATCCCCACAGATCACTCTTTCTTACATGAAAATCTAAGTAACAGCTCTGACCAACCATCTTCTGCCATTGCCATAAGGGTTTGTTTTCCATTGGCCCCTCCACTTGGGGAAGGACGCACCCATGGAGTGAGGACATTAGGCCATAATAACAGAGGGTGCAGAAAGGACTGCAGGAGGATGGATCCACGCATCTCAAAACACAAGACCTCTGAGTGACACGCTCTGGTTCATGGCTGTTGGCATGCTTCCCCCTGAAAGCCGTCTCCTCCAAAAACATGCCAAGGCCACCACGAAATCTCCTAGTAAACATGCTCGCTAGGATCAAGAGATATTCTAAGGCCTCCTAGAGAAACAGACCCTCTATCACCGAATAAAACATTGGCCGATAAGGTATGGTCAAATATTTTATATAAGAAAGGGGGAGAGGTCAGAAGCTAGAAGGAAGTTCTCCTTCAAAGAATAGCCTGACAGTTACAAGAAACAGCCCCCTGGGGGACATCCTGCCTGAGAGATATCCCACAGCCATCTATCTCCCTGAGACATCCTGAGGCCATCTGTCTTCCTGAAATATCCTGAGGTTATCTCACCCTGTGAAGACATCCAGCAACAGCTGAAGAGAGAGCTTTCCCATCCGCAGCATATAAATACACTGTGAGAACAATAAAAGTTTGCAGCATGATCAGAACTCCTATCATGCTGTCATCTCTCATGTCTCTTGTCCCTTCATTCCTCCCCAACTAGGTTCGATGCCTAGGTTGATGTGTCCTGCTGGCCGGGACACGTGACACTAAACTATAACCTACTAGACTATGACTACTAATCCTAATATGATGGATAAAAATAACCCAAACAGAATAGAAATACAAGCAGTTCAGATGAGGCATGGTGTATAGTTGCACTTCCCTTTTGCATGATAGAGCGTAGGTGTTATAAATCTAGTTAATTTTTAATTGAAATAGTTCTCCATGTGTTTTTAAAGTTAACAAATATGTGAATACCTGTCTCCCTTTCTCTGTAGCCTATTCAGCACATGTATTTCTATATGTACATATAGAATCCTAACTGGTATCACACCTATATTCTTGTGAGGTGAGCTGACATGGCAGACACAAATTGTGAGAAGAGATCACTCGTCCTAAACGCTGTTGGAACTGAAAATTCAAACTATGGGTGAGCCTTCTAGTTTACCAACATTATACATAAATCCATGATCAGTAAAATAAATATTTTTGCACCTGTGGTTGATATATATTTCATGAAGAATTTCAATTGGCGTTTATATTGCTACTTTTAATTGCCTGTGTTTGTGTTTATATATATATATATATATATATATATATATATATATATATATGTATATATATATATATACTCTGCAAATTTTTCAAAATATGAAATATATATGTCTTATGTACACTACCTAAATTCATTCATGTTCATGTATGTGGATTTATAATCAACTTTTCACAAGATTATTCTCAGAAATATTCATGCACCTGAAGTACATATTTGTTTCCTAGTACTGAAAACTAACTTCAGTGAATGGTGCATAAAATCCTAATATTTCTACAGTAACTGACCCTGTTTAACATCAATGCAAGTAGATTCCTATGGGACAGGATGTGTATTTTGAAGTTCAATTGATTGAACACTTGTAAATTACTATTTCTTCAGTTTATGAACATCATAGGATATATATTCTATCCACAAGTTCACAGATTTATAGGCATTTGATTCACTTTCAATCATTTCCTGCTTCAGAATACATGTATTCCTCCATGTTTCTTGACTGGTCTTTTCATGACACTTCTTTCCAAACACATTATTTTCGATTTCCATAATCGTTCTGAAGCAAAACTCACACACTCTTCATGATAAACCATAACCCTAATATTACCATTAAATGTATAACTGGTTGGAATGAATGATTGTATATTAACAGAAGAGTTCCTGTATATTTTCAGATACAAATTCAATCCATTATTTAATGTTGGAACCAGTTATATTATTTATTCAAAGTATGGTCTATTCATGCATTATCTCTATATTCATAGACACAAGGTACATCTATTTGTAACCCCAATTCTAATTTATTCGTCTTCAAAATGCTGCTCCCAGAAATGGTGGAAGAAATACGCATGTCACCTGATCTACATATGCATTTTATCACAGTAATATTCTGGACACAAAAAGCAGAGGTAACACTTATGTTTGTACCAAAGCCTAAATGGAAAGTGAGCAAAGGATTACTAAAAACATCGATGTCCAGAATGCCTAATGCTCTCAAATGTCAATCCTATTGGTGACTATATATTTGTTTCTTCCTAAGACTATATATTCAACTTCAACCCTGTTGAAAATGTCTAATCCTATCACTCACTTTATACTTTGCCTGATTTCCTAATGTCTCTATAGATATCTTCTTCCCTAAATATTATTCCAGTTCATTATTTTGACTGACTCTTCACATGGTCTGACATTTACATTCACTCTCTACCCAAAACCCTATTGCTAAAGAACTTTTGGTCCCACTCCTATACTCACTCTTCTTTCTAAACGTACCAACTATCTTCCTAATCCTACCTACTATCCCTTTTTTACTGGATGTTCTCTTAAACATTCAATCATCCAAGGTAAAACGTCCTATGCCATTGTATCTCGATTTATCTGAGACATCTGTGCAGAATATAATTCAAAGCTAAGTATCCCAGTCAAGGGCCTAATGCCTTACTAGGCTTCAAATCTTACCTAGATTTCTGTTTTCAAACCTATATTTCACCTGTATATTGTTGTAAATATCACAGGTTCCCAATACCATTATTCATTTCGCAGAATAATTCCTAACCCAAATCGAACCTGTTATTAACCCTAACCATATACTCTTACCTCAATCTAACTTTACAGAAGAGCAGGGACAGAGTTGGTCTTATAATATAGGAATATAGGGGATTTTCCACCTGCTGATAATCTCAAAGATTCATGCAGAAATGATCCCTTAATAAGATGTAGGCAGCTATGAAGAACCTAAGAGAGCAAAATCATCTTCCATTGCAAACACCCTGGTCAGGATGAAGGGATGTGTCTGAATCAGCCTCTCTCTCTTCTTAATGTAGAGAAGATGGACCAAACCAGGCTTGTGTGGAGACCTGTTCCCGGGTGCCTGTGGTTGATATACCATTCTAACATGCGAAAGTGTCACAGGAAGTAGGGGCAGCCTCTATCTCATGGGAACCTTTGAAGCAACTGTTATGACAAAATGGTTGTCAAGGCAGTGACCTCATTCAGTTCCTGAAGGAATTGACCTACCTAACTTTCTTGGTGATGGAACTCTCTGAACTTGGGATCCAGGAAGCCAGGCACACAGAGACAGTCCCAGTCCCACTCCCAGTGGGCTCACTTGTTTGGATTTACCAAGGACAGGGTCAGGCTTCTTGGTAACTACTGATGTGAGGATGGCCAAATGCCAGGAGAGCTCTGAAGAGGAGCCTTTCCTGGGAAAGCAGGTAGTTGCTCACCACTGACTTCTTACAGTTTCACAGAGTTGGACAAGGAGACAAGATCTGAGACAGGAAAGGCCATTTTGGGTGAAATAATATGGCCCACATGTCAGAGGACACTCCCTATAGTCACAGACCTTTTGGGGGGAAGAAGGTGCCTTTTTGGGTGTGCGTATGAGTATGTGGTTTTATCTCATGTTCTGAGAATAGGTAGGAAAGTCGGTTTGTTTGGTTTAGAGTGGACGGTTTCTTGTATGTCATTTGACAAGGCGAGTGTTTCTATGTCTGTGTATCCCACTGTGTTCGAGGTTGTAGACATTAGAAAAGACAATGCATCAATGGATTTTTCATGCATAGTAGAAAGCTCCCAGCATTCATCCTGCCCAATTTATGATTGGACTGCAGCTTGCCTTATAAATGGGCAACACCTACTGTCTTCCTAAGTTCCAGTTTTCTTCCTGAATTCTGGTAATTCTCCAGAATAGGCTCATGGTTTTGTGTCCAAGATATGAACCACTTCCAAGCTCAATGAAATGGCCATGTACTGAATAGCTGAAGGTAATGGGAGCATCTCAGAAAACTCAGGTATCAGTGTGACCAGGAAAGTCTCAGTGGAGAAACCCTGCTTTGGTTCTTTTGCTTACCTGTTCTTCTGTTGCCCTGAATGTCAGGAAGGTCTTTGCCTCAGGCCACACTTTGTGAAGGCCGAAGAAAATAGATTTCAAATGAAAATGAATGGATATCACCTGTGGCTCTTTGCTTAAATGCTTTGGAAAGGGTTGTGTCTGAATCAGCATCTTGGCCCTCTGTGAGGTTGTGGCTTAGATTGTCAGCACTAGATGGATCTAAATAAAGATCCCATGTGTGCATTCCAAACCAAAATGGCCAAAAGAGCAGTCATTGTGGATGAAGTCTCTTGCCTTCCTCTCTAAAGATCCTGATCTCAATCAATTGAGAATAGGGTTCCTTTGGGTCAAAACAGTTCTTCAAAGCCCTGCAGAGGTGCTTGCGTTTCCTCATGACTCCAAATAACATAAAGAATCTATACCTGTCAGTCAGTAGCCCTCAAATTGGAGAAGCAGAGCAGTATTAACGGCAGGCTTATTTGATCACTCCTGGTTCACAGGTGTCCTGGCCACAATGACGTTAGGCAAATGAGGGGCAAGGGAGCATATTTTGGATACTGTCTTTGGATGTGCCCCTCATGGAAACCTCCAGCCAGAGGTTATGATGAGTGTCTATATAAAAGAATATGAGTGCTATGTGGGAGTGTTTTGGTTTTAATTGTGATCATTAGTGTGGCGGTTGGAAGAGATGACTGGGTCCAACTGGATTTACACTCTGGTGTGATTCCCCTTAGGGACTGAGTTCTGGAATTGACCTCAGAGTAGTATTGCCATGAATTGTGTTGGGATTTTAGGAGGCCACGCATGAGAGTTGCCCTTGGAAACTCAGATCTAGGCCCAGGTTTGCTTTCCACAGAGCACAGGGAATCTCAGCCATGATATCATATGATTTTATTTGAAAGACTTGGCAGCCATAGTTGATAGTCAAAACACACATGGACTTAACATTGTACACCTCTATGGTTCTGGCTTCATGTAACCTTTTGGCCACTCTTTGGGAAGGCTTGCCTGTGAGAGTTCTCCAGAACTTTCATCGAAATGATCTTCCTCAACATTTAATGGTTCCTGAATGAATTAAAACCCACAGTGCCTCCAACTTCATCCTTGAAAAATGGCTACAAAAATAACATGACATTTTTGAAATTCCCATTACCAGGTAGCACTGAAGAACCTTTGATGTTCTGTTTCTGATCATGAGTGTAACGGACAGTGCCTTGATTGACTTGGTTTCATGAAAATGGTGTAGAACAGAGATGTCAGTAAGTTGGAGCCTGCTGATTAGTGGTCCTAGATCAGTGGTGTGCAGACGTGTGATAAAACATCTGTGATGAGGCCATGTGGATCTGCCATTGGCTTCCAAATGGCTTGTGACTGACATGGTGCTGCCAGCAGACCCTTGTATGAAAAGGTGTCTTGTTATATGGAGAAGTTTCAGGGCAATGTTCAGAATCAGGTTGCTATGGTCAAGGGGGCAAGCAATGTGGGATAGAAGCCTGGTTGGTGCATTCTCCTGCAGACCCTGACCCACCACACGTGACAGAAATCCCTCCAGTACAATGTCCCAGTAAAACTTTTTGTATTTCGTGAAGCAAATACCAAACTAACAGTGCAGCAGCAAGAAACACCACGAAAAGTGGAGGATGAACAAATAGCTTCACAGTCCACACGGGGAGACACTTAGACCCCAGTGCCCACATTTTACGTACAAAGAGAGAATTCATCACTGCTTCCTAATGTTTATTGGAATATAAGAGCATTTCCTCCAGGTCACATAGAGGCAGACCCAGTTTTGATGGTCTCACTACAAAGGAAGATAAAGCTCCTGACAACAACATATATTTCAAGTTCCCAACCTCAGAGGCCGTTTCTCAAGAAGTCTTTAGGCCAGCAGAGCTCCATGATTGTGGAGTAATACCCTGTCCCTTACTTTAGAAACGCCTCTACCACCTCCAAAGTTGTAAACTCCTGTGCAATTTCCACTCCAGATATGTATTCAGAGATTCTATAACTCTTCTCCTCTAATTGTGTCATACTTGGGGCGAAGGTAATGTCAAGGAATTGTTCTGGATGAGAGTGGGAGGATTTTTTGTAGCACATATTTGCATACACATTGGATTCATCTTCCAATTTTCCATTCAAAATACTTAATCCCTGACACTACCCCATAACCTACTAGACTCTGACTACTAATCCTAATATTATGGAGAAAAATAACCCAAACAGAATTGAAATACAAGCAGTTCAGTAGAGGCATGGTGTATAGTTGCACTTGCCTTTTGCATTATATAGGGTAGGAGTTATACATCTAGTCAATTTTTTGTTGTAAAAGTTCTCAATGTGTTTTTAAAGTTGACAAGTATGTGAATTTCTGTCTCGCTTTCTCTGAAGCCTATTCAGCATATGTATTTTTTTAAGCACATGTAGAATCCTGCCTGGTATGACACGCACATTATTGTGTGGTGGCAGACATGGCAGATACAAATTGTGAGAAGAGATCACTCCTCCTAAACGCTGTAGGAACTGAAAATTCAACCTTTGGGTGAGCTTCCTAGCTGAACAATATTATACGTAAATCCATGTTCAGTACAATGAATATTTTTGATCTGTGGATGATATATATTTCATGGTGAATTTCAATTGGCATATACTGCTACTTTTTAATATCTCTGTGTGTGTTTGTATATATATATATATTTATATATATATATATATATATATATATATATATATATATATATATACTCTCAAGATTTTTCAAAATATGAAATATATGTTACTTATTTTTGATTTCCATAATTAATTTTGAAGCAAATCTCACACACTCTACTTGATGAACCATAACCCTAATATTACCATTAGATGTATAACTGGTTGGAATTAATGATTGTATATAAATATATGCTTTCTTATATATTTTCAGATATCAATTCAATCCATTATTTAAAGTGGAACTAGTTATATTATTTATACACAGTATTGTCTATTCATACATTACCTCTATATTCATAGACGCAGGGTACACGTCTTTATACCCCCAATACTAATTTGTACGTCTTCAAAATATTACTCCCAGAAATGGTGGAAGAAATACTCATGTCACCTGATGTACATATAGATTTTATCACATTAATATTCTGGAAACAAAAAACAAAGGTCACACTTATGATTGTACCAATGTAAAGGTCGGGCGAGCGTCGGAGGAAGAGACCACCAAGAGACTGTCTCATGTAACAGCAAAGAGTTTATTAGGGGTCCATAATGCTGGGGCTCAGAGCTAACTTGAATTTAGCAGAGATCCCTGAGAACAGCTTAAGCAGAGCTTATATACTTTCTTTGGAGAGGGCAGGGAGTGAAGTTTATTGATGGGTCAGGGCGAGTGGGCAGTTTGCGTGCAAATGTGTGAGGGAGCACATTCTGCAGTTTGGCAGTTGGGGACAGCACATTCTGGGAACAAGATTAGCAAACAGTCCTCAAGATTTCAACAGTGTTTTGTTAAGCATACAGGAAAAACAGGAAGTGACAAGTACCTATTTTATTAACCTTTCATTCCCCACTTCTTGTTCTGGTTATTTTTAATCATAAAAGTGATTAGTGGGGGGTGTCACATTTTATGTCTGCTAGTGGGGTATATTTTTGTCTGATTTCCATAAGTTTAACTTGTCTAATTTGAGCTTGGAGAAAGGAAACTACATGGTTGAGCTAACAGGGCCCTAAAGTTAGCAATAATATTAGGATTATTAATGGAAAGGCCAAGGCTGATAAAAGCGTAGTTAACCACGGGCACTGTGTGAACCAAGACTCAAACCCCACTTTTTCGGCCTCTGTCTCCCGTTGACGCTCTTCAAGGCGTTTTCTTAATTTACTCATTGATTCTTTTACAACTCCAGTATTCAGCATAAAAATAACATTCGTCCCTCAATGGAGCACAAAGGCCCCTTCTCTCATGAAGAGGAGGTCCAACCCTCGACTGTTCTGTAAAACTACATCAGAGAGAGAGGTTAAAGATTCCTGTAAGGCTGTGATGGAGGTTTTCAATATCTTTAAGTTTGGGTCTATTGCTGCTTCTAATTTGGTGATTTGTTGTGTACCATGGACTAGGGAAGTGGTTGCTGTGCCCACCCCTGCAGCAACTCCTATTTCTAATAGGATGGCTAAAGTGAGGGATTCAGATTCCCAGTGGAACCGGGTTGTATGCCCCCCCCCCATTTGATTTTTAAATGAACTTGCGTCATGATAGAGCACTCTGGGAAAAATCTGCACCATTACATAGTAAATCATATCTGTTGACCATTTTATGAAAACATAAACAATGTTCAAGTATATAGAATTATACTGTTGTATGGAAGGGAAAGGCAAGGCACTTGAGATAGCACTGAAGCTTGGGAATCAGTCCTATTGGGTTGCAAACGGATTTGGAGGGCTTTGCTTCTGTTGTAATCAATTTAGCCCCTGAATCCCAAGTTTAGGCAGTTTCACAATTTTGTACCCAACATGTAAGGGAAGGGGCTCAGAATTACACAGTCTGCAGAAGTTCACATAAAGCAGTTTTTGTTTCTGTTTATTTCCTCTGTTCTGGGCAAGTTAACTTTTTAAGAACACCTGTGAGTGGGAGAGCTTTTGTCTTCTCTCTTTTTTTTTCTCCCTGACAGCTGTTGCCATGGAGCCCAGTTGGTAACTTCTTTATCTTAGAAATGTAGCCATCTCTGTGAGGCCCCACCTCAAGGCCAGAGGCCTTGTTCACATATTTTGTGAAAAACTAGTAAGGGGGTGTCTAGCTTAGGAGTGCTGATTTTTCCAGCCAGTGGCAAGTAGAATACGGCAACAAGAAAAGTGGAAGTTGATCTACATTGAACTCTTTTATAGGGACTTTTTTGCTGAAAATGCTAAAGTCAACCATGGTGAAGACTTCTGGAGAAGGTCAGTTAAGACTTTTCTGTGGTCCTGGTACAGAGGAGGAAGACGTGGAAGTCAGGGGGTGAGAGCAGCTCCGTGGATCTGAGAATGAGGAAGGAGAGATGTAAAAGAATAATGGGAAAGTTGTTTGGTATTTTACTAGCAAGAAAAACTTGAGCAGTAGAACAGGTAGATCAGAGGGGAAGATGGGATTGAGAATCCCAAAAAAGCGTATGAGGGACTTCAAATTCTAAGTAACCAGTTTTCAGTGTTGACAAACCAACCTTAAAGGCCATTTTCATTACATCTTGGATAGGGGTCTGAGGGATCTCCTCAACTGGTTTGAGCTTTGGGTTAGCTGGTAAGAGGACCTGTTGGGACACGGGGTGGACACTAAAAGAAGAAGAGAGGAGTGAGTGATTGGAAGGGTACCTCAGTACCTGCTACCTCAGCAAGGGGGCAATGGTCTGAGAACCGGCGAAGGTTTGGGTATTTGAAACACTGTTTCCTCAATCTAACTTTACAGAAGAGCAGGGACAGAGGTGGTGTTACAATACAGGAATGTAAGGGATCTTCCACCTGCTGAGAAGCTCAAAGGTCCATGAAGAAATCTTCCCTGGAGAAGATGTATGCAGCTATGGAGGACCTGAGAGAGCAAAAGTCATCATCCATGGCAATCAACTTGATCAGGATGAAGGGGTGTGTCTGAATGAGCCACTCTCTTCTCAACGTAGAGAAGGTGGAGCAAACCAGGCCTGTGTGGAGAGCTGTTCCAGAGTGCCTATGGTTGATATACCATTCTAACTTGTGGAAGTTTCATAGGAAGTGGGGGCAGCCTCCATCTCATGAGTCTCTTGGAAGCAACCCTTAGGACATATGGTTACCAAAGCAGTGACCTCATTCAGTTCCTGAAGGAAGAGACCTCACCTCACTTCCTTGTTGATGGAACTCTCTGAACTTGGGATCCAGGAAGCCAGGCACCCAGAGCCAACCCCAGTCCCAGTTTCAGTGTGCCCAATTGTTTGGAATTACAAGGATATGGTCAGTCATTCTTGCTACCTACTGATTTGAGGATGGACAAATGACAGTAAAGCTCTGAAGAGGGGCCTCTCCTTACAAAGCAGGTACTGGCTACTCACAACCTCAGAGAGTTGGCCAAGGGACCAGATCTGAGACAGGACAGGCAATTTTAGGAGAAGATAGTATGGCCCACCAGTCAGAAGACACTCCAGATAGACACAGACCTACTTGTTGGAAGGAGGTGCCTTTGTGGGTGTGGGTGTGAGTTTGTGGTTTTGTCTCATGTTCTGAGAATAGGTTGGAAAGTCGGTTTGCTTGGTTTGGACTGGACTGTTTCTAGAATGTTGTTTGACAGGGGGTTTGTTTCTATGTCTGTGTATCACACTGTGTCTGTGGATGTAGACATTAGAAAGAGAATGCATCAGTGGATGTTTCCTGTCAATTAGACAGCTTTTCAGCATTCATCCTGCCAAATTTATGAATAGAGCGTGGCAGGCTTATTAATGTGCAACACCTGCTATCTTTCTAAGTTCCAGTTTTCTTCCTGAATTCGGGCCACTCTCCAGAATAGGCTCATGGTTTTGTGTCCCAGATATGTAACACCTCCAAGCTCTGTCACATGGCCCTGTACTGAATAGCTGAATGGAATGGGAGCATTTTAGAAAACTCAGATATCAGTGTGACCAGGAAAGTCTCAGTGGTGAAACCATGCTTTGCGCCATTTGCTTACCTAATGTTCGGTTGCCCTGAATGTCAGGAAGGTCTTTGACTCAGGCAACCCCTTTTTGAAGCCTGAAGAAAACTGTTTTCAAATGGAAATGAATGAGCATCACCTGTGGCTCTTTGCTTAACTGCTTTGGAAAGGGATGTGTCTGAATCAGCCTCTTGGCCTTTTTTGAAGCTGTGGCTTAGATTCTCAGCACCTCATGGATCTTAATAAACATCCCATGTGTGCATTCAAAACCAAAATCGCAAAAAGATCAGTCATTGTGGATGAAGTCTCTTGCTTTCCTCTGTTAGGTTCCTGACCTCCATCAAGTGAGAATAGAGATCCTTTGGGTCAAATGAGTTCTTCAAACCCCAGCAGAAGTGCTTGTGTATTCTAATGACTCCTAATCAAATAAAGAATCTCTTCCTGACAGTCAGTAGGCTTCAAATTGTAGAAGCAGAGCAGTATTAACAGCAGGTCTATTTGATCACTCCTGGTTCATAGGAAGGGTGTCCAGGCCACCGTGACTTTAGGCAAATGAGTGGCAAGGGAGCTTATTGTTGACACTGTCTTGAGCTGTGCCACTAATGGAGAACTCCAGCTAGAGTTTATGATGAGTGCCTATATGGAAGAAGATGAGGGCCATGTGGGAGTGTTTTGATTTTAATTGTGGTCATTTGTGTGGCAGTTGGAAAAGAAGACTTGGTCCACCTGGTCTTGAACTCTGGTGTGATTTCTATTAGAGACTGAATTCTGGAACTGATCTCTGAGAAGTATTGCCATGAATTGTGTTATGATTTTTCGAGGCCACACATGAGAGTTGCCCTTGCAAACTGTTCTAAGGCCAGGGTGGCTTTCCACAGAGCACTGCTAATCTCAGCCAGGATATCACATGATTTTATTGTGAAAAACTTGGCAGACATAGTGGAGAGGCAAAACACACATGGACCTCACCTTGTAGACCTCAATGAGCCTGGCTTCATGTGACCTTTTGGCCACGCTTTGGAATCCTTGCCTGTGAGTGTTCTCCAGAACGTTCTTTGAAATGAGCTTCCACACCCTAATGGTTGCAGAATAAATTGAAACCCTCAGTGCCTCCAACTTCATCCTTGAAAGCAGTCTAGATAAATACCTTGAAATTTTTGAAATTCCCATGAATAGGTGGCACAGGAGAACCTTTGGATCTCCTGTTGCTGATCATGAGTGTACGAGACAGTGCCTTGATTGACTGGGTTCCATGAAAATGGTGTAGAACAGAGATGCCAGTAAGTTGGAGCTTGCTGAGTAGTGGGCCTAGAGCAGTGGTGCGCAATAGTGTGATAAAATATCTGTGGTGGGGCCATGAGGATCTGCCATTGACTTCCAAACGGCTTGTGACTGACACGGTGCAGCCAGCCCCCTTATAAGTAATGGCATATTGTCATATGGAGAAGTTTCAGGGCAATGCTCAGAATCAAGTTGCTATTGTAAAAGACGTAAGCTATGTGGGATAGAAGCCTGGTGGGTGTATTCTCCTACCAACCCTGACCCACCACATGTGACAGATCTTCCTTCAGCACTGTGTCTCAATTGATCTCCTTGTAATTCATGAAGCAAATACAAAACTCCCAGTCCAGTAGCAAGAAACACCAGGAAAAGTGGAGAATGAACAAATGGCTTCACAGTCCACAGGGGGGAGACACTTAGTCCCCAGTGGCCACAGTTTACTTACAAGAGAGAATTCAGCACTGCTGCCTCATGTTCATTGGAAAATTAGAAACCATGTCCTCCAGGTCACATAGATGCAGACCCAGCTTTGATGGTCTCACTACAAAGTAAGCTAAAGCTCCTGACAACAACATATATTTCATGGGCCCAACCTCAGAGGCAGTTTCTCAAGAAGTCTTTAGGCCAGCAGAGCTCCATGTTTCTGGCGTGTTTACCCTGTCCCTTACTTTTGTAAACTCCTCTACCACCTCCAAGGTTGTGAATTTCTGAGCATGTTCCATTCAGATATCTATTCACAGATTTTCAAACTCTTCTCCTCTGATTGTGTCTTACTTGGGTTAAAGGTTATGTCAAGGCATTGTTCTGGAAGAGTGTGGGACGATTTTTTTTGTGTAGCACATATTTGCCTACTAATTGGATTCATTTTACAATTTTCCACTCGAAATACTGAATCCCTGACACTACCCCATACCCTACTAGACTCTGATTACTGATCATAATATGATGTAGAAAATTAACCGAAACAGATTGGAAATTCAAGAAGTTCAGAGGACGCCTGGTGTATAGTTGAACTTGCCTTTTGCATGATAAAGTGTAGCAGTTATAAATCTAGTCAATTTTTTTTTGAAATAGTTATCCATGTGTTTTTTAAGTTAACAAATATATGAATTCTTGTCTCAATTTCTCTGTAGCCTATTCAGCACATGCATTTTTATATGCACATATAGAATCCTACCTGGTTTCACATGTACATTCTTGTAAGTTGGATGACATGGAAGATAACAAATTGTGAGAAGAGATCACTCCTCTTAAACACTGTTGGAACTTAATATTCAAACTATGGGTGAGCATCCTAGCTGAACAAGATTATACATAAATTCATGTTCAGTAAAATGAATAGTTTTGGATGTGTGGTTGATATATATTTCATGGTGAATTCTGATTGACATATATATATTGCTACTTTTTAATGTCTGTGTGTGTGTGTGTGTGTGTGTGTGTATAAATATATATATATATATATATATATATATATATATATATATATACGCTCTCAAGATTATTCAAAATATGAAATATATGTGTCTTATTATGTACTCCCTAAATTCATTCATATTTCATGTATGTGGATTTATAATCAACTATTCACAAGACTATTTTCAGAAATATTCATCCACCTGAACTACATATTTGATTCCTGGTACTGAAAACTAACTTCTGTAAATGGTGCATATAAACCCTAAAATTTCTGCAGTAACTAACCCAGTTTAACATCAGTGCAAGTAGATTCCTATGGGACATGATGTGTATTTTGACGTTCCTTTTTATTCAATACTGGTACATTATATTTTCTTCAGTTAATGCACGTGAGAAGTTATATATTTCATCAACAAGTTCACAAATTTATAAACATTTTCTTTCACTATCCATCACTTCCTAATTCAGAAAACATGTATTTTTCCAAGTCGCTTCACTGGTCTTTTCATGAGACTTCTTTCCAAACACATTATTTTCTCTTTCCATAATCACTTTTGAACCAAAACTCACACTCTCATCATGATAAACCATAACCCTAATATTGCCATTAGATGTATAACTGGTTGAAATGAATGTATATATATATAAATATTAGATTTCCTGTATATTTTCAGATATCAATTCAATCAATTATTTTAAGTTGAAATCATTTATATTACTTATACACTATATGGTCTATTCATGCATTATCTCTATATTCACAGACACAGGGTACATCTATTTGTACTCCCAATACTAATTTATAGGTCTTCAAAATATTGCTCCTAGAAATGGTGGAAGAAATTATCATGTCACCTGATGTACATATACATTTTATCACAGTAATATTCTGGGCACAAAATGCAAAGGTCACACTTATGATTGTAGTAAAGTCTAAATGGAAAGTGATCATGGATTACTAAAAACATCCATGTACAGGTTACCTAATGCTATTAAATGTCATTCCTATTGGTGACTAAATATTTGTTTCTTCCTAAGATTATTTATTCAACCTCAAAACTGTTGAAAATATCTAATCCTATCACTCACTTTATACTTTGCCTGATTTCTTAATATCTCTATTGATATATGGTTTCTGACATAATTTCCAATGTTCTTCAAAGTGACTGACTCTTCAGATGTGCTGATATTTACATTCACTCTACCCGAAACCCTACTGCTAAAGAACTTTTGGTCCAAATCCTATACTTACTCTGCTTTCTAAACCTACTGAATATCTTCCTAATCCTATTGACTATCCTTTTGGCTGGATGTTTTTTTCAACATTCAATCATCCAAGGTACAAGGTCTTTTGCCATTGTATATCGATTTATCCGAGACATCTTTGCAGAATATAATTCAATGCTAAGTTTCCCAATCAAGGGCCCAATGCACTTCTTGGCTTCAAATCATACCTATATTTCTGTTTTCATACTTATATTTCACCTTTATATTCTTGTAAATATCGCAGGTTCCCAATACCATTATTCATTCCGTAGAATGATTCATAACCCAAATCAAACCTGTTATTAACCCTAACCATACACTGTTCCCTCAATCTAACTTTACAACAGAGCAGGGACAGAGTTGGTCTTACACTACAGGAATGTAAGGGATCTTCCACCTGCTGAGAACCTCAAACGTCCATGTAGAAATGATCACTGGAGAAGACTTAGGCAGGTATAAAGGACCTGAGAGAACAAAATCATCTTCAATGGCAAACAAACCGGTCAGGATGAGGGGTTGTGTCTGAATCAGCCTCTCTGTTCTTAATGTAGATAAGATGGACCAAACCAGGCCCGTGTGGACAGCTATTACTGGGTGCCTATGGTTGATATACCATTCTAACTTGTGAATGTGTCACAGGAAGTAGGGGCAGCACTCATCTCATGGGACAATTTTAAGCAACTCTTAAGAAAAAGTGGTTGCCAAGGCATTGACATCATTCAATTCCTGAAAGAAGTTACCTACCTCACTTCCTTTGTGATGGAACTCTCTGAACTTGGGATCCAGGAATCCAGGCACACAGAGCCAGTCCCAGTCCCAGTCACAGTGGACTCACTTGTTTGGATATAACAAGGACAGAGTCAGTCTTTCTTGGTACATACTGATGTGAGGATGGCCAAATGCCAGGAGACCTCTGAAGAGGGGACTTTCCTGAGAAAGCAGGTAGTGGCTCACCGCTGGCTCCTGACAACTTCACAGAGTTGGCAAAGGAGACCAGATCTGAGACAGCACAGGACATTTTGCGGGAACATAGTATGGCCCACCAGTCAGAGGACACTCCGGATAGTCACAGACCTACTTGGGGGAAGAAGGTGCCTTTTTGGGTGTTGGTGTGTGTTTGTGGTTTTGTCTCATGTTCTGATAATAGGTTGGAACGGTGGTTTGTTTGGTTTGGAGTGGACTCTTTCTAGTAAGTCTTTTGACAAGGTGTGTTTCTATTTTTGTGTATCCCACTGTCCGTGGTTGTAGACATTAGAAAAGAGAATGCATCAATGGATGTGTCCTGTCTATTAGACAGTTTCCCAGCACTCATCATACCCAATTTATGATTCGACTGCAGCTTGTCTTATGGATGGGCAACTCCTGCTATCTTTCTAAGTTAATGTTTTCTTCCTGAATTATCGCCACTATCCAAAATAGGCTCATGGTTTTGTGTCCAAGATATGTACCACCTCCAAGCTCTATGACATGGCCATATATTGGATAGCTGAAAAAAATAGCGAGCATCTCAGAAATCTCAGATATCAGTGTGACCAGGAAAATCTCAGTGGAGAAACCCTGCTTTGGGCCTTTTGCTTACATTTTGTTCTGTTGCCCTGAATGTCAGAAAGGTCTTTTCCTCAGGCCACCACTTGTGAAGCCTGAAGAAAACAGTTCTCAAATGGAAATGAATGGGCATCATCTGTGGCTCTTTGCTTAATTGCTTTGGAATGGGATGTGTCTGAATCAGCCTCTTGACCCTGTGTGATGCTGCAGCTTAGATTCTCAGCAACTGATAGATCTAATGAAAGATCCCATGTTTGCATCCAAAACCAAAATCGCAAAATGATCAGTCATTGTGGATGAAGTCTTTTGAATTCCTCTATTAAGTTCCTGACCTCAATCAATTGAGAATAGGGATCCTTTGGGTCAAATGAGCTCTTCAAATCCCTGCAGAGGCTAGCCCAAATGTGCTTGGGTTTTCTCATGACTCCAATTGACATAAAGAATCTAAACCCCAGAGTCAGTAGGACTCAAATTGCAGAAGCAGAGCAGTATTTACGGCCAGCCTATTTGAACAATCGTGGTTCAGAGGAAAGGTGTCCAGGCCATACTGACTTTACGCAAATGAGGAGCAAGCAAGCTTATTTTGGACACTGTCTTTGGGTGTACCCCTCATGGAAACCTCAAGCCAGAGGTTTTGATGAGTGTCTATATGAAAGAAGATGAGTGTCATGAGGGAGTGTTTTGGTTTTAATTGTGGTCAATTGAGTGGCGCTTTGAAAGAGATGACTGGGTCAACCTGGGCTTGAACTCTGGTGTGATTCCCCTTAGAGACTGAGTTCTGGAACTGACCTCAGAAAAGTATTGCAATAAATAGTGTTGGGATTTTAGGAGGCCATGCATGAGAGTCGCCTTTCGAAACTTAGATCTACGCCCAGGGTGGCTTTCCACAGACCACTGGGAATCTCAGCCATGATATCACAAGATTTTATTCTTAGAGACTTGGAAGCCATATTTGAGAGACAAAACGCACATGGAGCTCACATTGTAGACCTCAATGGGCCTGGATTCATGTGACGTTTTGGCCACTCTTAGGAATCCTTGTGTGTGAGGCTTCTCCAGAGCTTTAATTAAAATTAGCTTCCTCAATTTTACTTGTTCCTGAATAAATTGAAACCCACAGTGACTCCAACACCATACTTGAATAATGGCTAGATAAATATTATAAAATTTTTGAAATTCACATTACCAGGTGGCACTGGAGAACCTTCAGATGTCCTGTTGCTGATCATGAATGTAGCAGACAGTGCCTTGATTGACTGGGTTTCATGAAAATGGTTTAGAACAGAGATGCCAGAAAGTTGGAGCCTGCTGAGTAGTGGGCCTAGAGCACTGGTGTGCAGGTGTATGATAAAACATCCGTGGTGGGGTCATGTGGATCTGCCATTGGCTTCCAATTGGCTTGTGACTGACATGGTGCAGCTAGCAGACCCTTATTGTAAAGGCATCTTGTTATATGCAGAGGTTTCAGGGCAATATTCAGAATCAGGTTGCTATGGTCAAAGGGGCAAGCTATGTGACATAGAAGCCTGGTTGGTGCATTCTCCTGCAGACTGTTTCACACCACACGTGATAGAACTCCCTACAGCACTGTGTCCTTGTTGAACTCTTTGTATTTCGTGAAGCAAATACCAAGCATCCAGTTCAGCAGCAAGAAACACCACGAAAAGTGGAGGAATTCCAAATGGCTTCACAGTCCACACGGGGAGACACTTAGACCCCAGTGGCCACATTTTATCTACAAAGAGAAAATTCAGCACTCCTGCCTCATGTTCATTGGAAAATCAGAAACCAAGTCCTCTAGGTGACACATAGATGCAGACCCATCTTTGATGGACTCACTAGAAAGGAAGCAAAAGCTCCCTACAACAAAATATATTTCAAGATCCCAACCTCAGATGCAGTTTCTCAAGAAGTCTTTAGGCCAGTAGAGATCCAGGTTTGTGTAGTTTTTACCCTGTCTCTTACTTTTGGAAACTCCTCTACCACCTCCAAGGATGTAAACTCCTTAGCATTTTCCATTCCAGTTATGTATTCAAAGATTTTCTAACTCTTTTCATCTAATTGTGTCTTACTTCGGACGAAGGTATTGTCAAGGCATTGTTCTGGATGAAAGTGGGAAGATTTTTGTGTAGCGCATTTTTGCATACACATTGGATTTTTTTTCCAAATTTCCACTTGAAATACTGAATCCCTGACACTAACTCATACCCTACTAGACTCTCACTACTAATCCTAATATGATGGAGAAAATAACCCAAACAGAACAGAAATACAAGCAGTTCAGAGGAGGTAGGGTGTATATTTGGACTTGCATTTTGCATAATATAGGGCAGGAGTTATAAATGTAGTCATTTTTATTGAAATATTTCTCCATGTGTTTTTAAAGTTATCAAATATGTGAATTTCTGTCTCCCTTTCTCTCTAGCCTATTCAGCACATGTATTTTTATATGCACATATAGAATCCTAACTGGTATCACACGTAAATTTTTGTGAGGTGGCTGACTTGGAAGATACAAATTTTGAGAAGAGATCACTCCTCCTTAGCACTGTTGGAACTGAAAATTCAACTTATGGGTGAGCATCCTGGATGAACAACATTATACATAAACCTATGTTCAGTAAAATGAATATTTTTTATCTGTGGAGGAAATATATTTCATGATGAATTTCAATTGGCATATATATTGCTACTTTTTAATGTCTCTGTGTGGGTTTTGTATATATATATATATATATATATATATATATATATATATATATATATATATTTTTTTTTTTTTTTTCAAATATGAAATATATGCGTCTTATTATACAGTCCCTAAATTTATTCATGTTCATGTATGTGGATTTCTAATCAACTATTCACAAGATTATTCTCAGAAATATTCATCCCCCTGAAATACATATTTGTTTCCTACTACTGAAAACAAACTTCTTTGAATGGTGCATACATATCCTAACATTTATACAGTAACTGACCCTGTTTAACATCATTTCGAGTAGATTCCTATAGGACATGATGTGAATTTTGATGTTCATTTTTATCCAACACTGGTACATTACTATTTCTTCAGTTTATGCACATCATAGGATATATATTTCATCCACAATTTAGCAAATTTATAGGTATTTGTTTCACTTTCAATCACTTCCGCTTCAGAACACATGTATTCCTCCATGTTTCTTTACTGATCTTTTCATGAGACTTCTTTCCAAACACATTATTTTCGATTTCCGTAATCACGTTTGAAGCAAAACTCACACACCCTTCATGATAAACCATAACCCTAATATTAATATTAGATGTATAACTCCTTGGAATGAATGATTGTATATCAGTATAAAATTTCTTATATGTTTTCAGATATGAATTCAATCCATTATTTAAAGTGGAACCAGCTATATTATTTATTCATATGATGGTCTATTAATGCATTATCAATATATTCTATGACACAGGGTACACCCCTTTGTACCCCCTATACATTACTAAAAATACCCATGTCCAGGTTGCCTAATGCTCTCAAATGTCAATCCTATTCGTGACTACATATTTGTTTCTTTCTAAAATTATGTATCCAAACTCAACCCTGTTGAAAATGTCTAATCCTATGACTCACTTAATACTTTGCCTGATTTCCTAATGTCTCTATTTATATGAGATTTCCTAAATATTTTCCCCCGTTCATCATCATTACTGACTCTTCACATGTGCTGACATTTACATTCACTCTCTATCCAAAACCCTATTGCTAAAGAACTTTTGTTCCATATCCTATACTCACTTTTCTTCCTAAAACTACTGACTATCTCCTGATCCTACCAACTATTCCTTTTTGACTGGATGTTCTCTTCTACATTCAATCATCCAAGTTACATGGTCCTATGCCATTGTATATCGATGTTTCTGAGACACCTGTTCAGAACGTAATTCAACGCTAAGTATCCCAATCAAGTGCCCAATGCCCTTCTTGGCTTCGAATCTTACCTAGATTTCTGTTTTCATACTTATATTTCACCTATATATTGTTGTAAATATCGCAGGTTCCCAATACCATTATTCAACCCTCAGAATGATTCCTCACCCAAATCAAACCTGTTATCAACCCTAATCATATATTCTTCCCTCAATCAAACTTTACAGAAGAGCAGGGAAAGAGGTGTTATTTCAATACAGGAATGTAGGCAATCTTCCACCTGTTGAAAACCCCGAATGTCCATACAGAAATGATCCTTGGATAAGTTGTAGGAAGCTATGAAAGACCTGAGAGAGCAAAAGTCATCTTCCATGGCAAACAACATGGTCAGGATGAAGGGATGTGTCTGAATCAGCCTCTCTCTTCTTAATGGACCAAACCAGGCCTGTGTGGAGAGCTGTTCCTGGGTGCCTATGGTTGATATACTATTCTAACTTGTGAAAATGTCACAGGAAGCAGGGGCAGCCCCCATCTCATGGGACACTTGGAATCAACTGTTGGGACAAAGTGGTTGCCAAGGCAGTGAACTCATTCAGTTCCTGAAGGAAGTGACTTACCTCACTACCTTGGTGATGGAATTCTCTGAACTTGGGATCCAGGAAGCCAGGCTCCCAGAGCCAGTCCCAGTCTCAGTCCCAGTGGTCTCACTTGCTTGGATTTTCCAAGGATAGAGCCATTCTTTCTTGATACCTACTGATGTGAGAATGGCCAAATAACAGGGAAGCTCTGAAGAGGTGCCTTTCCTGAGCAAGCAGGTAGAGGCTCATCGCTGGCTCCTGACAACTTCACAGAGTTGGCCAAGGAGACCTTCTCTGATACAGGACAGGCCATTTCAGGTGAACATAGTGTGGCCCACCAGTCATAGGACACTCCGGATAGTCACAGACACATTTGGGGAAGGAGGTGCCTTTGTGGGTGTGGGTGTGGGTTTTTGGTTTGTCTCATGTTCTGAGAATATGTAGGAAAGGTGGTTTGTTTGGTTTGGAGTTTAACTGTTTTTAATAAGTTTTTTGACAAGGCGAGTGTTTCTATGTCTGTGTATCCCACTGTGTCCGTGGTTGTAGACATTAGAAAAGAGAATGATTCAATGGATGTATCCTGTCTAGTAGAAAACTTCCCAGCATTCATCCTGCCCAATTTATGAATGGACTGTGGCTTGCCTTATTAATGGGCAACACGTGCTAATTTCCTAAGTTGCTGTTTTCTTCCTGAATTCTGGCTGCTCTCCAAAAGAGGCTCATGGTTTTGTGTCCAAGATATGTACCACCTCCAAGCTCTGTGACATGGCCATGTTCTGGATAGCTGAAGAAAATGGTGAGCATCTCAGAAAACTCAGATATCAGTGTCACCAGTAAAGTCTCAGTGGAGAAACCCTGCTTTGGGCCTTTTGCTTACCTATTGTTCTGTTGCCCTGAATGTCAGGAAGTTCTTTGTCTCAGGCCTCACCTTTGTGAAACTGAAAAAAACAGTTTTCAAATGGAAATGAATGGACATCACCTGTGGCTCCTCGCTTAATTGCTTTGAAAAGCAATGTGTCTGAATCAGCCTCTTAGCTCTGTGTGAGGCTGTTGATAAAAATCTCAGCACCTGTTGAATCTAAAGAAATATCCCATGTGTGCATCCAAAACCAAAATGGCCAAAAAAGCAGTCTTTGCAGATGAATTCTTTCGCCTTCCTCTGTAAGGTTCCTGACCTCTATCAAGTGAGAATTGGGAAGATACACCAAGCCAATGGATGTCTACTTTTGGAAAAATTGTACCACCAATGAGAGAATCAGCATAAATACCCCAACACGACCAGAAGTCGCTGAACCAACAGATAGTTCACAATGCATACAAGTGAGTTCACAATGCATACAAGTGATACATAGTCCAGGCAAATTCTGCAACCAGTTCAGTGATGGCTATTGCAGAAGCTTTAGATTGGTTTTATCTTTGTCTTCACTAGCACTGGGATGAAAATAGAAATTCTGGCAATAATGGCTAAAGAAAAAATTATGTATCATTCCAGAAGGCACTAAAAAACAAATTTCTTAACAATTTACATTTTCTTCAAGAGGATTATTATATATAATAAAAAGGAAAGATGAAAGTAAACAAACAGTTCTGCTAAACTCCCTTTTTGCTTACATATTAAAACAATCCTGAAGAGTTGTTTACCAAATTTAAATTAAACCATTTAAATCACGTGAATAAAAAAAATATATGTATTGTATCCATTTTTTCATGAGCGCTCATCATATATGATATATGGACATACATACATTCAAACATATAACACAAAACACAATTGTGCACACATAAAATAATACATGCAACATATAACATAATAGTAAAGGCCTTATAACATTTTACAGGTGAAATCACCGTTGGAATGTATAAAAACTGTATAGTCAAAAAAATAGAACTGATCAGAAAAACATTAACCTAGGTCTGTATGAGCTCAAAAAAAAAAAAATAGAACTTCATGATGTGGGAAAGGGCAATAATAAAATAGATATTGAAAAAAAGCATCCTGGTTCGGTCGCAGATGTAAGGATAGCCAAATTGGAGTTTTGGATATCAGCTGTTATGGATTTGAGCCAAATCATCTTCTTTTTGGTCTATAGAAATCACTTTAGTTAATCTCTCTGGAATCCAAATCGGCTGCTGTTCTTCCTGTGGAAACACACAAACAGACCCCCGACTGCAGACAATTACTGGGTCCGGACCTTTCCATTGTCCTGTTAGAATATCCTTCCAAAATACCTTAGGCTTATGCACATTTTTTTGACACATATGCCTTTCCGCAGCACTAAGTCCTGATGAATCCAAATTTAAAAAGTTGAGAGTAAAAAGGGTTATTTTAAGTTTATCTGTGGGAAATATATACCCCTTCCCAATTCTGTCTTTTTGCTTTAGTAAGTACATTTTAATAGTTCGATGTGCTCTTTCAACTATGCCTTGTCCCTGTGGATTGAATGGGATTCCTGTTATATGAGTAATGCCAAATGATGAGCAAAATTGTTTAAAAGAGTTAGAAGTATAACCAGGGGCATTATCTGTTTTTAACTGTTTTGGAACCCCCACAGTGGCAAAATTTTGTAAGCAATGAGCTATAACATCTTCAGTTTTTTCTCCGGCATTAAGGGAGCCCATCAAAAATCCAGAAGAAGTATCAACTGTAACATGCAAATATTTTAATTTTCCAAATTCTGGCAAGTGTGTGACGTCCATCTGCGAAATATGGTTAGGTATCAATACTCTAGGATTGACTCCAAGATTAACTTGTGGTAAAAAGTTCACACAATTTTGACATTGTTTTATTATTTGTCTAGCTTGATCCTTAGTTATTTTAAAATGCTTTTGTAAAGTATTAGCATTGACATGGAACATTTTATAAAAATTTATAGCTTCTTCTAGTGTAGAGAAAATATGTATGTATGTCATGTGTTGTTTTATCTGCTAAATCATTGCCAAACTAAGGGCTCCAGGCAATCCTGTATGTGCCCTGACATGTCCTATAAAGAATGAATCTTTTCTGTCCCAGATTACACTTTGTTTAGTGGAAAGCAAAGAGTAAACAGTAGAGGAAGGGGAAAACCTACCAGCATCTTCAAGGAATACTATAGCATTAACTATATACTGACTATTGGAAAATAAATTAAATACAGAATCTTTAAACATCACAAAAGCTTGTAATACTACATTAAGCTCTAAATTTTGAGCTAACTGTTTGGGTACTAAAAATGTAAAAGTTTGATCAGGTGTAACTATTGTTGCTGTACCATTATTTGACCCATCAGTGAATATATTTGGAGCATTCATGATAGGTGTTTTCTTGCATTTTTAGAAAAATTACAGGATGCGATGACCAAAAAGACAATAAAAGATTAGATGGTAAGTGGTTATCAAATGAAACATTAGATTTACACATGATTATTGCCCAAGTATTTAACTCATTAGCTAATTCATCAATTTGATACATAGTATATGGAGTAATAATTTTATTGGATGAAGTTCCACACACTCCCTTTGCTGCTTTTATTCTTATGAGTATTAATTGTCCCTCAGCCTCAGAATACCTAGTAATAATAATGTTACCAGAATAAGATAAATGTATACATAATAATGGACCTTCTTGCCAAAATACTCCTTTAGGAATATTTTTTTGTTGGTAGTAAAATAAATAATAAAGGCAAAATTATATCAACTCTATCCAAATGCATTTTTCCCATATATGTTTCAATGATTTTTAATGCCTTTCTTGCTTCAGGCATTAACATTTGCGGTGAATTTGGATATTATGGACCTTTTTGGATATCAAATAAAGGTCCCAAATCTTCTGTTTGTATACCTAGATAAGGCCTTATCCAATTTATGTCTCCTAATAACTTTTGAAAGTCATTAATTGATTTGAGTTGATCTACTCATATTTGAATTTTTGGTGGACTGACCATGGCTGAGGATAATAGAATTCCTAAATAATTAATTGGAAAATTTAATTGTATTTTATCTATTCCTATCTCTAGGTTTAATTTTTTAATAAGTTTGTAAGTGTGGCATAACATTCTAGCAATAGGTTTTTAGCTTTGTGTGCTAATAATACATCATTCGTATAGTGAAATATTTGTAGTTCAGGATTTTGATATCTGTGTGGCTGGATTTCTTTGTTAACATAAATTTGACCCATAGTTGGGCTGTTAGCCATCCCTTGAGGGAGTACTTTCCACTCATATCTCTGATCAGGACCTTCATGATTCAGTGCAGGGATAGTAAATGAAAAACTTGGACTATCTTCTGGATGACTTGGAATTGAAAAAAAAACAATCTTCAATATCTATTACGAAAACATACCAAGTTTTTGGCAAAGACAATTGAGGAATCCCCGATTGAGCAGGTCCCATAATGACCATCTCATTATTAATGGCTCTTAAATCTTGCAATAATCTCCATTTACCAGATTTCTTTTTGAGGACAAAGATGGGGGTATTATGGGGAGACACCGAAGGTTGTATATGTCCTTCCGCTAATTGTTGTTTGACCAGGTCATGGGCTGCTTGTATCTTTTCTTTAGTCAGGGGCCACTGAGGAACCCATGCTGGTCTTTCTGATTTCCAAGTAATTTTTATTGTCTCAGTGGCCCTTTCTGAAAATCCAACCCATATCTATCTGTTCCTTGAACTATTTGTATTGGTGCTGCTATACCTTTTTCTTGTTTTTCTAATCTTTTTCCTTTCCTAAAACCTTGTCTAGCCATGATAGTGGGTGAATTTTGATTGATGCTATTTGTAAATGTCAAACATAATTGATCTATGACATCTCATCCCCATAAAGTTATGGGAAGATGATCCAATACCTATGGCTGTATAGTTCCTTCACATCCTTCAGAATCCTTCCAATCTAATACCATTGCACTCTTATGGGGATTAGTCGCCACTCCTAGGCCTCCAAGCGTTTGAGTGGCTTGTTGTAATGGACAATATTTTGGCCATTCCTGCCGAGAGATGATGCTAAGGTCTGCACCTGTATCCAGTAGCCCATTAAATTCATGTCCTTGAATATTTAGTTTTAGCATGGGGTGAGAATCTAAATTTAAAGAAAGCATAGCCCAATCTACACTTGTGGAGCCTAATCTCTTGGAACCTCATTCTACAGTACTACTGGAAAATTTATTATGTAGTCTGGGTATTATTAGTAACTGTGCTATTCTATCTCCTCGTGAAATTACTGATATACCCTTTGGAGAACTGGCTATAATTTTTATTTCACCTTCAAAATCGGGATCAATTACCCCAGAACTTATCATAAGTCCTTTTAGAGTAGAAGAGCTGCGTCCCAATAATAAGCCTACTGTTCTTTTGGGAAGAGGTCCTTTCACCCCTGTGGGAATGATTTGAATTCCCATCTCTATTTATTACTGATCTGGCGGAGGAACAGATGTCCAACCCTGCGCTTTCTCTGGTTTGTCTGATGAGGGTTATGATGGACAATGTGTCCTGGGCACTACCTTGATTGGGTTGCTGGGTTCCCCCAGTGCTACATATATTTGTGGTTTGGGGCCCCAGAGCATTGGGCCCCCCTGTCCATTTTTGGCAATGGAGCCTGATACCTTTCTCCATGATATCATGGATAAACATCTGATCCTTGTTCGTTTTTTGATAGTGAAGTACCCTCTATGGTGGTTTGAGAACGGCATTCATTATTCCAATGTCTGCCTCTACGGCATCGTGGGCAAATACCCGGTATTCTACTCCTTGGATACCTAGTTTTGTTAAACCCTCCTATGGGGCAATTCCTTTTAAAAATTTCTGTTTTTTCACGATAGTAGCACGTTCTTGGCTGGGCATCTGAAACCTGTTTTACTGCAGCTGCCACAATTCGCCCTTGTTCATTAATGTCTCTGGCATCTAAAGCCTGTTTTACTGCAACTGCCACGACTTGCTCTTGTTCATTAATGTCTCTACATAATTCAATCTATGTGTTTAAATCTTCATGTTTCCATGGTCTCATGTTACCTCTGCACCAAGGATTCACTTAGTCATAAGCCAGTTGTTTTATTAATGGCATTGCTTATTCTGTATTCTCAAAAACTCTGTAGCTGTTTGAATAAGCCTATCTACAAATTCAGCACAAGATTCATTAGCTCCTTGTATTACCTTAGATAATTGACCTTGTAATCTTCCATGTTCGTGTAAAGTCTTCCATGCCCTAACCGCGTCTACAGCAATTTGTGCATATACGCCAGGATCATATGCAATTTGTTGCTGCTGATCCTCATAAGATCTCTTTCCTAACATATCTAGATTTCTCTGAGGATAACCAGCTGCTGCATTTCGCCTAGCCATCTCCTTGCAAAATTCCTCATTGGCAACCTTCTATAACAGGTATTGACCTCTATTTAGCACAGCTTTACAAATACTAGCCCAATATGCTGGCATCATGTTCAAGTTGTTAATGGATTCGACCAAGCTTACAATGAAGTGTGCTTGAGGACCATAGGTTGTTACAGCCTACTTTAGCTGCTTCAAAATTTTGAAATTTAAAGCATGGTGAATTCGCTGCCCTCCTACCTCAAATACAGGGCATGTTAATACTTGAGATCCTGTCTCAGGATCCAAACAATCAACTATGGGGGTTGGGGGCCTCCCAGCATATGGAGGTGGCATTGTTAGTTGAACATTTACATCCTCTGGTGATAGAAAGGTGTTAATAACAGTCTCCTGTAGAGGTGGTGCTGTTGGTAGGACACTTACGGCCTCTGGTGATAGAAAGTTGTTATTAGCAGTCTCCTTTTGTAACTTTGAGCCTGATGGCTTTTTCTTCTCTAAGCTTTGTTCCTCTATCTTTGTCTGAACTGAAGGCTTTGGACTAAGCAAACCAATATGAACGTCCACAATGGCAATGTGCCAACTGGCATAGTCCCTGGGCTGTTCTTTTTTACTCTTTTTAAATCTTGACCATGGTGGTTCCATTATGATATATTTAACAATTCCTCCTTAAAAAGCCATGGGCTACATTTTTGTATTGTATCAACGAGTGCCCTGACTGTTCTTGATTTTTCTAAGATGCTTCCTTCCTCTAACAATTTACTTAACACTCTTTCAGTTTGATTTTTTACTAATTTTTGATCCCGTATTTCTACTATAATACAACCAAACAAGATGAGGTCAAACAAAACTGAGACAGAATGAAATAAAAAGGAAAAAACAAAAAGTCATAATAGCCTTTCTATCCTCCTTACATGTGCATCTGTCCTTAATCCCTATCTGTTCCTCAGATGTAAATCGTTTTTTCTCAGATGTGAGCTGTTTTTTTTTCCATCTCACTCATCTCCAGGTATAGGCAGCTTAAAACAAAAGTGAAGCAAAACAAAAGAGGAATCTTAAACTGGCTACCCATCCTCTTGCCCTGCCCTCAGGGGTGAGCAGTTTACCTTATCACTTACCCTCAGTTGCTCCCCGTGTGAGCCACCAAATGCTGCATTCTGGCTGGGCATGCTTCAGGAGCCACTTGTCAAAAGAAACAAACTTTATTTTTAGATACACACTCGCCAAATAAAACAGCTCCTCAGAAAAAACTCTCAGAGCCCAACTGCCACCACTGGCTTCCTTGTAAAGTCTCTCTGACACCGACAAGACTCTCCACCTCCCACAAACCTCCTGCTCTTGAGGCCGATTGGCTGTGTTGCATGGTTGAAGCCAAAAAAGACCCCAATTAGCAGCTCTGTGGTCTGAAAGGGCAGGGAAACAGCCCAAATGAGCACCACCACAGAGGAGCCAATCAGCTAGATGTTGCTGGGTCTGCTGTGAGCCAATAATCAGCAGGCAGCTGGAAATTTGCTGGCAGTTGGAAGTTTGCTGGGGCCCCTTCAGCTGTGGCTCTCAACAAATTCCTGTCTCCTTTCTCTCTATCCTATTCAGCACATGTATTTTTATATGCACATATAGAATCCTACCTGTTATCACACGTACATTTTTGTGAGGTGGCTGACTTGGCAGATACAAATTGTTAGAAGAGACCACTCCTCCTAAACACTGTTGGAACTAAAAATTCAACCTATGGGTGAGCTTTCAAGTTGAACAACATAATACATAAATCCATGTTGAGCCAAATGAATATTTTTGGATCTGTGGATGATATGTATTTCATGGTGAATTTCCTTTGGAATATATATTGGTGTCTCTGTGTGTGTGTGTGTGTGTGTGTATTTATAATCAACTTTTCACAAGATTATTCTCAGAAATATTCATCCACCTGACATACATATTTTTTTTAGTACTGAAAACTAGCTTAAGTGAATGATGCATACAAATCCTAATATTTCTACAGTAATTGACCCAGTTTAACATTAATGCAGGTAGATTCCGATGGGACATGATATGTAGTTTGACGTTCATTTTTATTCAACATTGGTACATTACTATTTCTTCAGTTTATGCACATCATAGGATATATATATTTCATCCACAAGTTAGCAAATTGATAAGCATTTTTTTCACATTCAGTCACTTCCTGCTTCAGAACACATGTATTCGTCCATGTTTCTTGGCTTGTATTTTCATGATACTTCTTTCCACACACATTATTTTTGATTTCCCTAATCCCTTTTGTAGCAAAACTCACACAACTTCAAGATAAACCATAACCCTAATGTTACCATTAGTTGTATAACTGGTTGGGATGAATGATTTTATATCAATATAAGATTTCTTATAAGTTTTCAGATATTAATTTAAACCATAATTTAAAGTGGAACAAGTTATATTATTCATTCACATTAATGTCTATTCATGCATTATCTTTATAGTCATAGACACAGGGTACACCTCTTTGTTTCCCCAGTACGAATTATACGTCTTCAAAATATTGCTCCCAGATATGCTGGAAGAAATACTCATGTCACCTGATCCATATATACATTTAATCACAGTAATATTCTGGACACAAAATGCAAATGACACGCTTATGGTTGTACCAAAGCCTAAGAGGAATGTGAACATGGATTACTAGAAACATCCATGTTCAGGTTTCCTAATGCTCTCAAATGTCAATCCTATTGGTAACTACATATTTGTTTCTTCCTAAGATTATATGTTCAACCTCAACCCTCTTGAAAATGTCTAATTCTATCACTAACTTTATACTTTGCCTGATTTTGTAATGTCTCTATTGATATCTGCTTTCCTACATATTTTCCGTAGTTCATCATTGTGATTGACTCTTTACGTGTGCTGACATTTAACTGCACTCTCTAACTGAAACCCTATTGCTAATGAACTTTGGTTCTAAATCCTATACTCACCCTTCTTCCTAAACCTACAGACTATCTTCCTAATCCTACCAACAATCCCTTTTTGATTTGATTTTCTCTTCTACATTCAATCATCCAATAATATTCAGGTGAGCATCGGAGGAAGAGACCACCAAGGACTATCCTATGCAACAGCTAAGGGTTTATTGGGGGTCCAGCATGCTGGGTCTCAGAGCTCCCTTGAATAGAGCAGAGAGCCCTGAGCACAGCTTAAGCAGATCTTATATATTTTGCTTGGAGGCGGCAGGGAGAAAACTTTATTGAATGGTTAGGGTGAGTGGGCGGTTTGCTTTCAAACGGGTGAGGAAGTACATTCTGCAATTTGGCAGTTGGGAACAGCACATTCTGGGAAGAAGATTAGCAAACCATTGTCAATATTTCAACAGTGTTTTTCTAAGCTTACAGAAAAACAGGAAGTGACAAGTACCTATTTTATTAACCTTTCATTCCCCACTTCTTCTTCTGGTACTTTTAATCATAAAAGTGATCATTGGGGTGTGTACATTATATGTCTGCTAGTGGGGTATTGCCAAATGTTTAACTTGTCCAATTTGAGCTTGGAGAAAATAAATTACACGGTTGAGCAAACAGGATTTTATAGTTAGCACTAATATGAGGATTATTATTGGACTGGTCAGGGTTGATAAAACCGTAGTTAACCAGGGGGAAAGAATGAACAAAGACTCAAACCACCCTTTTTGGGCCTCTCTCTCTCATTGTTGCTCTTCAAAGCGTCTTTTTAATTTACTCAGATTTTTTTACAACTCCAGTATTTTCGGCATAAAAACAACAGTCTTCTCTCAATGCAGTACAAAGGCCCCCTTCTCTCATGAAGAGGAGGTCCAACCCTCGAGTGTTCTGTAAAACAACTTCAGATAGAGAGGTAAAAGACTCCTGCAAAGCTGTGAAGGAGGTTTCTAATATCTTTATGTATTGGTCTATTGCTTCTTCTAATAGGGTCACTTGTTGTGTCCCATGGACCAGGGCAGAGGTTCCTGTGCCCACCCCTGCAGCAACCCCTATTCCTAATAGTATGGCTATAGTGAGGGTGTATGTTCCCAGGGGAACCGGGTTGAATGCCCCGCTATTTGATCTTCAAATGAACTTGCGTCATGATAGTGCACCCTGGGAAACATCTGCACCATTAATTAATCACATCTGTTGACCATTTTATGAAAACATAAACAATGTTTAAGTATATAGAATTATACTGTTGTAGGGAAGGACAAGGCAAGGCACCTAAGATAGCACTGAAGACAGGGAAACAGTCCTATTTGCTTGCAACCGGATTCAGATGGCATTGCTTCTGTTGTAATCAATTAATCCCTTGAATCCCCAGCTTAGATAGTTTCAGAATTTTGTACCCAACATGTAAGGGATGTGGCTCAGAAGTTCACAGTCTGCAGAAGTTCAGAAAAAGCAGTTTTTGTTTCTGTTTTTTCCTCTGTTCTGGGCAAGTTAACTTTTCAAGGACACCTGGGAGGGGGAAAGCTTTTTCTTCCCTATCTTTTTTCTCGCTGTCAGCTGTTACAAAAGAGCCCAGTTGGTAACTTCTTTATATTAGAAATGTAGCCATCTCTGTGAAGCCCCAGCTGAAGGCCAGAGACCTTGTTCACTTATCTTGTGAAAAACTAGTAAGGAGGTGTCTAGCTTAGAAGTGCTGAGTTTTTTAGCCAGTGGCCAAGTACAACAGAGGAACACTAAAAGAGAAAGTTTATCTATATTGAACTCTTTTATAGGGACTCTTTTTCTGAAAGTTTTAAAGTCAGCCATGATGAAGACTTCTGGAGAAGGTCAGTTAAGACTTTTCTGTGGGCCTGGTACAGCGGGGGATGATGGGCAATGTGGGGCTGAGAGCAGCTTCGAGGATCTGAGAATGAGGAAGGAGAGATGTAAAAGAACAATGGGAAAGGGGTTTGGGATTTTCCAGGCAACAAAAACTTGAGCATTAGAACAGTTAGAGCAGAGGGGAAGACGGGAGTGAGTATCCCAAAATCCTGTGAGAGACTTTAAATTCTTAGTAACCTGTTTTCAGTGATGACAAAGCAACATTAAAGGCCATTTTCATTACATCTTGGATAAGGATATGAGGGCTCTCCTCATCTGGTTTGAGTTTTGGGTTAGCTGGTAAGAGGAACTGGTGGGACCCGGTGTGGGCACTGACAGGAGAAGAGAGGAATGAGTGGGTGGAGGGGTACATCAGTACCTGCTACCACAGCAAGGGGGCAGTGGTCTGAGAACCGGTGGAGGTTTGGGTTTTTGATCTAGTAATCGGAGGGGAGAAATCAGGTTGCTGAGGTGGGAGTGACAGCAGAGATTCTGGAGCAGAAGGCAGAGGGTGAGGATCTATTGGAGAAGCATAGTTCAGGATGTAAGTGAAGGAGAAAAAAGGCTTCCACATAGGGGAATCTCCTTTCACCCTTTTGAGCACTTGCAGAAGTTAAAAAGTTCACGCATAATTTGAGGATCTAGAGACCCCTCTGGGGGCCATCAGTTTTGGTTTTCTAATTGGTAATATAACCAATGCTGTGTACTAAATTTGATGAGGAGTTTGGGTTCCATCAGGCAGCCCCTGTGTGCTCACATCCCCATGACATACAGAATAAGTCGGCTTTTCCCCCACATAGCCGTGACTGTTTGTGGGTTTGATAGTCCGCCTGGCAAACATACTAATCTATCCTAGCCAACCTGCATCTGGCTCGCGTGTCCCAACATCCATAATGTTTGTTTCCATTATCTATGGTACGGAAGTGATTTAATGGAATTTTAGTGGGATCCTTTTCATCAGGGATATCCCAATAGAAAAGACCTATTGCCAGCTCACAAATGTCTGTGTGGAGAGATGGCCACCAGGTCCCTAAGGGGGCTGTATGCGAGATAGATTTTACTTCTTTTCCAGTAGGATTTGTGATCAACCATCGCTCCTGAACTGACTGATGAGGGTTAGGACTACTTGTGGTAAATGGGAGAGTCTATAGTCTTATCCACACGACGAATACGCAATTTGAAAGGGTAACCAGTCTTTTCTCGTTTCCAGCCAGAGTATGGACAGGGAGCAGGCTTGAGATGAGAGGCATGGATCCAGAAAGTGATTCCGTCTACCTTTACCACTGTAGGTGTTATAAGTAACATCTGCTATGGTCTTTTCCAGTGGGGTTCCAGGAATGACACCTGATGTCGTCTTACATAGATGAAGTGTCGTACTTGATATCATTTTGGAGTCCCCTCGTCCCCAGGTTGGTAGGCAGTGGCCAGCTGTTTTCACAGGTATTTCTGAGTTCTTTCATGAGCATTAAGTCTGTCAAGCAAGGGGGTGTGGAAGGGATCGTTAGGTGTTAGAGTTGGGGTTATGTCCCTTACTGGAGGAGGTGCACAATAGTGAATTTCACAGGGGGTGAAATTACACAAAGAAACAGAGGGAGTATTTCTTGCATGCAACCTGGCATAAGATAAGAGCATAGTTCAATCTTTTATGCTGGTCTCTAAGCTTAATTTCGTTAAGGTCTGTGTAATGATTCTATTCATTCTTTCTACCTGTCCTGAACTCTGGGGTCTATAAGCAAAATGTAACTTCCAATTAATCCCCAGGGTCCTGGATAACCCCTGACTTACCTGGGCCATGAACGCCAGTCCATTATCAGACCCTATTACCTTAGGCAGGCCGTATCTTGGAGAAATACCTTTCAGGATCTTCTTGACCATCATTTGCGCTGTTTCTTTCTTTCTTTTTTTTTTTTGTGGGGAAGGCTTCAATCCATCCTGAAAATGTATCTACAAAGACTAGGAGATATTTAAGTTCATACCTTGCTGGCTTAATTTCAGTAAAGTCCACTTCACAGAATTGTCCTGGTCTGGTTCCTCGTAGGTGCTTTCCTGCAGGAAGCTTGAAAGGGTAAGCATTAACCAATTGGTGGACCTGACAGGATTTTGTTAACCATTCCATTATTTCCTTTTGCTGTGAGTAAGTTAGTTTAAATCTCTGTTCTTTATCCTTCAGGAATGCCTGCAGTTTCTTTGAACCAAGGTGAGTGAGTTGATGTACATTTTTTATTGACATAGTTGGAGCCATGACTATAGGAATTTTTACTGAAGGATTTAGAAATTCCACTTGGAGGCCTTCAGGGTTAAAAGTTATTTTGGCCCAGAGTTGGTGAGCAGATCTCTGCCCATCAATGGGGCCGGGCATTCTGGGATTACTAGAAAGGAGTGATGGATTTTTCTTTTCCCCATGTCCGTGGTCCTCTTAGTTGTCTAAGCCCAATATTTACTGCCGTTAGTCCCTTGAACTAGAGACCTTCTATTTGATAGAGGACCAAATGGGGCCTTAAGGCCTGAGTATATTGCCCCTGTATCCACATCAAAGTTTACTGTGGTCCCCTCCACTTCAAGTTACCCTGAGCTCGGGGAGGGGATCTGAGCCCCAACTTTCATAGTCATCCTCCAGAGTCAGAATGGATGGCTGGTGTGGCTGTCTATTTCTGGGGCACTTTTTGGCCTAGTGTCCTTTTTCTTTACAGTAGGCACATTGATCTGAGGCCAGGGGTGGCCTCTAGTGTGGGCCCAGGTATCCCTTCCTGTCTCCCTGTTTCTTATTATCTCACCTATTTATTGTTGTGACCAGGACCTTAGTCAATGCCTTAGTCTGTATGTGTTTCTTTTATCCCCCCTTTGCTCCCTTCTCTTCCTCAGTTTCTCTCTTATAGTATACCTTCTCAGCTTCTCTGACTAAATCTCTCAAAGTCATATCTTGTAATCCATCTAAGCATAGTAACTTTCTTTTAATATCCAGGGCACCTTGCCCAATAAAGGCCATCGTGACAGATGCCTTTTGATCCTCTGCCTGAGAATCCAAAAGAGTATATATCCTATATGCCTCCATAATTCTCTCCAGAAACATAGAGGGAGATTCATCAGGCCCTTGAATAACCTATCTTACCTTGGCCAAATTAGTTGGTCACCTAGTGGCCACTTGGAAACCTGCTATTAAAGCCCGGTGATAAGTGGACAGATTCTCCCTACCTTCAAAGGTTTTGGGGTCCCAGTTGGGTCGGTTCAAGGGAGAGCTGGCTTTGATTATGTTGGGAAGTTGTGTTGGTTGCCCATCTGTTCTGACGACATTTTTTTCTAGCATCCAGGAGGATTCTCTTCTGTTCCTGTGTCATGAAGAGAGTCCCTAGGAGTTGTTGGCAGTCATCCCAAGTAGGCTGGTGTGAAAACATCAATGACTCAACCAGACCTGTGAGCTGGGAGGGTTCCTCAGGAAAAGGGGGATTGTTATTTTTCCAGCTAAATAGGTCTGAAGAGGAGAAAGGCCAATACTGGTAGGCTTGCATTTTTCCACGATGGCCATCGTCAATCGTTGGCCCATAAGGACAGAGGGGTGAATCATGGGAGTTCCAGGGTTTTCAATCATTCACCGCCAGTGAGTTCCTTTAGCCGGGCCAGCTTTGTCCATGGGAGGAGGAGATGTGTGTGCCACGAGGGAGGCATCTGGAGGGCGCTGGGCTGGCTTAGCTTCCTCCAATGGCAGAGAGGCTGAGTCAACAGAAAGAGAATCACTTAGAGTGTGTTGTGGGTTAGGGGAAGAGGGCAGGGGATAAGGAGGGGGAGGAGAGTCCAGTAGAGTCAAATCTTGTGACTCAGGGAGAACAGAGAGTGAGGAGAAGAAGGACCAGAGGGTTTGAGAGATCATGGGGGAAAGAATAAGAGCCGGGGCAGGGGCAAGTAAAGGCTTCACCCATGGAGGAGGAGATTTGCAGAGGTCCTGCAATGTTAAGATATATGGCTGTTGATCAGGATGGCTATGTGGCCCCGCGTGAAAGACAATATCTCTGACTTTTTAAATTAGTGGGAAGTAGAAAGATCCTTCTAGGGGCCATCCGACTCCAAAGGTGGGCCATTCTGAGGCACAGAGAGTTTGCCAGGTCCAGCATTTTACTAAATAAGAAAGATTCTGAGCCCTTAAGCAGACTTTGGTGCAGTGATCAAGGGTCAGAGACAGACGCATTGAAGGGCTATGTCCCAAAATGAAAGGTACACAAACAGTAAAAGCAACGACACAGGACAAAGAAAAGACAAGACAATAAAGACAGGCAATGGACTTCCAACACTGAGACCAGGAATGAGTAGCCGGCAAAACCCGATGGGATGGCAATACCGAATCTGAAACAAAATATCACTGAGTTGAGGAGACTATTGTTCCTTGATTTCCCGAGTCCTCTGGGGCGTCCCCCAGGGACGTGCCCTGTGTCTCTGTGACACGTCTCTCAGACACCATCAGAGAAATCTCAGGCTCTTCATCGCCAATGATTTTGCCAAGCACTAACCTGAAACATGAACCAGAAAGAGGAACCTTACTTTCCCCGAGAGGAGCCCGTTGGGGTCTCTCGCCTGCTGTTGCCGGAACTCGGTGAAACCTCAATATATAAAGGACGTGTGAGGGTTGGAGGAAGAGACCACCAAGAGACTGTCTCATGCAACAGCTAAGGGTTTATTTGGGTTCCAGCATGCTGAGCCTCAGAGCTCACTTGAATAGAGCAGAGAGCCCTGAGAACAGCTTAAGCCGAGCTTATATACTTTCCTTGCAGACGGAAAGGAGGGAAGTTTACTGATGGGTAAGGGCGAGTGGGCGGTTTGCGTGACACCATGTGAGGGAGTACATTTTGCAGTTTGGCAGTCGGGAACAGCACATTCTGAGAAAAAGATTTGCAAACATTTCTCAAGATTGCAACAGAGTCTTGTTAAGCATACAGAAAAACAGGAAGTGACAAGTAGCTATTCTATTAACCTTTCACTACCGACTATCCCTTTTTGACTGGATGTTCTTTTCTACATTCAATCATCCAAGGTACAAGGTTCTATGCCATTCTATATCGATGTATCAGAGACATCTGTGTAGAACGTAATTCAACACTGCGTATCCCAATCCAGGGCACAATGCCCTTCTGGGCTTCAAATCTTACTTAGATTTCTGTTTTCATACATATATTTCACCTATATATTCTTATACATATCACAGGTTCCCAAAATCATTATTCATCCAGTGTAATGATTTCTAACGCATACCTAACACGTTATTAATCATTACCATACACTGTTCCCTCAATCTAACTTTACAGAAGAGCAGGGAAAGAATTGGTCTTACAATACAGCAATGTAAGGGATCTTCCACCTGCTGAGAACCTCAAAGGTCCATGCAGAAATGATCCCTGAAGAAGATGTAGGAAGCTATGAAGGACCTGTGTGAGCAAAAGTCATCTTCCATGGCAAACAACCTGGTCAGGATAAAGGGTTTTGTCTGAATCAGCTTCTCTTATTAATGTAGAGAATATGGGCCAAACCAGGCCTGTGTGGAGATCTGTCTCTGGTTGACTATGGTTGATATACCATTCTAACTTTTGAAAGTGTCACAGGAAGTAGGGGCAGCCTCCATCTCATGGGAACCTTGGAAGCAACAGTTTGGACAAATTGGTGGCCACGAAAGTGACCTAATTCAGTTCCTGAAGAGAGTGACCTCACCTACTTCCTTGGTGATAAAACTATCTGAATTTTGGATCCAGGAAGCCAGGCACCAAGAGCCAGTACCAGTCCCAGTCCCAGTGAGCTCACTTGTTTGGATTTTCCAAGGAGAGAGTCAGTATTTCTTGGTACCTACTGATGTGAGGGTGGCCAAATGCCAGGATAGCTCTGAAGAGGGGCCTTTCCTGAAAGGACAGGAAGTGGCTCACTGCTGGCTCCTGACAACTTTATAGAGTTGGCAAAGGAGACCAGATCCATAACAAGAAAGTCCATTTTTGAAGAACATCATAAGGCCTACAAGTCAGAGGACACTCTGGATACTCACAGACCAACTTGGGGCAAAAGTTGCCTTCGTGTGTGTGGATAACAGTTTGTGGTTTTGTCTTATGTTATGAGAATAGGTAAAAAAGTCGATTTGTTTGTTTTGGAGTGGAATGTTTCTAATAAGTCTTGAGAACGTGAGTGTTTCTATGTCTGTGTATCCCCCTGTCTCCGTGGTTGTACACATTAGAAAAAAAAATGCTGCAATGGGTGTGTCCTGTCTAGTAGAAAGCTTCCCAGCATTCATCTTGCCCAATTTATGAATGGACTGCAGCTTGCTTTATCCATGGTCAAGACCTACTGTCATCCTAAATTTCTGTATTTTTCCTGAATTCTGGCCACACTCCATAATAGTCTAATGGTTTTGTGTCCAAGATATGTACCACCTCCAAGCTCTGTGACATGGCCATGTAATGGAGAGCTGAAGGGAATTGCGAGCATTTCAGAAAACTCAGATATCAGTGTGTCCAGGGAGTCTCAGTGGAGAAACCCTGCTTTGGGCCTTTTGCTTACCTATTTTTCTGTTGCTCTGAATGTCAGGAAGGTCTTTTCCTATGGCCAACCCTTTGGGAAGCCTGAAGAAAACAGTTTTCAAATGGAAATGAATGGGCATCACCTGTGGCTCTTCGCTTAATTGCTTTGAAAAGGGATGTGTCTGAATCAGCCTCGTGGCCCTGTGTGAGGCTGGGGATTAGATTCTCAGCACCTGATGGAACTAAAGAAAGATCCCATGTGTGCATCCAAAACCAAAATGGCCAAAAGAGAAGCCATTGTAGATGAAGTCTCTCACCTTCCTCTGTAAGGTTCCTGACTTACATCAAGTGAGAATAGGGATCCTTTGGGTCAAATGAGTTCTTCAAATCTCTGCAGAGGCGAACCCATAGGTGCTTGGGTTTTCTCATGACTCCAATTCACATAAAGAATCTAAACTCCACAGTCAGTAGGCTGCAGATTGGAGAAGTGAAGCAGTATTAAACACTGGTCTGTTTGATCACTCCTGGTTCACAGGAAGGGTGTCCAGGCCACCCTGACTTAGGCAAATGAGGGGCAAGGGAGCTGATTTTGGACACTGTCTGGGCTGCGCCTCTCAGGGAAACTTCCAGCCAGAGGTTATGATGAGTGTATGTATGGAAGAAGATGAGAGCCATGTGGTAGTGTTTCGTTTTTAATTGTGGTCATTTGTGTGGTGGTTGGAAGAGATGACTGGGTACACCTGGGGTTGAACTCTGATGTGATTTCCCTAAGATACTCAGTTTTGGAAATGACCTCAGAGAAGTATTGCCATGAATTGTGTTGGTACTTTAGGAGGCCATGCATGAGCGTCACCCACTCATGACAGTAGGCCTCAAATTGGAGATGCAAAACTTGTTGTCCAAATGCTTTACTCATTCTTCTTTCTAATCCTACCGACTATCTTCCTAATCCTACCGACTATACCTTTTTGACTGGATGTTCTCTTTGACATTCAATCATCCAAGGTATAAGGTCCTGTGCCATTGTATATCTGAGACACCTCTGCAGAACATAATTTTAATCTAAGTATTACAATCAAGGCCCGATGTTCTTCTGGCCTTCAAATCTTACCTAGGCTTCTGTTTTCATACTTATATTTTACCTATATATCCATGTTAAGTAAAAAGAATATTTTTAGATCTGTGAATAATATATATTTCATAATGAATTTTCTACTCACCTGATATACATATACATTTCATCTCAGTAAAATTCCTCACACAAAATACAAAGGTCACACTTATGATTGTACCAAAGCCTAAATTGAATGTGACCATTTATTACTAACAACATCTATGTCCTGGTTCCCTAATGCTCTCAAATATCATTTCTATTGGTGAGTACATATTTGTTTCTTCCTAAGATTACATATTCAACCACAACCCTGTTAAAATGTCTTTTTCTATCACACACTTTGTACTTTGTCTGATTTTCTGATTTTTCTATTGATATCTGCTTTCCTACACCTTTTCTCAAGTTCATCATTGTGAATGACTCTTCACATGTTCTGACATTGAAATTCACTCTCTAACTGAATCAACATTGGTAAAGAACTTTTGGTCCAAATGCTTTACTAACTCTTCTTTTGAAACCTACCAACTATCTTCCTAATCCTAGCGACTATCCCTGTTTGAGTGGATGTTCTCTTCTAAATTCAATGATCCAAGTTACAAGGTCCTATGCCATTGATTATCTATTTTTTTGAAACATCTGTGCATAACGTAATTCAAAGCTAACTATACCAATCAAGTGCCCAATGACCTTCTGGGCTTCCAATGGTTCCTACTTTTCTTTTTTCATACTTATATTTCACCACTATAGTCTTCTAAATATCGCAGGTTCCCAATACCATTATTCATCCAGCAGAATAATTCCTAACCCAATCCAACATGTTATTAACCTTAACCATACACTGTTCCCTCAATCTAAATTTACAGAAGAGCAGGGAGTAAGTTGGTCTTACAATACAGGAATGTAGAGGATCTTCCACCTGCTGAGAAACTCAAATGTCCATGCAGAAATGATCTCTGTAGAAGATGTAGGAAGCTATGAAAAACCTGAGAGAGTAAGAGTCATCTTCCATGGCAAACAACCTGGTCCGGATGAAGGGTTGTGTCTGAATCAGCCTCTCTCATCTTAATGTAGAGAAGATGGACCAAATCAGGCCTGTGTGGAGAGCTGTTTCCGAGTGCCTATGGTTGATATAGCATTCTAACTTGTGAAAGTGTCACAGGAAGTAGGGGCAGCCTCCATCTCATGGGACACTTGGAAGCAAGTGTTACAACAATTTGGTTGCAAAGGCAGTGACCTCATTCAGTTCCTGAAGGAAGTGACCTCACCTAACTAACTTGGTTATGGAACTCTCTGAACATGGAATCCAGGAAGCCAGGCACCCAAATCCAGTCCCAGTCGCAGTCCCAATCCCACTTGTTTGGATTTATCAAGGACAGAGTCAGTCTTTCTTGGTACCTACTGATGTGAGGATGGCCAAATGCCAGGAAAGCTCTGAAGAGAGGCCTTTCCTGAGAAACCAGGTAGTGGCTCGCCACTGGCTCCTGTTAACTTCACAGAGTTGGACAAGGAGAACAGATCTGAGACAGATCAGGCCATTTCGTTTGAACATAGTATTGCCCACCAGTCAGAGGACACTTCGGATAGTCAGAGACCTATTTGGGGGAAGGATGTGCCTTTGTGGGTGTGGGTGTGGGTTTGTGGTTTTGTCTCATGTTCTGAGAGTAGGTATGAAAGGTGATTTGTTTGGTTTGGAGTGAACTGATTCTAGTAAGTCGTTTGACAAGGCGAGTGTTTCTGGGTCTGTGTATCCCACTGTCTCTGTGGTTTTAGACATTAGAAAAGAGAATGCAACAAGTGATGTGTCCTGTCTAGTTTAAAGCTTCCCAGCATTCATACTTCCCAATTTATGAATGAACTGCGGCTTAACTTATCCATGGGCAACCCCTGATATCTTCCTAAGTTCCTCTTTCTTTCTGAATTCTGGCCACTCTCCAGAATAGGCTCATGTTTTTGTGTCCAAGATATATACCAATTCCAACCTCTGTTACATGGCCATGTACTCCATAGCTGAAGGGAATGATGAGCATCTCAGAAAACTCAGATATCAGTGTGATCAGGAAAGTCTCAGTGGAGAAACACTGCTTTAGGCCTTTTGCTTACCAATTGTTCTGTTGCTCTGAATGTCAGGAAGGTCTTTGCCTCAGGCCACACTTTGGGAAGTCTGAAGAAAACAGTTTTCAAATGGAAATTAATGGGCATCACCTGTGGCTCTTTGCTTAATTGCTTTGGAAAGGGATGTGTCTGATTCAGGCTCTACGTCCTGTATGAGACTGTGGCTTAGATTCTCAGCACATGGCAGATGTAAAGAAAGATCCCATGAGTGCATCCAAAACTAAATTGTCCAAAAGAGCAGGCATTGTGGAAAAGGTCTCTCGCCTTCCTCTGTAAGGTTCCTGACCTCCATCAAGTGAGAATACGAACCTTTGGTACAAGTGAGTTCTTCAATGCCCTGCAGTGGCTAGCCCATAGGTGCTTGGGTTTTCTGCAGTATCCAAATCACATAAAGAATCTATAACTCACAATCAGTAGGCCTCAAATTGGAGAAGCAGAGCAGTATTTACAGCAGGCCTATTTGATCACTCCTGGTTCCCCGGACGAGTGTCCAGGCCACCCTGATTTAGGCAAATGAGGGCAAGGGAGTATACTTTGGACACTGTCTTGGGTTGCAACCCTCATGGAAACATCCAGCCAGAGGTTATGATGAGTATCTATATGGAAGAAGATGAGGGCCATGTGGGAGTGTTTTGGTTTTTATGTAGTCATTTGTGTGGCGGTTGGAAGAGATGACTGGGTCCACCTGGTCTTGAACTCTGGTGTGATTTCCCTTAGGGACTGAGTTCTGGAACTGACCTCAGAGAAGTATTGCCAAGAATTGTGTTGGGATTTTAGGAGACTTTGCAAGAGAGTCGCCATTGGAAACTGAGATCTAGGCCCAGGGTGGCTTTTCACAGAGCACTGGAAATCTCAGACAGGATATCACATGATTTTATTCTGAAAGACTTGGCAGACAGTTAAGACTCAAAACACACATGGACGTCATATTGTAGACCTCAATGGGCCTGGATTTATGTGATCTTTTGGCCACTATTTGGGAAGTCTTGCCTTTGAGAGTTCTCCAGAGATTTCTTTGAAATGAGCTTCCTAATCATTTAATGGTTCCAGAATGAATTGAAACCTACAGTGCCTCCAACTTCATCATTGAAAAATGGCTAGATAAATACCATGAAATTTTTAAAATTCCCATGACCAGGTGGCACTGGAGAATCTTTGGATATCCTGTGGCTTATCATGAGTATACCAGACAGTGCCTTGATTGACTGGTTTTCATAAAAATGGTGCAGAACAGAGATGTTTGGAAGTTGGAGCCTGCAAAGGAGAGAGCCTAGAGCAGTGGTGGGCAGGTGTGTGATGAAACATCTTTGGTGGGGCCATGTTGATCTGCCATTGGCCTGTAAATGGCTTGTGGCTGACATTGTGCAGCCAGCAGACCCTTATATGTTAAGGCATCTTGTTATATGGAGAGGTTTCAGAGCAATGTTTAGAATCAGGCTGCTATGGTCAAGGGGGCAAGCTATGTGGGATATAAGCCTGGTTATTGCATTCTCCTGCGGACCGTGACCTACCATACATGACAGAACTCCCTCAAGCACCGGGTAATAGTTGAATTCTTTGTATTTCGTGAAGCAAATACCAAAATCCCAGTGCAGCGGCAAGAAACACCACAAAAAGTGAAGGATGACCAAATGGCTCTGCAGTCCACATGTGGATACACTTAGCCTACCGTGTCCACAGTTTACCTACAAATAAGGAATTCAGCACAGCTGCCTCATATATGGTGGGAAATAAGAAACCATGTTCTCCAGGTAACATAGATGAAGACCCAGCTTTGATGGTCTCACTACAAAAGAAGCTAAAGCTCCCGACAACAACATATATTTCAAGTGCCCAACCTCAGAGGCAGTTTCTCAAGAAGTCGTTAGGCCAGCAGAGCTCCATGTTTGTGGAGTTTTACCCTGTCCCTTACTTTTGGAATTTTCTCTCCCACCTCCAAGGTTGTGCACTCCTGAGCATACTCCATTGCAGTTATTTATTCACAGATTTTCTAACTCTTCTCCTCTAATTGTGTCTTACTCTGTGCGATTGTAATGTCAAGGCATTGTTCTGGATGAAAGTGGGAAAATTTTTGTGTACCACATATTTACATACACATTGGATTCATTTTCCAATTTTTCATTCTAAATACTGAATGCCTGACACTAACATCTACCCTACTAGACTCTGACAACTATTTCTAAGAAGATGGAGAACAATAACCCAAAAAGAATAGAAATCCAAGCATATCAGAGGAAGCATGGTGTATAGTTGTAATTGCCTTTTGCATTATGTAGTGTAAGAGTTATAAATCTAGTCAATTATTTGTTGAAATAGTTCTGCATGTGTTTTAAAGTTAATAAATATGTGAATTCCTGTCTCCCTTTCTCTGTAGGCTATTCAGCACATGTATTTTTACATGCAATTTTAGAATCTTACCTGATACCACACGTACATTCTTGTGAGGTGGCTGAGTTGGCACATACAAATTTTAAGAGATCACTCTGCTAAATGCTGTTGGAACTGAAAATTCAACCTATGAGTGATCTTCCTAGTTGAAAAACATTATACATAAATCCATTTTCAATAAAACAAATAATTTTTGGATCTGTGGATGATATACATTGCATGGTGAATTTCAATTGGCATTTATTATGCTATTTTTAATGTCTCTGTGTGTGTGTGTGTGTGTATATATAAATATATACATATATATATATGTATATATATATATATACACACACACACACACACTCTCCAGATTTTTCAAAATATGAAATATGTGTCTTATTATACACTTTCTAAACTCATTCATATTCATGGATGTGGAATTATAAACAAATTTTCACAATGCAAGTAGATACCTATGAGACATGATATGTATTTTGATGTTCATTTTTATTCAACATTGGTACATTACTATTTCTTCAGTTTATGCACATCATAGTATATATATTTCATCCACAATTTTGCAAATTTATAGGCATTTGTTTCACTTTCAATCACTTTTTTCTTCAGAATGCATGTATTCCTCCATGTTTCTTTACTGTTCTTTTCATGAGACTTCTTTATAAACACATTATTTTCTATTTCCATGATCACTTTTGAAGCAAAACTCACACACATTTCATGATAAACCATAACTCTAATATTACCAGTAGATGTATTGCTGGTTGGAATGAATGATTGTATATCAATATAAGATTTCTTATATATTTTCAGATAACAATTCAATCCATTATTTAACGTGGGACCAGTTATAGTATTTATCCACAATGTGGTCTCGTCTTGCATTATCTCTATAAACAAAGAGTTGGTCTTTCAATACAGAAATGTAGGGGATCTTCCACCTGCTGAGAACCTCAAAAGTACATGCAGAAATGATCCCTGGAGAAGATGTAGGAAGCTACAGAGGACCAGAGTGAGCAGAAGCCATCTTCCATGGTAAACAACCTGGTCAGGATGAAGGGTTGTGTCGGATCAGCCACTCTCTTCTTAATGGAGAGAAGATGGACTAAACCAGGCCTGTGTGGAGAGCTGTTCCTGGGTGCCAATGGTTGATATACCATTCTAAATTGTGACAATATCAGAGCAAGTAGGTGCAGCCTCCGTCTTATGGGACCCTTGGAAGCAACTTTTAGGACATAGTGGTTTCCAAGGTAGTGACCTCATTCAGTTCCTGAAGGAAGTGACCTCACCTCATTTCCTTGGTAAAGGAACTCTCTGAACTTGTGATCCAGGAAGCCAGGCACCCAGAGCCAGTCTCAGTCCAAGTCCCAGTGGTCAAACTTGTTTGGATTTACCAAGGAAAGAGTCAGTCTTTCTTGGTACCTACTGATGTGAGGATGGCCAAATGCCAGGAAGGTCTGAAGAGTGGCCTTTCCTGAGAAAGCAGGTAGTGGCTCACTGCTGGCTCCAGACAGCTTCACATAGTTGGCCACGGAGACCAGATCTGAGAAAGGACAGCCCATTTTGGGGGAATATATTATGGCCCACCAGTGAAAGAACACTCTGTATTGTCACATACCTACTTGGGGGTCTGTGTGGGTGTGAGTGTGGGTGTGGGTTTGTGGTTTTGTCTCATTTTCTGAGAATAGGTAGGAAAGTCGTTTTGTTTGGTTTGGTGAGAATTGTTTCTAGTAAGTTGTTTCACAAGGCAAGTGTTTCTGGGTCAGTGCATCCCACTGTGTCCGTGGTTGTAGACATTAGAATAGATAATTCATCAATACATGTGTCCTGTCTAGGAGAAATCTTCCCAGCATTCATCCTGCCCAATTTATGAATGGTCTGGGGCTTGCCTTATGGATGGGCAACACCTACTATCTTCCTAAGTTGCTGTTTTCTTTCTGAATTCTGGCCACTCTCCAGAATAGGCTCATGGTTTTGTGTCCAAGATATGTACCACCTCCAATCCCTGTGACATGGCCATGTACTGGATAGCTGAAGGGAATGATGAGCATCTCAGAAAACTCAGATATCGGTGTGACCAGGAAAGGCTCAGTGGAAAAACCCTGCTTTGGGCCTTTTGCTTACATATTCTTCTGTTGCCCTGAATGTCAGGAGGTCTTTGCCTCAGGCCACCCCTTTGTGAATCCTGAAGAAAACAGTTTTCAAATAGAAACATATGGGCATCACCTGTGGCTCTTTGCTTAATTGCTTTCGAATGGGATCTGTCTGAATCAGCCTGTTGGCCCTGTGTGAGGCTGTGGCTTAGATTCTCAGCACCTGATGGGTCTAAACAAAAATCCCATGTGTGCATCCAAAAACAAAGTAGATAAAAGAGCAATCATTGTGTGTGAAGTCTCTCTCCTTCCTCTGTAATGTTCCTGACCTCCATCATTGAGAATATGGATCCATTGGGTCAAATGATTTCTTCAAAGTCCTGCAGAGTCTAGCCCATAGGTGCTTGGGTTTTCTCATGACTCCAATTAACATTAGGAATCTAAACCCCACAGTCAGTAGGCCTCAAAAAGGAGAACCAGAGCAGTATTAATGGCAGGCCCTTTTTATCACTCCTGGTTCACAGGAAGGCCACACTGACTTTAGGCAAATGGGGGCAAGGGAGCTTATTTTGGACCCTGTCTTTGGCTGCACCCCTCATGGAAACCTACAGCCTGTAGTTATGCATGAGTGTCTATATGGAAGAAGATGAGGGCCTTGTGGGAGTGTTTTAGTTTTAATTGCGGTCATTTGTGTGGCCTTTGGATGAGATGACTGGGTCCACGTGGGCTTGAACACTGGTGTGATTACCCAAGAGACTGAGTTCTGAAACTGACCTCAAAAAAGTATTGCTGTGTATTGTGTTCGGATTTAAGGAGGCTATGCATGAGAGTCGCCATTGAAAACTGAGATCTAGGCCCAGGGGGGCTTTCCACAGAGCACTAGGAATCTCAGGAAGGATATCACATTATTTTATTCTTAAAGACTTGGCAGGCATAGTTGCAAGTCAAAACACACATGGACCTCACATTGTAGACCTCAATGGGCCTGGCTTCATGTGACCTTTTGTCCTGTCTTTGGGAAGCCTTGCCTTTTTGAGTTCTCCAGAGCTTTCATTGAATTGAGCATTCTCTCAATTTAATGGTTCCTGAATGAATTGAAACCCACAGTGCCTCCAACGTCATCCTTGAAATATGGCTAGATAAATACCTTTATATTTTTGAAATTCCCATGACCAGGTTGCACTGGAGAAACTCTGGATGTCCTATTATGATCATGAGTGTACCAGACCATGCCTTGTTTGACTGCGGTTCATGAAAATGGTGTAGAACAGAGATGTCAGTAATTTGGAGACTGATGAGTAGTCGGCCTAGAGCAGTGGTGTGCAGGTGTGTGTTAAAAAATCTGTGGTGGGGTCATGTGGATCTGCCATTGGCTTCCAAATGGCTTGTGACTGACATGGTGCAGCCAGCAGACCTTCCAATATAAAGGCATCTTGTTATATGGTGAGGTTTCAGGGCAATGTTCACAATCAGGTTGGTATGGTCAAGGGGGCAAGCTATGTTGGATAGAAGTCTGGTTGGTGCATTCTCCTGCAGACCCTTACACACCACACATGACAGAACTCCCTCCAGCACTGTGTTCCATTTGAACTCCTCATATTTCGTGAAGCAAATACCAAACTCCCTGTGCAGCTGCAAGAAACACCACGAAAAGTGGAGGATGATTAAATGGCTTCACAGTCCACAGTGGGAGACACGTAGCCCCCAGTGGCAACAGTTTACCTACAAAGAGAGAATTCAGTACTGCTGCCTCATGTCCTTTGGAAAATAAGAAACCATGTCCTCGAGGTTACATAGATACAGACCTAGCTTTCATGGTCTCACTACAAAGAAAGCTAAAGCTCCTGACAACAACATATATTTAAAGTGCCCAACATCAGAGGCAGTTTCTCAAGAAGTCTTTAGGCCTGCAGAGCTCCATGTTTGTGGAGTTTTTACCCTTTCCCTTACTTTTGGAAACTCCTCTACCACCTCCAAAGTTGTGAACTCCTGTGCATTTTCCATTCCAGATGTGTATTCACAGATTTTCTAACTCTTCTCCTCTAATTGTGTCTTACTTGGGGTGAAGGTAATGTCAAGGCATTGTTCTGAATGAGAGTGGAAAGATTTTTGGGTAGCACAGATTTGCATACACATTGGATGCTTTTTCCAATTTTCCATTCGAAATACTGAATTCCTGTCTCTCAGGAGTAGAAGGAATTTTCCTTCAAAGAATAGCCTGACACTTACAAGAAACAGCCCCCAGGGAGACATCCTGTCTTGGAGACATCCTGTAGCCATCGGTGTCCCTGAGACATCCTGTGGCCATTTGTCTTCCTAAAACATCCTGAGGTTATCTCACCTTGTGAAGAAATCCAGGAACTGCCAATATGAGAGCTTTCCCATCTCCAAGCATATAAATTCACTGTGTGAACAATAAAAGTTTGCAGCTTGATTAGAGCTCCTTTCTTGCTGTCATCTCTCGTGTCTCTTGTCCCTTCATTCCTCCCCTTCTATGTTAGCTGCCCACCTTGATGTGTCCTGCCAGCCAGGACATCTGGCGCCCACTGACTGGGGCTCGAGCCTTTGACTGATTGGGAACCCCGTCCTCCTGGAAGACTTGGTCACGTGGAGCTTGCGATTGCTTCAGCAGACACCACCGAGAGACAGATCCAGGAGGAGAGTTGGGATGACGCACGGGGAGTGATCCACCATGGGACAAGCAGTTTCGTCACATGATTTTTTTTGTCAGGCCTCAAGGTGTCCTTCAAGACATGGGTGGCATGTGTTAAGAAAAAGGACTTAAAATTTTTCTTTTCATACATAGGAGAATTGTGTCCATGGTTTCCCCTTGAAGGGACCATTGATGGTAAAAGATGGCTTAGAGTAGGAGACTGTTTAAAAGATCATTATGATTCCTTTGGCCCAGAAAAAGTGCCTGTTCCCACCTTTTATTACAGGAACTTACTTAATGAAATTCTTAAAAGTTCACCTTTTGACAATGGTACCTTAAAACTTGTCAGGATTGGGGAAGAGACTGTACAAAAGACCTCTCGTTCCCCATCGGCATGCCCATCAGTTAGTATACACATAGACCATTCTCAGTCTCCCCAGGACCCTGGGAACCTTCCTGGTCCCACTAAAAATACCACCCTAATGAATAAGGCTCCAATGGTTACCAACCGCCTTTATCCAGTTTTAAATCCTGGAGACAAATTGAACCCCTGGGGAGAAGGCTACCTTGGAGAATTAAGCAGCTGGCTACCATTCAGAAGACCCGCCACCTATCAGGACCCTGCCACAGCCTATAGGACTTACATATCCACCTCCCTCCTATATCCCACCTGCCTTTTGTGCTCCGGACTTTCAGTGGCCTAATGCCCCCCCCCAAAAAAAAATTTCCCCCCCTTCCCTTGCCTAACCTGGCTCCCTTGAGAGAGTCTCTCCAACATAGATGGGAACAGATCCAACTTTTAAAAGAATTAAGATCCCTTGACTCTGAGCTCAATTCATTAGTCTTAGGCACGGAGTCAACGCAAGCTGGCCCACAGCGGTCTAATACAAAGGCTAAGCCACTCCATTGGCCTGTTCTCGCCTTCCCAGTCACCCACAGTCAGATAGATAAGCCTGCCCAGGCTGAGTTCAAAGACTTAGACGAGGATCAAGAGGAGGAAGCAGGGGAAATGGATCAAGGAGATCAGGACTCAGAGGATGAGGAGTTCACCCCTAGGAAGGAAGGAACACAAAGTGTCTACAAAAAATTAAGCCTGCGTTTTCTTGAAAAACTTAAAAAGGCTTGTGCTCACTATTGCCCCACTGCGCCCTACACGTTGGCTTTATTAGGAAGCCACAGCACACAATGGCTTATTCCCAATGATTGGAAATTTTTAGACCGAGCTACCCTCAGTGACGGAGACTTCCTGTTGCAGAATGCAGATTTCAAAGAGCACTGTAAGGAAACTGCTCAAAAAAAATTAACTAAGCCCTTCTCTAAATCCTGGACTTATGTTAAGCTAGTGGGCAATGTGCCTTTTGACACTAAAACTAAACAGCCAAGTTTCCCTGCTGAACTTTAGGGGCAGATTCAGATGGCTGGCTTACATGCTTGGAGATGCCTCCCTCAAAAGGCCTCGGTTACCACTTCCCTGGTAAAAATTCGACAAGGGCCCAACGAGCCTTATAGCGACTTTGTTCCCCGGCTTAACCTAGCTGCAGAATGCTTGCTTGCACAAAGCGAAAGCAAAAGCACCTTTGTAAAACATCTTGCCTTTGTAAACACCAACCCGGCATGTCAGGATGTTCTTCAACCACATAAGGATAAGGAAAACTTTCTGACTTTATTAGACTCTGTGCAGGGGTGGGTGCAGCCCTTGCCATGTGTGTCACCCTAGGTGCCGCCTTTAACAAGGCCTTTCACAATCCTGGCTCACGTACTTGCTTTACTTGTAAACAACCTGGCCATTTTGCACGTGAGTGTCTGACAGGAAAAAAAGCCTAGGAATAGCATCTCCTCAAACTGGGGCTAAACCCCCACAGTTACCCTATGCCCTAGATGTGGTAAAGGTCATCACTGGGCCAGTGAGTGTAGATCTAAGACAAATGCCCTCGGCAGCCTATTTCTTCCTGCTTCTTGGGAAACTCCCTGTGGGGCCAAGCCCTGGCCACGACCTCCCCCAGGACAAGCCCAGGGGCAATAAGGTTTGTTCCCTCCCATACTCCCAACCTACCTCAAAATCCTCTCCACAATTGCCTCCCTCCAACTAGCCACCCCAGGCAGCGCAGGATTTCAAAATTTTGCCGCCACCGATACAATATTAGACTCAATGCAAGGGCCCCAAATAATACCCACTGGAATTATGGGTCCCCATCCATCTCATACATGTGCCCTAATTCTTGGAAGAGCCTCTACTTCTTACAAGGTGTTTAGTTCTTCCCTGGCATTAATGATAATGATTTCACTGAAGAAATAAAAATATTGGCCACAGCTATTAATGTAGTTGCGGCCATCCCAGCAGGAACAAGACTTGCACGATTAATACTCTTTCCCTTGGATTCAGGAGGCAATTCCACCACCCAAAACTACCGCGGGGGACTGCCTCCTTTGGCTCCTCTGAAGTATATTGGGTTCAACCCATTTCTCACAATAGACCCACCATTACCTTACTTATTGAAGGAAAGGAATTCAAAGGAATTCTAGATACTGGAGCTGATGCCACAATTATTTTTCAAAAATACTGTCCATCAGGTTGGCCCCTCACCCCATCCTTGACAGACCTTAAAGGGATAGGACAGTCAAAAAATCCTCTGGTCAGCTCTAGGGCTCTTAGCTGAACTGATAAAGAGGGTAATAAGGGAAATGTCACTCCATTCGTTGTTCCTGACCTCCCTGTTACCTATGGGGCCAAGATATTTTGAGTCAAATGGAAGTTATTCTTGCCAGTCCCAATTCCATGGTGACTCATCAAATGCTTCATATAAATTTTGTCCCTGGTACAGGCCTTGTGAGACTGAGACAAGGACAGGTGGAGCCTATACAACCCATACAAAAAACAAATACATATGGACTTGGGTATTCATATTTTTAGTGTCGGTCCCTGACCCTCCTGTTCCCCATGCAGATAAAATTATTTGGGAGACTCAGACTCTTGGTGGGTGGATCAGTGGCCCCTTACCCAAGAAAATTTGGAGGCTGCCTCCATGTTAGTGCAGGAACAGCTGGCAGCCGGCAATGTAGAGCCCTCAACCTCACCATGAAATACTCCTATTTTTGTTATCAATAAAAAAGTCAGGCAAGTGGCGCCTTTCACAATATTTGTGTGCCATTAACAAAGTTATGTGCCTGATGGGAGCACTACAGCCAGGCATTCCCACACCAGTGGCTATTCCCAAAAACTATTGTAAAATGGTTATTGACTTAAAAGATTGCTTTTTTACCATTCCTTTACATCCTGAGGATAAACCCCGTTTTGCCTTTAGTCTCACTCGCATTAATTTTCAGGGCCCTATGCAGAGATTTCAATGGAAGGTTCTTCCCCAAGGTATAGCCAACAGCCCTAGTCTTTGCCAAAAATACGTTGCTCAAGCAGTAGACCCTGTGAGAGAGCGATGGCCACAAATTTATATTTTACATTATATGGATGATTTGTTAATTGCTGCACCTAATACCCATGACCTTAATAATTGTTACTTGGACCTTTACAAAACCCTCCCTACCTTCGGACTACAGATAGCTCCTGATAAGGTTCAAACACAGGAGCCTTATACCTATTTGGGCCTTAAACTTCAAGATAATCAGATCCAAATTCCTAAAATACAACTACGTGTGGACCATCATCACACCCTTAATGATTTTCAAAAATTACGGGGATATTCAATGGCTAAGAAAATATTTACGATTACCCACTTGTGTACTTTTGCCCTTTATTGATAGTTTGAGAGGTGATTCCCACCGCTCCTCCCCTCAAAAGATTACTCCCAAGGCATGAAATGCATTAAACCAGTCACAGAAGCCATTGCCCAACAGTTTGTTACACAAATTTCTTGTAACCTTCCTCTGGTTCTGGTTATTTTACACACTCCTCATACACCGACAGGAATATTTTGGCAGTGAGATCCACATTTTAAAAATAAAGGCTGCCCCTTGCTGTGGGTCCATTTACCCACCACATGCTACAAGATTGTTACTGTTTATCTTGCTCAGGTATCTTGTATTATTATTAAAGGTCGTTTGCTTTCTCTACAACATTTTGGCAAAGACCCTGATAATATTTTAATTCCATATACTAAGGACCAAACCCAATTTTTACTACAGAGAATGAATGGGGTATTGCCCTATCAGGCTTTTGGGGAACAATTTATAACCACGTCCCCAATGACCCCCTTTTACATTTTGTCCAGTTACATCCATTTATTTTTCCAAAAATTACTCAAAAGGCTCTCATTCCTGAAGCCTTTACTGTCTTTACAGATGTTTCCAGTAATGGCCATGCAGTCTTTGTTGTCAATAACCAGCCTACCACACTTGATACTGTCTATCAGTAAGCACAGTTTGTGGAATTTTTTGCCATAACACAAGTTTTTATAACATTTTTTGATAATCCTATTAATATTTATGCAGACAGTGCCTACATTGCTCATTCTGTTCCCCAGCTGGAGATTTCATCCACCATGAAGTCTTCTTCCAATGTGGCCTTTCTGTTTCACCAGCTTCAGCAGCTAATTCAGGCGAGACAACACCCATTTTTCTTAGGACACATCAGGGCACACTCTGATCTTCCCGGCCCTCTAAAACAAGGTAATTCCCAAGCTGATGCAGCAACTCGTACCATCTTTGCAATTTTTGTTGGCTCCATTCAAAAGGTCACGAAGTTACACAATCTTCACCATCTAAATTCCCAGAGCCTTCGATTACTTTGTAAAATTACCAGGAAACAGGCACAAGAGACAGTAAAAACATGCCCTGGTTGCACAGTCTTCCTCCCCATTCAACACTTGGGAATTAACCCCCGAGGATTACTGCCCAATCAGTTTTGGCAAATGGATGTTACTCATTTTCCTGAATGTCGAAAAACCAAATATATACACGTTTCTATAGATACCTTCAGCGGCTTTATTTTTGCATCACCACATTCTGGAGAGGCTACCAAAGATGTCCTTTCTCATCTTGTTTCAGCCTTTTCCGTAATGGGTAAACCAATACATATTAAAACTGATAATTGTTCTGCATATACCAGTGCCAAGTTTAAACAGTTTTGTGTTACCTTGCAAATTTGTCATACTACTGGAATTCCATACAAACCTCAGGGCCAAGGCATTGTGGAACGTGCCGACCTTACTTAAAAACTTGGCTAACCCGCTTTAAGGCTTCCGCATTTGTATTTACCACTCCCAGGCATTGCCTTAACCATGCATTATTTGCCCTTATTTTTCTTACCCTAGACAGTAAATCCCATTTGGCCGCAGACAGACACTGGCATCCCTCGTCCAATTTTGTTCGCCCACCTGTTATGTGGCACAATCCCCTTACTAATAAATGGAAAAGCCCACTTTCTGTCCTCATCTGGGGATGAGGCTCAGCTTGTGTTTGGGAACAAGAGCAAGCAGCCCCAGGATGGTAACCCGAACGCCTTGTTAAACAGGTTAATGACTTACCTCAACACAGGGATGGAGGCCCTCCCCCTGAGGACAAATTTTCCTCTTTTTCAGATGCAGCCAACAATCTGTGCGAGGATCCTGCTTAAGGCAGTTCTGCTGAACAGGTTTGCACATGGAGGCCTTGGCCCTCCACCTTCCAACATCATGGAGTACCTTTTTGCCCCCCCTGTGATGCAAGGGAGGATCTTGGACTCAGGCTCCCACTAGTTGTACCCAGACTGCTGACTGCGTGACTAAAGTGGTTTACCTCCGTGCCGAAGTTGACCATAAACTCGGAGGAGTTCATCAGCCTAAATGGGTATGTGTTAAGAAGCCAAAGCTTATTCCCCCTAGTACAAGAAAGCTCTCCAAAATTGTTCTGCAACTTGTACGCATACCAAGGCGATGCATGACTCTTGTTATGTGTCACCCTCAATTTGTGTTAACAAGCAGGGAGAACAATTTTTTGAAGTCTCCCTAACTAAAACTCAGGCAGCAGGGGAGACCACTATTCATTATACAACCGTTCTCTTTGACCGGGGAGGAGAAGGCAAACACACCAATCTACAGGCAGCTGGGTGCCAAGGCACTTTCGGTAAACTGTCCTGCTGGCCCATTAAGGCCCCTACAGCGTTCTCTCATGGTGGAGTCAAACTGATGCTGTCAAGCATCCTCAGGTAATCAAACTTCTGAAACCCCAAATCCCTGAGCTCACATATCATTCCTTAATGTAGCCTAAATCCCAGCTCCAGGTTTAGATACCAATACATTAGAAATTTTGGAAACTACCTTCTCCTTGCTTAATAATTCCAACCCCACCCTTGCTGGTGATTGCTGGCTCTGCATGACAACAGCGGCAATCATGCCTATGGCAGTTCCTATTAATTCTATCATAGACAATGATAATACATGCCAACCCAGATTTCTTTTTGAAGTACAGCCCATAGGTACTTTTACATTATGTCTTTTAGGCACGATGCAGTATAATACCTATGATTTTGATGTTGGAGTTTCTTCCTTTGGAAATTGCTCAACAGTACAAAATTGTTCCTCACCCACACCATCTCTTTGTCCCCCCAATGACCAAGTTTTTTTGTGTGGAGAAAACTTGGCCTTCCCCAGGCTTCCAGCGAATTGGACCGGTGGCTGTGTTCTTATCTTATTACTCCCTGATATAACTGTTGTCCCATGAGACGAACCTCTACCCATTCCTAGCCTAGGCACCTTAGTCAAAAGACACAGGCGGGCAATACAGGTCTTACCACTCATTGCCAGCCTTGGAATAAAAGCTGCTGTGGGCACAGGTATACTTGCTTAGGCACGGCTATACACTCTTACCATCGCCTGTCTCAACAACTTATAAATGATGTACAAACTCTATGAGGAAAAATTAAAGATTTGCAGGACCAAATAGACTCCCTGGCAGAAGTGTTCCTTCAAAAAAGACGAGGCTTAGATTTGCTGACAGCTATCAAGGGAGGAATTTGCTTGGCCTAAGGGGAACGATGCTGCTTTTATGCCAATAATTCAGGTATAGTATGCACTAAAATTAAGCAGCTTCAAGAAAATCAAGAAAAGAGACGAAGGGAACTATTTGAAAATTCCCTCTGGACTGGGCTTAGGATTTCTACCCTACCTTCTTCCCCTATTAGGCCATTTGTTGGGTTTACTTTTAATGGTGTCCATAGGACCCTGAATTATAAACAGGCTGGTAAAATTTATTAAAGATTAATAGTTTGGCCTCTAAGCCCATTCAGGTCCACTATCATCGTCTGGAGATGGAAGACCACACTGCCAACATTTAAAAGGATGTTCTACCTTTCTCACAGGCTTATTTCTTAAGTTTACATCCCCACAGATCACTCTTTCTTACATAAAACTCTAAGTAACAGCTCTGACCAACCATCTTCTGACATTGCCATAAGGGTTCGTTTTCCCTGGGCCCCTCCACATGGGGGAGGACCTACCCATGGAGTGAGGACGTTAGGCCATAATAACAAAAGGTGAAGGAAGGACTGCAGGAGAATGGATCCACGGATCTCAAAATACAAGACCTCTGAGTGACACGCTCTGGTGCATGGTGGTTGGCATGCTTCCCCCTAAAAGCCGTCTCCTCCAAAAACATGCCAAGGCCACCATGAAATCTCCTAGTAAACATGCTCGCTCGGATCAGGAAATATTCTAAGGCCTCCTAGAGAAACAGAGCCTCTATCACCCCCTAAAACATTGGCCGGTAAGGTATCATCAAATATTTTATATAAGAAAGGAAGAGATGTCAGGGCCTAGAAGGAAGTTCTCCTTCAAAGAATAGCCTGACAGTTACAAGAAATAGCTTCCTGGGAGACATCCTGCCTGGGAGACATCCCACAGCCATCTATCTCCCTGAGACATTTTGCGGCCATCTGTCTTCCTGAAGTATCCTGAGGTTATCTCACCCTGTGAAGACATCCAGCAACTACTGATAACAGAGCTTTTCCATCCGCAGCATATAAATACACTGTGAGAACAATGAAAGTTTGCAACATGATCAGAACCCCTATCTTGCTGTCATCGCTCATGTCTTTTGTCCCTTCATTCCTCCCCAACTAGGTTCGTTGCCCAGGTTGATGTGTCCTCCTGGCCGGGACACCTGAAACTAAACCATAACCTACTAGACTATGACTACTAATCCTAATATGATGGAGAAAAAATAACCCAAACAGAATAGAAATACAAGCAGTTCAGAGGAGGCATGGTGAATAGTTGGACTTTCCTTTTGATTGATATAGTGTAGGTGTTATAAATCTAGTAAATTTTTAATTGAAATAGTTCTCCATGTGGTTTTAAAGTTAACAAATATGAAAATACCTGTCTCCCTTTCTCTTTTGCTGATTCATCAAATGTATTTTTATATGCACATATAGAATCCTACCTCGTATCACACGTATATTCTTGTGAGGTGAGCTGACTTGGCAGATACAAATTGTGAGAAGAGTTCACTCCTCCTAAACGATGTTGGAACTGAAAATTCAAACAATGGGTGAACCTCCTAGTTGAACAACATTATACATAAATCCAAGTTCAGTAAAATAAATATTTTTGCATCTGTGGTTGATATATATATTCATGATGAATTTCAATTGGCATATATACTGCTACTTTTAATTGTGTGTGTGTTATTTTTGTATATATATATATATATATATATATATATATATATATATATATATATATATATCTACTCTCCAAATTTTTCAAAATATAAAATATTTGTGTCTTATATACACTACCTAAATTCATTCATGTTCAAATATGTGGATTTATATTCAACTTTTCACAAGATTATTCTCAGAAATATTCATCCACCTGAACTACATATTTGTTTCCTACTACTGAAAACTAACTTAAGTGAATGGTGCATACAATCCTAATATTTCTACAGTAACTGACCCAGTTTAACATCAATGCAGTGGATTCCTATGGGACAGGATGTGTATTTTGAAGTTCATTTTATTCAACACTGGTAAATTACTATTTTATCAGTTTATGCATATCATAGAATATATATTGCATCCACAAGTTCACACATTTATAGGCATTTTATTCACTTTCCATCATTTCCTGCTTCAGAACACATGTATTCCTCCTGGTTTCTTGACTGGTCTTTTCATGACACTTCTTTCCAAACACATTATTTTCGATTTCCATAATCATTTTGAAGCAAAACTCACACACACTTCATGATATACCATAACCCTAATATTACGATTACATGTGTAACTGGTTTGGTTGAATTATTGTATATCAATATAAGATTCCCTGTATATTTTCTGATATCAATTCAATCCATTATTAAAGTTGGAACCACTTATATTATTTATTCACAGATTGGTCTATTCATGCATTATCTCTATATTCATTGACACAGGTACATCTATTTGTAACCTGAATACTAATTTATTCATCTTCAAAATGTAGCCCCCATATGGTTCTTATCTTTAAGTCTATTAATGTGGTGAATAACATTTATTGATTTCCATATATTGAACCATCCTTGCATCCCAGGGATGAATCCTACTTGATCATGGTGCACAATTTTTTTGATGTGCCTTTGTATCCGATTCGCCAGAATTTTATTGAGGATTTTTGCATCTAGGTTCATCAGGGATATTGGTCTGTAATTTTCTTTCTTTGAGGTGTCTTTGTCTGGTTTCTGAATCAACGTGATGTTGGCCTCATAGAATGAATTTGGAAGAGCTCCCTCTTTTTCTATTTCCTGAAATAACTTGAAAAGTATTGGTATTAATTCTTCTTTAAAAGTTTTGTAAAACTCCGCTGTATACCCATCCGGTCCTGGGCTTTTCTTGGTGGGTAGTCTCTTGATTGCTTCTTCAATTTCCTCCATTGATATTGGTCTGTTCAAATTGTGTGTATCCTCCTGACTCAGTCTGGGCAAATCATATGTCTTAAAAAATTTATCAATGTCTTCACTATCTTCTATTTTATTGGAATATAGGTTTTCAAAATAATTTCTAATTGTCTTCTGTATTTCTGTAGCATCTGTTGTGATATTGCTTTTTTCATCCCGTATGTTAGTAATTTGAGTTCTCTCTCTTCTTCTCTTCGTTAGCATGGCTAAGGGTCTGTCAATCTTGTTTATTTTTTCGAAGAACCAACTTTTAGTTTTGTTGATTTTTTCAATAGTTTCTTTTGTTTCAATTTCGTTGATTTCCGCTCTGATTTTAATTATTTCTTGCCTTCTGCTGCATTTGCTGTTGTTTTGTTCTTCCTTTTCCAGGGCTTTGAGATGAAGTGTGAGCTCATTTATTTGTTGGTTTTTCTTTTTTTTGAGGAATGACCTCCAGGCGATGAATTTCCCTCTTAAAACTGCTTTCATTGTGTCCCATAGATTCCGATAAGTTGTGTCTGTATTTTCATTTATCTCTAAGAATTTTTTGATTTCCTCCTTTATGTCTTCTGTAACCCATTGATCATTCAGTAACATATTGTTCATTTTCCATGTGATATAGGATTTTCCCATCCTTCTTTTATCATTGATTTCCAGTTTCATTCCATTATGATCAGATAAAATGCATGGTATTATCTCCACCCCTTTATATTTACTGAGGTTTGCCCTATGGCATAATATATGGTCTATTTTTGAGAAGGATCCATGTGCTGCTGAGAAAAAAGTATATCCACTTGATGATGGTTGATATATTCTATATACGTCAGTTAAGTCTAGGTTATTGATTGTGTTATTTAGATCTATAGTTTCTTTATTCAACTTTTGTTTGGAGGATCTGTCCAATGGTGAGAGAGGTGTGTTGAAGTCACCCATAATTATTGTATTGTGGTCTATTTGATTCTTGAACTTGAGGAGAATTTGTTTTATGAACGTCACAGCACCATTATTTGGTGCATAAATATTGATAATTGTTATGTCTTGTTGGTGAATGGTTCCTTTTAACAGTATATAATGGCCTTCCTTATCCCTTTGGATTAACTTAGTCTTGAAGTCGATTTTGTTCGATATGAGGATGGCCACACCTGCTTGTTTGCGAGGACCGTGTACATCATATATTTTTTCCCAACCTTTCACCTTCAGCCTGTGTATGTCTTTTCCTGTCAGATGTGTCTCCTGGAGGCAGCATATTGTTGGATTTGTTTTTTTAATCCATGTTACCAGTCTATGTCGCTTTATTGGAGAGTTTAAACCATTAATGTTTAGAGTTACTATTGCTATATGGTTTGTACTTCCATCCATGTTTGATTATTTGTCTCTCTCTCTCTTTTTTTTTTTAAATTTAGTTTATTCATCCATGATTAGCTTTCCCCCCTCCGTCAGTCTTTACTGGGGCACTTCCCACTGTTGGCTTTGCTTATTGTTTCTCATTTCTTCCTCGTGTAGTGTTTTGCTCAAGATATTCTGCAATGCTGGTTTTCTGGCTGCAAATTCTTTTAGCTTTTGTTTATCATGAAAGATTTTTATTTCATTGTCGTACCTGAAGCTTAATTTTGATGGATACAGAATTCTTGGTTGGCATCCATTGTCTTTCAGTGTTTGAAATACGTTGTTCCAGGATCTTCTCGCTTTCAGTGTCTGAGATGAAAAATCCGCTGTTAACCTTATTGGTTTACCCCTGAATGTAATCTGCCTCCTTTCTCTTGTAGCTTTTAATATTTTCTCTTTGTTCTGTATATTGGATATCTTCATAACAATGTGTCTTGGCATTGGTCTACTTTGATTTTGTATGCTCGGTGTTCTGTATGCATCTACAATTTGTATATCTGTTTCCTTTTTTATTTCTGGAAAGTTTTCTGTAATTATTTCATGTAGTAGATTACACATTCCCTTGGTTTGAATCTCTGTGCCTTCCTCTATCCCGATCACTCTTAAATTTGGTTTTTTAATGTTATCACATATCTCTTGGATTCTTCTCTCGTGACGCAGAAAAAGCATTCGACAAAATACAGCATCCCTTTATGTTCAAAACATTAGAAAAACTAGGGATAACAGGAAATTACCTTGACATTGTAAAAGCTATCTATGCTAAGCCTCAGGCTAGCATCATTCTGAATGGAGAAAAATTGAAGGCATTCCCTCTAAAATCTGGAACAAGACAGGGATGCCCTCTATCACCACTTCTATTCAATATAGTTCTCGAAACACTGGCCAGAGAAATTAGACAGACAAAAGAAATTAAAGGCATAAAAATTGGAAAAGAAGAACTTAAATTATCATTATTTGCAGATGACATGATTTTATACCTAGAAGACCCAAAAGGGTCTACAAAAAAACTACTAGAACTAATAAATGAATTCAGCGAAGTAGCAGGATATAAAATCAACACGCATAAATCAAAGGCATTCCTGTATATCAGCAACAAAACTTCTGAAATGGAAATGAGGAAAACCACTCCATTCACAATATCCTCAAAAAAAATAAAATACTTGGGAATCAACCTAACAAAAGAGGTGAAAGATTTATTCAATGAAAACTACAGAACCCTAAAGAGAGAAGTAGAAGAAGATCTTAGAAGATGGAAAAATATACCCTGTTCATGGATAGGCAGAACTAACATCATCAAAATGGCGATATTACCAAAAGTTCTATATAGGTTTAATGCAATGCCAATCAAAATCCCAAAGGCATTGCTTGTAGAAATAGATAAAGCAATCATGAAATTCATATGGAAAAATAAAAGACCCAGAATAGCAAAAGCAATTCTAAGCAGGAAGTGCGAATCAGGCGGTATAGCGATACCAGATTTCAAACTATATTACAGAGCAATAGTAACAAAGACAGCATGGTACTGGTACCAAAACAGGCGGGTGGACCAATGGTACAGAATAGAGGACACAGAGACCAATCCACAATGTTACAACTATCTTATATTTGATAAAGGGGCTAAAAACATGCAATGGAGGAAGGATAGCATCTTCAACAAATGGTGTTGGGAAAACTGGAAATCCATATGCAACAAAATGAAACTGAACCCCCTCCTCTCACCATGAACAAAAGTTAACTCAAAATGGATCAAAGACCTTGATATCAAATCAGAGACTCTGCGTCTGATAGAAGAAAGAGTTGGCTACGATCTACATATAGTGGGGTCGGGCTCCAAATTCCTTAACAGGACACCCATAGCACAAGAGTTAATAGCAAGAATCAACAAATGGGACTTACTCAAACTAAAAAGTTTTTCACAGCAAGAGAAACAATAAGAGAAGTAAATAGGGAGCCTACATCATGGGAACAAATATTTACTCCTCACACATCAGATAGAGCCCTAATATCCAGAATATACAAAGAACTCAAAAAATTAGACAATAAGATAACAAATAACCCAATCAACAAATGGTCCAAGGACCTGAACAGAAACTTCTCAGAGGAGGACATACAATCAATCAACAAGTACATGAAAAAATGCTCATCAACTCTAGCAGTCAGAGAAATGCAAATCAAAACCACCCTAAGATACCATCTCACTCCAGTAAGATTGGCAGCCATTATGAAATCAAACAACAACAAGTGCTGGCGAGGATGTGGGGAAAAGGGTTCTCTTGTACATTGCTGGTGGGGCTGCAAATTGGTGCGGCCAATTTGGAAAGCAGTATGGAGATTCCTGGGAAAGCTGGGAATGGAACCACCATTTGACCCAGCTATTGCCCTTCTCAGACTATTCCCTGAAGACCTTAAAAGAGCGTATTACAGGGATACTGCCACATCGATGTTCATAGCAGCACAATTTACAATAGCTAGATTGTGGAACCAACCCAGATGCCCTTCAATGGATGAATGGATTAAAAAAATGTGGCATCTATACACCATGGAGTATTACGCAGCACTAAAAAATGACAAAATCTTGGAATTTGCAGGGAAATGGATGGCACTAGAGCAGATGATGCTTAGTGAAGCTAGCCAATCCCTAAAAAACAAATACCAAATGTCATCTTTGATATAATGAGAGCAACTAAGAATAAAGCAGGGAGGAAGAGCAGGAAGAAAAGATTAACATTAAACAGAGACATGAGGTGGGAGGGAAAGGGAGAGAAAAGGGGAATTGCATGGAAACGGAGGGAGACCCTCATTGTTATACTAAATTACATATAAGAGGTTGTAAGTGGAATGGGAAAATAAACAAGGTGAGAAATGAATTACAGTAGAAGGGGTAGAGAGAGAAGATGGGAGGGGAGGGGAGGGGGGATAGTAGAGGATAGGAAAGGTAGCAGAATACAACAGTTACTATTATGGTATTATGTAAAAATGTAGATGTGTAACCCATGTGATTCTGCAATCTGTACTTGGGGTAAAAAAGGGAGTTCATAACTCACTTGAAGCTAATGTATGCTAATGTATGAAATATGATATGTCAAGAGCTTTGTAGGGTTTTGAACAACCAATAAAAAAATAAAATAAAAAAAAATGTAGCCCCCAGAAATGTTGGAAGAAATACTCATGTCACCTGATTTACATAAACATTTTATCACGTTACTATTCTGGACACAAAAAAGAAAATGTCACACTTATGATTGTGCCAAAGCCTAAATGGAAGTGAGCATGATTTACTAAAAACATCCATGTCCAGGTTGCCTACTGCTCTCAAATGTCAATCCTATTGGTGACTACATATTTGTTTCTTCGTAAGATTATATATTCAACCTCAACCATGGTGAAAATGTCTAACCCTATCACTCACTTTATACTTTGCCTGATTTCCTAATGTCTCTATTGATATCTGCTTTACAACATATTTTCCCCAGTTCATTATTGTGTCTGATTCTTCATATGTTCTGTCATTTACATTCACACTCTACCCGAAAAAATATTGTTAAAGAACTTTTGGACCAACTCCTGTACTCACTCTTCTTTCTAAACCTATGGACTATCGTCCTAATCCTACCGACTATCCCTTTTTTACTGGATGTTCTCTTCTGCATTCAATCATCTAAGATTAAAGTTCCTCTGCCATTGTATATCGATTTATATGAGACATCTGTGCAGAATATAATTCAACGGTAAATATCCCACTCAAGGGCCTAATGCCTTAATGGGCTTCAAATCTTATCTAGATTTCTGTTTTCAAACTTATATTTCACCTGTATATTCTTGTAAATATCGAAGGTTCCCAATACCATTATTAATCCAGCAGAATGATTCCTGACCCAAATCTTACATGATATTAACCCTAACCATACACTTTTCACTCAATCTAACTTTACAGAAGAGCAGAGAGAGATTTGTTCTTACAATAGAGGAATGTAGGGGATCTTTCACCTGTTGAGAACCTCAAAGGTCCATGCAGAAATGATCCCTGGAGAAGATGTAGGCAGCTATGAAGGACCTGAGAGAGCAAAAGTTATCTTTCCAAAAAATCATTTTCCATGGAAAACAACCTGGTTATGATGAAGGGTTGTATCTGAATCAGCCTCTCTCTTTTTAATGTAGAGAAGATGGACCAAACCAGGCTTGTGTGGAGAGCTGTTCCTGGGTGCCTAAGTTTGATATACAATTCTAACTTGTGAAAGTGTCACAGGAAGTAAGGGCAGCCTCCATCTCATGGGAACCTTGGAAGAAACTGTTAGTACAAAGTGGTTGCCAAGGCAGTGACCTCATTCAGTTCTTGAAGTAAGTGACTTAACTCTTTTCCTTGCTGATGGAATTCTCTGAACTTGGGATCCAGGAAGCCAGGCACCCAGAGCCAGGCACAGTCCCAGTCCCAGTGGTTTCATTTGTTTGGAATCACCAAGGACAGAGTCAGTCTTCTTGGTACCGACTGATGTGAGGATGGCCAAATGCCAGAAAAGACCTAAAAAAGGGGCCTTTCCTGACAAAGCAGGTACGGGCTACTGACAGCTTCACAGAGTTGGCCAAAGACACCAGATCTGAGACAGTGCAGACCATTACCGGGGAACATAGTATCGCCCACCAGTCAGAGGACACTCTGGATACTCACAGAGCGACTTGGGGGAAGAGGTGCCTTTGTGAGTGTGGGTGTGTGGTTTTGTCTCTCTGTTCTGAGGAGGTTTGTTTGGTTTGGAGTGAATTGTTTCTAGTAAGTCTTTTGACAAGGTGTTTCTAAGTCTGTGTATCCCACTGTGTCCATGGTTGTAGACATCAGAAAAGAGAAAGAATCAATGGATGTGTCCTCTCTAGTAGAAAGTTTAACAACATTCATCATGCCCAATTTATGAATGGAGTGCAGCTTGCCATTTGGATGGGCAATACCTACTATCTTCCTAAGTCCCTGTTTTCTTCCTTAATTCTGACCACTCTTCAGAATAGGCTCTTGGTTTTGTGTCCAAGATATGTACCACCTCCAAGCTCTTTGACATGACATGAACTGGATACCTGAATGGAATGGCCAGCATCTAAGAAAACTCAGATATCAGTGTGACCAGAAAAGTCACAGTAAAGATACCCTGCTTTGGGCCTTTTGCTTACCTATTTTTCTGTTTCTCTGAATAGCAGGATGTCTTTGCCTCTGGCCATCTTTTTGGGAAGCCTGAAGCAAACAGTTTTTAAATGGAAATGAATGGGCATCACCTGTGTCTCTTTGCTTAATTGCTTTAGAAAGGGATGTGTCTAAATCAGCCTCTTGGCCCGGTGTGAGGCTGTGGCTTAGATTCTCAGCACCTGATGGATCTAAAGAAAGATCCCATGTGTGCATCCAAAACAAAATTGGCAAAAAGTTCACTCATTGTGAATAAATTCTCTTACCTTTCTCTGTTACGATCCTGACCTCCATCAAGTGAGAATAAGGATCCTTTGGGTCAAATGAGTTCTTCAAGTCTCTGCAGAGTTGCTTGGGTTTTCTCATGACTCCAATTCACATAAAGAATCTAAACCGCACTGCATCAAATTGGAAATGGGAGCAGTATTAATGGCAGGCCTATTTGATCACTCCTGGTTTACAGGAAGTGTGTCCAGGCCACCTTGGCGTTAGGCAAATGAGGGAAACAGGAGCATATTTTGGACACTGTCTTGGGCTGTGCCTCTCATGTAAAACTCCATCAAGACGTTATGAAGGGTGTCTATATGGAAGAAGATGAGGGCCATGTGGGAGTGTTTTGGATTTAATTGTGGTCATTTGTATGGCGGTTGGAAGAAATGACTGGGTCCACCTGGGATTGAACTCTGGTGTGATTCCCCTTAAAGACTGAGTTCTGGAACTGACCTCAGAGAAGTATTGCCATGAATTGTGTTGGGATATTAAGAGGTCACGCATGAGAGTCACCGTTGGAACCTGAGATCTAGCCCCAGTTTGGATTTCCACAGAACACTGGGAATGTCATCCAGGATATTACATAAAATTATTCTTAAAGACTTGGCAGCCAAATTTGAGTTTCAAAACACACATGGACCTCAAATTGTAGATCTAAATGGGCCTGGCTTTATGTGACATTTTGGCCACTCTTAGGGAAGCCTTGCCTGTGAGAGTGCTCCAGAGCTTTCATTGAAATTAGCTTCCTCACCATTTAATGGTTCCTGGATTAATTGAATCCCACAGAGCCTCCAACTTCATCCGTGAAAAATGGCTAGATAATTACCATGAAATTTTTGATATTCCCATGACCAGCTGGCACTGGAGAACCATTTGATGTCCTATTTCTGATCCTGAGTATACCAGACACTGCCTTGATTGACTGGATTTCATGAAAATGGTGTAGAAAAGAGATGCCAGTAAGTTGGAGCTTGGTGAGTAGTGGGCCTAGAGCAGTGGTATGCAATTGTGTGATGAAACATCTGTGGTGGGGCCATGTGTATCTGCCATTGGCTTCCAAATGGCTTGTGACTGACATGGTGCAGCCAGCAGACCCTTATATGTAAAGGCATCTTGTTATATGGAAAGGTTTCAGAGCAATGTTCAGAATCATGTTGCTATTCTCAAGGGGGCAAGCTACGTGGGATAGAACCTTGGTTGGTGCATTCTCTTGCAGATCCTGACTCACCACAACTTAAAGAACTCCCTCCACCACTGTGTTCCATTTTAACTCCTTGTAGACTGTCAAGCAAATACCCAAATACCCAGTGCAGCAGCGAGAAATACCACAAAAAATGGAGAATGACCAAATGGCTTCACAGTCCACACGGGGAGACACTTAGCCCCCATTGGCCAGAGTTTACATACAAAGAAAAAATTCAGCACTGCTGCCTCATGTTCATTGGAAAATAAGAAACTATGTCCTCCAGGTCACATAGATGCAGACCCAGCTTTGATGGTCTCTCTACAAAGGAACTAAATCTCCTGACACAACATGTATTTCAAGTGCCCAACCTCAGAGGCAGTTTCTCAAAAAGTATTTAGGCCAGCAGAGATCCATGTTTGTAGAGTGTTTACCTTGTCCCTTACTTTTAGAAACTCCTCTACCACCTACAAATTTGTGAACTCCTGAGCATTTTACATTCCAGATATATATTCACAGATTTTCTAACTCTTCTTTTCTAATTGTGTCTTACTTGAGGCGAAGGTAATGTCAAGGCATGGTTCTGGATGAGAGTGGGAAGATTTTTGTGTAGTACATATTTGAATACACATTGGATTCAATTTCCTATTTTCCATTAAAAATTCTGAATTCCTGACACTAACACATACCCTACTAGACTCTGCCTACTAAACCTTATAGGATGGAGAAAAATAACCCAAACAGAATAGAAATACAACCAGTTCAGAGGAGGCGTTTTTTATAGTTGGAGTTGCCTTTTGCATGATATAGCGTAGGTGTTATAAATCTAGTTAATTTTTAATTGAAATAGTTCTCCATGTGTTTTTAAAGTTAACAAATATGTGAATTCTTGTCCCCCTTTCTCTGTAGCCTATTCACCACATGTATTTTTATATGCACATATAGAATCCTACCTGGTACTACACGTAAATTCTTGTGAGGTGGCTGACATGGCAGATACAAATTGGGAGAAGAGATCACTCCTCCTAAACGCTGTTTGATCTGAAAATTCAAACTGTGGGGGAGCTTCCTACTTGAACAACATCATACATAAATTCATGTTCAGTAAAATAAAGATTTTTGAATCTGTGCATGCTATATATTTTATGATGAATTTCGATTGGCATCTATATTCCTACATTTTAATGTCTGTGTGTGTGTTTTTTTTTTGTGTGTGTGTGTGTGTGTGTTTGTATATATATATATAATATACACTCTCCTGATTTTTTAAAATATGAAATATATGTATCTTATATACACTCCCTACATTCATTCATGTTCAAGAATGTGGATTTATAATCAAATATTTACAAGATTATTCTCAGAAATATTCATCCACCTGAAATATACATTTGTTTCCTAGTAATGAAAACTATCTTCAGTAAATTATGCTTACAAATCCTAATATTTGTACAGTAACTGACCCAGATTAACATCAATGCAAGTAGATTCCTATGGGACATGATGTGTATTTTGATGTTCATTTTCATTCAAAACTGGTACATTAATATTTCTTCAGTTTTTGCAAATCGTAGGATATATATTTCATCCACAATTTCACAGATTTATAGGCATTTGGTTCACAATCACTTCCTGCTTCAGAACACATGTATTCCTCAATATTTTTGACTGGTCTTTTCCTGAGACTTCTTTGCAAACACATTATTTTCGATTTCCGTAATCACTTTTGAAGTAAAACTCAAACACACTTCATGATAAACCATAACCTTAATATCACCATTAGATATATAATGGTTGGAATGAATGGTTATATGTCAATATAAGATTTCCTGTATATTTTCAGATATAAATTCAATCCATTATGTAAAGTCAGAACCAGATATATTATTTATTCACAGTATCGTCTATTCACGCATTATCTCTATAGGCATAGACAAACGGTACACCTCTTTGTACCCCGAATACTAATTTATACGTCTTCAACATATTGCTCCCAGAAATGGTGGAAGAAATAGTCATGTTACCTGATCTACATATACATTTTATCACAGTAAAATTCTGCACAAAAAGCAAAGGTCACACTTAAGATTGTACCAAAGCCTAAATGGAAAGTGACCATGGATTTCTAAAATATCCATGTTCAGGTTGCCTAATGCTCTCAAATGTCAATCCTACTGATCACTAAAAATTTGTTTCTTCCTATGATTATATATTCAAACTCAACCCTGTTCAAAATATCTAATCCTATCACTCACTTTATACTTTGCCTGATTTCCTAATGTCTCTATTGATGTCTGCTTTCCTACCTATTTTCCCCAGTTCATCATTGTGACTGATTCTTCACATATGCTGACATTATCATTCATTGTCTACCCGAAACCCTATTGCTAAAGAATTTTGGTTCAAATTCTGTACTCACTCTTCTTTCTATACCAACCAAGAATCTTCCTAATCCTACTGACTATCCCTTTTGACTGGATGTTTTCTTCGACATTCAATCATTGAAGGTACAAGGTCCTAAGCCATTGTATATCAACTCATCTGACACATCAGTGCAGAACATAATTCAAAGCTAAGTATCCCAATCAAGGGGCCAATGCACTTCTGGGCTTCAAATCTTAGCTAGATTTCTGTTTTCATACTTATATTTCACATGTATATTCTTGTAAATATCGCAGTTTCCCAATACCATTTTTCATCCCACAGAATGAGTCCTAATCCAAATCGAACTTGTTAGTAACCCTATCTATACACTGTTCAGTAAATCTAACTTTACAGAAGAGCAGGGACAGACTTGGTCTTACAATAACAGGAATGTAGGGGATCTTCCACCTGCTAAGAAACTCAAAGATCCATGCAGAAATGATTCCTGGAGAAGTTGTAAGCAGCTATGAAGGACCTGAGAGAGCAAAAGTCATCCTCCATGGCAAACAACCTGGTCAGGATGAAGGGTTGTGTCTGAATCAGCCTCTCTCTTCTTAATGTAGAGAAGATGGACCAAACCAGGCCTGTGTGGAGATCTGTTCCCAGGTGCCTAAGGTTGATATACCATTCTAACTTGTGAAAGTGTCCCAAGAAGTAGGGGAATCCTCCATCTCATGGAACCTTTAGAAGCAATTGTTAGGACAAAGTGATTTCCAAGGCAGTAACCTCATTAAATTTCTGAATGAAGCCACCTACCGCTCTTCCTTGGTGATGGATGTCTCTGAACTTGACATCCAGTAAGCCGGCACCCAGAGTCAGTCCCAGTTTCTTTCCCTTTGGGCTCAGTTGTTTGGAATAACCAAAGACAGAATAAGTCTTCCTTGGTACCTACTAATGTGAGATTTCCCAAATGCCAGGAGAGCTCTGAAAATTAGCCTTTCCTGAGAAAGCAGGTAGTGGTTCACCACTTGCTCCTGAAAATTTCACAGTGTTGGCCAAGGAGACAAGATCTGAGAGAGAACAGTCCATTTCAGGGAAACATAGTATGACCCACCAGTCAGAGGACACTCCGGATAGTCACAGACCTACTTGAATGAAGGAGGTGCATTTGTGGGTGTGTGTGTGATTTTTTGGTTTAGTCTCTTGTTCTGAGAATATGTAGAAAAGGCTGTTTTTTTGGTTTGGAGTGGACGATTTCTAGTAAGTTGTTTTACAAGGCGATTTTTTGCATGTATGTGTATCCCACTGTGTTCACGGTTGTAGAAATTAGAAAAGAGAATGCATCAATGGATTTGTCCTGTCTAGTAGAAACCTTCCCAGTATTCATTAGGCCCAATTTATGAGTGGACTGCTGCTTGCCTTATGGATGGGCAACACCTCCTATCTTCCTAAGTTCCTGATTTCTTCCTGAGTTCTGGTCACTCTCAAGAATAGGCTCATGATTTTGTGTCCAAGATATGTACCATCTCTAAGCTGAGTGACATAGTCATGTACAGGATAGCTGAAGGGAATGGCGAGCATCTCAGAAAACTCTGATATCAGTGTGTCCAGGAAAGTCTCAGTGGAGAAACCCTGCTTTGGGCCTTTTGCTTACCTATTGTTCTGTTGCCCTGAATGTCAGGAAGGTCTTTGCCTCAGGCCACCACTTTGTGAATCCTGAAGAAAAATGTTTTCAAATGGAAATGAATGGGCATAACCTGTGGCTCTATGCTTAATTGCTTTAGAAAGGGATGTGTCTGAATCAGCCTCTTGGCCCTTTGTGAGGCAGTGGCTTAGATTCTCAGCACCTGATCGATCTAAAGAAAGATCCCATGTGTGCATGCAAAACCAAAATGGGAAAAAGATCAGTCATTGTGTAGGAAGTCTTTTGCCTTACTCTGATAGGTTCCGGACCTACATCAAATGAGAATAGGGCTCCTTTGGGTCAAATGACTTCTTCAAAGCCCTGCAGAGGCTAGCCCATAGGTGCTTGGGTTTTCTCATGACTCCAAATCACATAAAGAATCTATACCTGACAGTCAGTAGGCCTCAAATTGGAGAAACAAAGCAGTATTAATGCCAGGCTTATTTGATCACTCCTGGTTCACAGGAAGGGTGTCCAGGCCACCCTAAGTTTAGGCAAATGACGGGCATGGAGCTTACTTTGGACACTGTCTTGGGCTGTGCCCCTCATGCAATTCTCCAGCCAGAGGTTATGATGAGTGTCTATATGGAAGAAGGTGAGGGCCATGTGGGAGTGTTTTGCCTTTAATTGTGTTCATTGGTGTGGCGGTTTGAAGGGATGACTGGGTCCACCAGGGCTTGAACTTTGGTGAGATGCCCTTTAGAGACTCAGTTCTGGAACTGACCTCAGAGAAGTATTGCCCTGAATTTTGTTGGGATTTTAGGAGGCCACGCTTGAGAGTTGCCTTTGGAAATTGAGATCTAGGCCAAGGGTGGCTTTCCACTGAGCACTGCGAATCTCAGGCAGGATATCACATGATTTCATTCTGAAAGATTTGGCAGCCATAGTAATGAATCAAATCACACATGGACCTCACATTGTAGACCTCAATTGGCTGGGCTTCATGTGACCTTTTGGCTACTCTTTGGGAAGCCTTGCCTTTGAGATTTCTCCAGAGCATTCATTGAAATGAGCTTCCTCAACATTTAATGGTTCCTGAATGAATTGAAACATACAGTGCCTCCAACTTCATCCTTGAAAAGTGGCTAGATAAATACCCTGAATTTTTTGACACTCCCATGACCAGGTGGCACTGGAGAACCTTTGGATCTCCTGTTGCTGATCATGAGTGTACCAGACAGTGAATTGATTGACTGGGTTTCATGAAAATGGTGAAGAACAGAGATGCCAGTAAGATGGAGACTGCTGAGTAGTGAGCCCAGATCTGTGGTGTGCAGGTGTGTGATAAAATATCTATGGTGGGTCCATGTGGATCTCCAATTGACTTCCAAATTGCTTGTGGGTGACAAAGTGCAGCCAGCAGACCCTTATATGTAAAGGCATCTTGTTATATGGAGCGGTTTCAAGGCAATATTCAGAATCAGGTTGCTATGGCCAAGGAGAAAGCTATGTGGGATAGAAGCCTGGTTGGTGCATTATCCTGCAGACCCTGACCCACGACACGTGACAGAACTCCCGCCATCACCGTGTCCCTGTTGAACTTCTTGTATTTCGTGATGCAAATACCAAACTCACAGTGCAGCAGCCAGAAACACCACGAAAATGGAGGATGACCAAATGGCTTCACAGTCCACACGGGGAGATACTTAGCCCCCTAGTGGCCACAGTTTACCTACAAAGAGAGAATTAAGCACTGCTGCCTCATGTTCATTGGAAGATAAGAAACCATGCACTCCAGTAACATAGATGCTAAAGCTCCTGAGAACAACATATATTTCAAGTGCCCAACCTCAGAGGCAGTTTCTCAAGAAGGCTTTAGGTTGGCAGAGCTCTATTTTTGTGGAGTTTTTACCTGTTAGACCAGGATGTAAGAAAAGAACACTGACTCCAATTAAAATCAAATTAATGCAAGCGTATTATTTCCAACGTCTGTGCTGCCTCTCCCTCCCAAAATGGCCAGAACAACACAGCAACCCTAACTTTCCTACAGCCCAGCTTTATAGCCCAGAAAGTTACACAAAAGGGGTGTTACATATAACAGAACTCTGAGAAGCCTCACACTAATTGTAGTTTACATTTTTTTTTGCTATCCCCAACATCAAAATTTATGAGGACCATTAGAGCCTCAGAGAGAGTAATTGTCTGGCCACAGAAGGCCAATATTTATGAGGTGTCACTAAAGTTTAAGAGAGGGCTGCTATCTCATCAGAGAGTCATTCATGGATGAATTCAAGGCACAGGCAGGCATTTCAAGCAGGTTCAGAATTTGCAGTAATTTATAGTAAAGCCAAAATTATCTTTTCATGGCTTTGTTGCAAGATGGCTCCCAATTTTAATAAAAGATAAGGTTGGGTCTACCATCCCCCCGTTTTCTTATGTGTCCCTTTCAAATCTTTGATAGGGTAGAGGAAGAGAACTTGGGAAATTATAATCCCTCAGGTAACAGTCTCCAAATATTTAGAACTCACCGAAAACCGGTCTCCCTAATATTACCTGACTTAATTAATTACTTATATTGATAGTCTATTTATTTTTGGCTCCATTGTTTTAAATATAGAGTCGTCTCTCATTTTGGCTTCTTCTGAGCTGAGAGAGGGTGACGTGAGGGGGCATGGCATGAGGGACATGAGTTGCCTTTTAGAAGTCAGTACGTTTTGAAGTCTGGTTTTGGAACAAAAGGTTATAAAGTCATCTGGGGATGGGTTCTTCTATGAGAGAAACAAAAATCACGAGTATTGAAATAATGTTGCAGCAGCTGAAACATGTCACTGTATGAAGTTCCCTCACCAGTCTTTAATATCCCCAATTATCAGGACTGTCAAAATAATATTTAACTTTTAGTGTTACAGTTGTCCCTCCCGCTAAGATACAGTTTAATAATTGAATGTCATCTGATCTTGCAAAATCCTTTTACTACTATGACCTCTGTGTCTAATAGAGAAACCTTTAATTCTGTTACTCAGGGCTGGATATTCGTACTAGCAAACACCAAGCCTACTTGTCTAGGTTAGAAATATCTGTAGGCCTTAAACTAAAAATTTCTGCCTCCGGCAGCTCCTCTTGATAGTCTCTTTTTACAGTTATTAGGCATTCCTGTCTGAGAATCCTTCTTTGTAGCCTCCAGTCTTCCTTATTTTGGGAGGATAACATAAAGTGTATACCTTAGAATATTATTATTATTATTATTTTTATTTAAAATGCCAAGGAATGGCTGTATTTTTATTTCAACTGTCTTTGCTAAGTCTTTAAGATGAAGCAGTCAAACTGACTTTTGTTTTTATCTATTGTTAACAGTCAGCTAAGCTTTTATGGGAGTAATTCCTGGGGAAACTTGAGAGCAGCTTCTCAGTTCTGCTAGTGCCATTTGTGCTAGGTGGGTCCAGGTCATGCTTGGCCATGTGGCTTCCCTCGGAAGCATCAGGGATGTCTCCCTTCTCTGATGACTCTCTGCCGCAGTCTGGCTGGGCACAATTCAGGAGCCACTTGTCAAAAGAAACTAACTTTATTTTTAGAACCACACACAATACACAAAACAGCTCCTCAGGAAAAAACCCTCAGAGCCCAACTGCCACCACCGGCTTCCCACAAGCCACACACCCCAACAACCTCTTTCTCCCACAATCCTCCTGCTCTTGAGGCCTATTGGCTGGGTCGCATGGGCAGAGCCAAAAAAGTCTCCCAATGAGCAGCTCCGTGGTCTGAAAGGGCAGGGAAACAGCCCAATGAGCATCACCGCAGAGGAGCCAATCAGCTAGATGTTGCTGGGGCCGCTGTGAGCCAATCATCAGCTGGCATTCTGAAAGTTTGCTGGGGCCCCTTCAGCTCTTTAGCTGGCAGTCTGAAAGTTTGCTTGGGCCCCTTCGGCTGTGGCTCTCAACATCTCCCCCTCTCTGTTTAAACAACAAGCATGTTACTTAGGGACTGTGCCTGCCTTAGGTTGTCCAATAGTACATATGGTCCTTACCCGTTATCGGATGAGCTGACCTCAAGGCGTCAGCCTCCTGTCTTAGGTTGGTACCATAGTAATTGGATCTTACCCGTCATTGACTAACAGTCCAGTATACAGCCACACCTGTGTAGAGGTCTTTGTACCAGCGGGGGGGTGAGGTTCTTTGCCTCACCTCTGTTGGCCCCCAAATTTTAGCTGAACGATCATGACAAACAGAAGGGAAGAAGATACACCAAGCCAGCTGACGGCTCCTTTTGGAAAAATTGTACCACCGATGACACCATCAGCATAAATACCCCAACACTGCTCTCAACAACTCTCCTCTTTGTAGCAAATGCACTGATTGGCTTTCTGTTCTACAGTGGTCTCCTTAATCTCCCTGATCAGGAGGTTTTGTGGCCCAGAGTTGCAAAGCACTTAGAGAAGTCCCTCTGTTCCCTGGATTCAGAATGACTCAGAGGGCAAGAGCCAAATATTGATTTTCTTGGCCCTTTTCATTTAAATTTAATTTTAAATCCTAATATTAAACATCAAGCAAATAAATTTAAACAGACTTATATTAAGAGTACAGGGCTTTAATATCTGTAACTTTTTAATTATTTATCTTGTTATTAATTGAAATCTTATTATTCTGTCTGTCTTGTAGGTGATGACTTATTATCTTAAATTAATCCATGTTCTCTTCTTAAAGCAAAACTTCTGTAAAACACTAACAGGAAATCTTTAGATCACTTATAAAGAAATTGAAAAATAAAATTTTCTAACAAGAGTAAAAATACTTAGTTCATATAATAGCTACCCTGAATTTTTTGGCTGAGCTATATATTTTATCCTTTGTTTGAGATCCTAGTAATCTTGACAGAAAAAAAAAGAGAAAACTTTTGAACAAAACTTTAAATGAAATAAAATCTGACCTACTGCTTTCATAGTCATTCTCACATGTAGTAAGATGGGACACAGAGCCTTATCTCAGGTAAGGCCGGGCTCTTTATAAATCTTAAGTGTTTTAGTTCTAAAGCTGATCTTTGTTTTTTAAATAACATTTTACAAAGTTTACATAAATTGTTTGAGGTCACATGAACATTAGCTGATGCCATATGATATCACATTTAAAACATGAATTAAAGAACAGCTGAAAGTTTTTAACCTTTACATAGATTATGGTCTCATTAACTTAAAAATACATTTAAATTGTTCCACAATGTAAAAAGTAACATAAAACATTACAAATCTTATTGATAACAAGTTAAAAAATCCCCAATATATATTTTATTTACCATTCAACTTCAGAACACCTGCTTGATATAATGCTGTTTTAAAGTTTCTACCTTATCGGCTTGTATACCTGGAAGATATGAGCACATTAATAGCATCACAATTACATTGACGTTTCTACAGTAACCAAGTATAGCTTTTAAAGAAATGACAGTACAGTGCTCTAAAATAACAGTTCTTGTTTAAACAGTTTAATTTTTATGGTTGCTTGCTCTGGAAAAAAATAAAACTTAATAAACACAATTTTATGGGTAAACTTATGTTTTAAAAAAATTTTGTCTCTTTAACACATGACTGATTTTTAAAATCTTATACAGACTTTAGTACAAACTTATACAGACCTTAGTATATAAATCAGTTATAATACAAAAGTACTCATGAATTAGTAATCCCATATCAAAATTACTTTACATGTGTATCAAAATATTAGACAAATGTATTTTGAACAGTGTAAACCATTTTTTTTTTTTGTTTAAGGAAAAGTCCTAGAACAAAGGCATATTAGACATTTTGAAGACAGTAATATTTTATTAGATTTTGAACACCTAGAAAAACTTGTAAGCTTAAATTTAAAGACATTTATATTTATCTGTTTATCCAATTTAATTTGAAACCTTTAAATCACGTGAATTTAAGATCTTTGGATCCACTTTTTCAAATGTGTTTTTATGAGTGCTTTTGTATATGAGTGCTCCTTATATATGTTAATTTGTGTATCATACATATTTAATATATGGACATATGTATATATATAGACAAACAACACAAAACAAAAAATGTAAACACATAATAATACTAAAGGCCTTGTAGCTTTTCATAGGTGAAATCTCCACTGCAATGTTTCAAAATCTCCAGAGTTGGTTAAAGATAGAACTTATCAGAGAAACATTAACCTAGGTCTGTAGGATCAAAATCATGAGCCAAAAAAATAAATAAATAAATAAATAAAAAATCTAAGGAAAAAATTAAGAGTGCTAGAAAAAATGACTGGCCAGTAATTACTAAATACCATACAATTTACCTTTTTTTCCCCTTAGGCCTCAGATCAGTCTCATACTGAGCTTACAGGCTTTTTTCATTTGCATTTCAATATAAGTCCTGGCTGAGGTCTGGAAGGAGCAGGAAAAAACTGCTATTATGAGCAGACACCTCAGGCCTAAGGCATTTTAAACATGATTTTCAGGTTAGGATGTTGAAAATTATCGTACAAATTTACGATACAATTCACAAAATTTTATATCTTTACATCTTGTTTTGTCAACAGATACCATACTATGATTTACTATCCTTGTCCAAATTAATGCACTGGTACACACAGTGATATTTTCCCAGGCTACCAATTTCAAAATTGGTGAAAAAAATAACTGAATGATTGGGAAGTTACTTGCCAACTTGAAAGTGGAGTTCTTTAGTTTTCCATCCTAAGTATTTAAGTTCTCTGGCATGAATTTTCTAAAATCATAAACTAAACAATTACCTAAACCCGACTTTTAACCGCAAGATTGTGCAATGCTTCAAAAATGCATTCAGATACCAGATTGTTACAATGAAACATCATCATTTAGATACACATTCAGCTAAGATCACTTCCAAGTAACAATTTATAACATCAACACATTATTGTACATGTCTTAAAGGGCCAGAAACAAAGACACAAGACAGACAGAAAGGAGCTCCAGATATGGCTGATAGACAGAAGCCTTTAAAACAGAGCAGATAAGAGAAAAATCTCCTACACCAGTGGCACCACCGATGTCCTCACAAGGAGACCAGATGTTTTCACAGAGGGGCAACCTGAAATGTAAAATCAAGGGTCTCCATGGTGACTTTACTGCATTTAGTGTCCCCCTTTTCTTTTTCTCTTCTTAAAGAAGGTAGAGGTGGCATAATCCTTACAGTGCAGGGAAGGAAGGAGGGAATTCCCTGAAGAAACAGGGCTTCAGAAGCTGCTGGGAGTCCCTCAATCATTCCAGTTATTTACAGTATTAACTCTTCTGGTTTGTTTCCACCCCAAGCATGCTCCATCTTCTAACATTTCAGTAGTCAGGTCTCAAAAAGTTACGGGATGGGGGGGTGGTATTAAAATTTGTAACTTAATGTTCAGTTCCTGACCTTGAAGCCACTTAAAGCCAATTTAATAATGAGGACAGGGTTTTGAGAAAAAGAAAACAGGGAGTTTTATTGCTTTGCTAACAAAGGAAAAACAAATTGTTGATCTGGACTTGTTGTGACTTTCTTCATCTGGAGGGACAGGGGTTTTAAAGGAGTTTCACTTGTTAACTTGGGAGATACTCAGTTCTTAGTTCCCTAGCAGGCATTGCCATCTGCAGTGGGTGTGCTCCAGGCATCCAGCTAGGGGCTTCTCTGATCCTGCTTAACAAAGTTGGGTAAAGTTCATCACAGTTCCTTAAAACACAGTCCAAAGGGTGTCAGGCTTACTTGCTTTGTTACCCATTTTCACGTCCAATATTTTTAAGATTTTACCACAGAAATCACACAACAAAACACATAAAAACAAACAAAGAAAAAACATATAGAACACAGAACCAAACACAAAAAAAAAAAACAGAGTCCCGGTGCCAAAACAGAAAAAAAAGAGGAGCAGTGCAATGTCTTGCTAAAGCTTCGGGCTAGGAACGCGTGCGTGCCCGTCGGTACCTCTCTAACCTTCCAGAGGAATTTTCTAGAGGACAGAACAGAGGACAGAACGATTCTCATTACTGTCCTGCACAGAAGTATATGTGAGCCTCCTCAGGCCACCTCTCTGTCATCAGAAGAGATCTCCCTTAACCAGATATCAGATGTTATAAAGGCACCACTTACCTATGGAGGCCTCCTCCACCAGGTGCTTGCTAATTTTTTTTAGTGCAGTGGTTCACTGCCGTGCTCCCCAGACCGAAGGCTCACTCCAAGGCCTTGGGACATCTCAAGTTGCGCACCCCCTAGAGTGGCTCTCCAGGCCAGTGCCCTGGAGGGAAAGCCAGCTTCAGAATTTTTAGCAATCTGGTCTTGTGATCTGGTCTGGCAGGGTCATATTGCTGGGAAACTCCAAAATGTTGGACTAGGATGCAAGAAATGACCACTGACTCCAATTAAAATCAAATTAAGGCAAGCTTATTATTTCAACTGGCCGGGCTGCCTCTCCCTCCCAAAATGGCAGGAACAAGACAGCAACCCCACCTTTCCTACAGCCCAGCTATATAGCCCAAAACGTTACACAAAAGGGTGATTACAAATAACAGAACTTTGACAAGCATCACACTAATGGTAGTTTACATTTTTTTTTTTTTTGCTATCCCCAAAATCAGAAATTATGAGGACCATTAGAGCCTCAGAGAGGGTTGTTGTCTGGCCACGGAAGGCCAATATTTATGAGGTGTCACTAAAGTTTCAGAGACCGCTGTTATCTGGTCAGAGAGCCAGGCATGGATGAGTTCAAGACAAATGCAGGCATTCCAAGCAGGTTCAGAATTTGCAGTAATTTATAGTAAAGTCAAAATTAACTTTTCAAAGCTTTTTGGCAAGATGGCTCCCAATTTTAATAAAAGATCCAGTTGGGTCTATCAAGCCTGTCCCTTACTTTTGGAAACTCATCTACAACCTCCAAGGTTTTGAACTCCTGAGCATTTTACATTCCAGATATGTATTCACAGATTTTCAAACTCTTCTCCTCCAATTGCCTTCTTACTTGGGGCGAAAGTAATATCAAGGCATTGTTCTGGATGAGAGTGGGAAAATTTTTGTGTAGCACATATTTGCATACAGATTTTGGAGATCACTCCTTCTAAACACTGTTGGAGCAAAAAATTCAATCTATGGAGGAGCTTCCTAGTTGAAAAACATTATACATAAATCCAAGTTCATTAAATAAATAGTTTTGGTTGAGTGGATCATTTATATTTAATGATGAATTTGATTGGCATATATATTGCTACATTTTAATGTCCTTGTTTGTTTTGTGTTTATAATGTTTTGTGATTTATGTGGATTTATAATCAACTTTTCACAAGATTATTCCAAGAAATATTCATCCACCTGAAATACATATTTGTTTCCTAGTACTGAAAACTAACTTCAGTGAATGGTGCATACAAATCCTATTATTTCTACAGTAACTAACGCAGATAAACATCAATGCAAGTAGATTCCTATGGGACATGATGTGTATTTTGATGTTCATTTTTATTCAACACTGGTACATTACTATTTCTGCAGTTTATGCACATCATACTATGTATATTTTATCCAAAAGTTCACAAATTTACAGGCATGTTTTTCACGTTCAATCACTTCCTGCTTCAGAACACATGTATTCCTCCAGGATTCTTGACTGTTCTTTTCAAGAGACTTCTTTCCAAACACATTACTTTGATTTCCATAATCACTTTTGAAGCAAAACTCACACACCTTTCAGGATAAACCATAACCTTAATATTACCATTAGATATATAAATGGTTGGAATGAATGATTTTATATCAATATGAGAATTCTTATTTATTTTTCAGATATCAATTCAATCCATTATTTAAAGTGGAAGCAGTTATATTATTTGCACACAGTATGGTCTATTAATGCATTATCTCAATATTCATAGGCACAGGGTACACCTATTTGTAACCCAAATGCTAATTTATACGTCTACAAAATATTTTTCCAGAAATGGTGGAAGAAATACTCATGTCACCTGATCTACATATACATTTTATCACAATAATATTCTGGACACAAAATGCAAAGGTCACACTTATGATTTTACCAAAGCTTAAATGGAAAGTGAGCATGGATTACTAAAAACATGCATGCCCTGGTGACCTAATGCTCCCAAATGTCAATCCTCTTGGTGAGTACATATTTGTTTCTTCCTATGTTGATATATTCAAACTGAAAAATGTTAAAAATGTCTAATCCAATTACACACTTTATATTTTTGCTTATTTCCTAATGTCTCTATTTATATCTGATTTCCTACATATTTTCCCATTTCATCATTGTGACTGACTCTTCACATGTGCTCACATTTACATTCACTCTCTACCCGAAACCCTATTGCTAAAGAACTTTTGGTCCAAATCCTATACTTACTTTTCTTTCTAAACCTACTGACTATTTTGCTAATCCTACAGACTATCCCTTTTTGACTGGATGTTCTGTTTGTTATTCAATCATCCAAGGTAGAAAATCCTTTTTCATTGTGTATTAATTTATCTGAGACATCTGTGCAGAATATAATTCAAAGCTAAATATCCCACTCAAGGGCCCAATGCCATACTTGGCTTTAAATCTTTCCTAGATTTCTGTTTCCATTCTTATATTTCACCTATATATTCTTGTAAATATCGCAGTTTCTCAATACTATTATTCATCCAGCAGAATGATTCCTAACACAAATCAAACATATTATTAACCCTAACGATACACTTTTCCCTCAATCTAACTTTACAACAGTGCAGGGACAGAGTTGGTCTTACAATACAGGAATGTAGGGGATCTTCCATCTGCTGAGAATCTCACAGATCCATGCAGAAATGATTCCTGAAGAAGATGTAGACTGCTATGTAGGACCTGAGAGAGCAATAGTCATCTTCCATGGCAAGAAACCTGGTCAGGATGATGGGATGTGTCTGAATCAGCCTCACTCTTTTTAATGTAGAGAAAATGGACCAAACCAGGACTTTCCCCCAGTACCTACGGTTTATATTCCATTCTAATTTGTGAAAGAGTCACAGGAAGTAGGGGCAGCCTCCATCTCATGGGACCCTAGGAAGAAACTGTTAGGACAAAGTGGTTGCCAAGGCTTTAAGCTCATTCCCTTCATGAAGGAAGTGACCTACCTCACTTACTTGGTGATGAAACTCTCTGAATTTGGGATCCCGGAAACCAGGCACCCAGAGCCAGGGCCAGTAACAGTCACAGAGTTCTCACTTGATTGGATTTATCAAGGAGAGAGTCAGACTTCCTTGGTACCTACAGATGTGAGGATGGCCAAATGCCAGGAAACATCTAAAGAAGGGTCTTTCCTGAGCAAGCATTTAGTGGCTCACCGCTGGCTCTTGACAACTTCACAGAGTTGGCCAAGTAGTCCAGATTTGAGAACAGACAGACCATTTTGTGGGAACACAGTATAGCCCACCAGGAGGACACTCCGGATAGTCACAGACCTACTTGGGGGAAGGAGGTGCCTTTGTGTGTGTGGGTGTGGGTTTGTGGTTTTGTCTCATGATCTGAGAATAGGTAGGAAAGGTGGTTTCTTTGGTTTGTAGGGGACTGTTTCTAGTAAGTCATTTGACAAAGCGAGTGTTTCTATGTCTGTGTATCCCACTGTGTCCGTGGTTGTAGACATTACAAAAGAAAATGCATCAATGGATGTGTCCTGTCTAGGAGAAAACTTCGCAACATTCATCCTGCCCAATTTATGAAAGGACAGAGGCTTGCCTTATTGATGGGCAAGACCTGGTATCTTCCTAATTTCCTGTTTTCTTCCATAATTCTGCTTACCCGCCAGAATAGGCTCATGGTTTTGTGTCCAAGATATGTACCGCATCAAAGCTCTGTGACATGGCCATGTACTGGATAGCTGAAGAGAATGGCAAGCATCTCAGAAAACTCAGATATCAGTGTGACCAGGAAAGTCTCAGTGGAGAAACCCTGCTTTGGGCCTTTTGCTTACCTATTGTTCTGTACCACTGAATGTCAGGAAGGACTTTGCCTATGGCCACCCCTTTTTGAAGCCAGAAGAAAACAGTTTTAAATGGAAATGAATGCGCATCACCTGTGGCTCTTTGAGTAATTGCTTTTGAAAGGGATGTATCTGAATCAGCCTGTTGGCCCTGTGTGAGGTTGTGGCTTAGATTCTCAGCACCTGATGGTTATAAAGAAAGATGCCTTGTGTGCATCCAAAACCAAAATGGAAAAAAAAAGGAATCATTGTTGATGAAGTCACTCGCCTTTCTCTGTAAGGTTCCTGACCTCCATCAAGTGAGAATAGGAATCCTTTGTGTCAAATGAGTTCTTCAAAGCCCTTCAGAGGTTCTTGGGTTTTCTCATGACTCCAAATCACATAAAGAATCTATTCCTGACAGTCAGTAGGCCTCAAACAGAAAAAGCAGAGCAGTATTAATGGCAGGCCTATTTGATCCCTCCTGGTTCACAGGAATTGTGTCCAGGCCACCATGACTTTAGGCAAATGAGGCGCAATGGAGCATATTTTGGACACTCTCTATAGCTGCACACCTCAAAGAAATTTTCAGCCAGAGGTTATGATGAGTGTCTATATGAAAGAAGATGAGGGCCATGGGGGAGTGTTTTGGTTTTTTTTGTGGTCATTTATGTGGTGGTTGGAAGAGATGCCTGGGTCCACATGGGCTTGAACTCTGGTGAGATTCCCCTTAGAGACTGAGTTCTGGATCTCACCTCAGAGAAGTATTAACATGAATTGTGTTGAAATTTTAGGGTGCTATGCATGAGAGTCTCCCTTGGAACTGATGGCCCATTGCGACTTTCCACAGAACACTGGGAATCTCAGCCAGGATATCACATGATTTTATTCTGAAAGATTTGGCAGTCATATTTGAGAGTCAAAAAAAAAAATAAGGAAAGAAATGAATTACAGTAGATGGGGTAGAGAGAGAAGATGGGAGGGGAGGTGAGGGGGGATAGTAGAGGATCGGAAAGGTAGCAGAATACAACAGTTACTATTATGGTATTATGTAAAAATGTGGATGTGAAACCTATGTGATTCTGCAATCTTTGTAATGTATTGAATAACCAATAAAAAAAGAGAGATAAAAAAATAGAGAGTCAAAACACACATCGACTTCACATTATAGACCTCAATGTGCCTGACTTCATGTGATCTTTTGCCCACTCTTTGGGAATTCTTGCCTGTGAGAGTTCTCCAGACCTTTTTTAAAAATGTGCTTCCTCCAAATTTAATGGTGCCTGGATGAATTGAAACCCACAGTGCCTCCAACTTCAACCTTGAATAATGGCTAGATAAATACCATGAAATTTTTGAAATTCCCATGACCAGGTGGCACTGGAGAACCTTTGAATGTCCTGTGGCTGCTCATGAGTACACCAGACAGTGCCTTGATTGACTGGGTTTCATTAAAATGGTGTAAAATTGAGATGCCAGTAAGTTGGAGCCTGCTAAGTAGTAGGCCTAGAGAAGTGGTGGGCATGTGTGTGATAAAACATCTGTGGTGGGGCCATGTGGATCTGCCACTGTCTTCTAAGTGGCTTGTGACTCACATGGTGCAGCCAGCAGACCCTTATATATATGTAAGGCAAAGTGTTATATGGAGAGGTTTCAGGGAAATTTTCAGAATCAAGTTGCTATGGACATGGGGGCAAGATATGAGAAATAGAAGCCTGGATGGTGCATTCTCCTGCAGACCCTGACAATACACACATGACAGAACTCCCTCCAGCACTGTGTCCCACTTGAACTCCTTGTATTTCATGAAGCAAATACCAAACTCCTAGTGCATCAGCAAGAAACACCACAAATAGTGGAGGATGACCATATGGCTTCACAGTCCACACGGGGAGTCACTTAGGTCCCAGTGGCCACACTTTACTTACAAAGAGTGAATTCAGCACTGCTGCCTCATGTTCATTGGAAAATAAAAACCATGTGCTCCAAGTCACATAGAAGTAGACCCAGCTTTGATTTTTCTCACCTCAACGGAAGCTATAACTCCTGACAGCAGCATATATTTCAAGTGCCCAACCTCAGAGGAAGTTTCTTAAGAAGTCTTTAGGTCAGCAGAGCTCCACATTTTTGGATTGTTTAACCTATCCCTTACTTTTGGAAACTCCTTTACCATGTCCAAGTTTGTGAACTCCTGAGCACATTCCATTCCTCATATGTATTCACAGATTTTCTAACTCTACTCTTCTAATTGTGTTTTACTTGGGTCGAAGGTAATGTCAAGTCATTGTTCTGGATGAGAGTGGGAAGATTTTTTTGTAGCATATATTTGCATACACATTGGATTCATTTTACAATTTTCCATTCAAAACACTGAATCCCTGACACTAACCCATAACCTACTAGACTCTGACTACTAATCCTAATATGATGGAGAAAAATAACCCAAAACAGAATAGAAATACAAGAAGATCAAAGGAGGCATGTTGTATATTTGGACTTGCCTTTTGCATGATAAATGGTAGGTGTTATAAATCTAATCAATTTTTAATTGAAATAGTTCTCCATGTGTTTTAAAGTTACCAACTGTGTGAATTCCTGTCTCCCTTTCTCTGCAGCCTATTCAGCACATGTATTTCTACATGCACATATAGAATCCTACCTGGTACCACACGTACATTCTTGTGAGGTGACTGACATTGCAGATACAAATTGTGAGAAGAGATCACTCCTCCTAAATGCTGTTGTAACTGAAAATTCAACCTATGCGTGAGCCTCCTAGTTGAACAACATTATACATAAATCCATGTTAAGTAAAATGAATATTTTTGTAACTGTGGATGATATATATTTCATGTTGAATTTTGATTGGCATATATATTGCTACTATTTAATGTCTGTGAGTGGGTTTTATATATATACACTCTCCAGATTTTTCAAATATGAAATATTTGTGTTTTATTATACACTCCCTAAATTCATTCATCTTTATGTATGTGGATTTATAATCAACTTTTTACAAGATTATTCTCAGAAATATTCTTCCACCTGAAATACATATTTGGTTCCTAGTACTGAAAACTAACTTTCGTGAATGGTGCATACAAATCCATATATGTCTACAGTAACTGACACAGTTTCACATCAATGCAAGTAGATTCCTATGGCACATGATGTGGATTTTGATGTTCATTTTTATTCAACACTGCTATGTTACTATTTTCTCAGTTTATGCACATCATAGGATATATATTTTATCCATAAGTTCGCAAAATTACAGGCATTTGTTTCACTCAATCACTTCGTGCTTCAGAACACATGGATTTCTCCATGTTTCTTGACTGGTGTTTTCATGAGACTTCTTTACAACACATTATTTTTGATTTCCATAATCACTTTGAAGCAAAACTCACACACTCTTCATGATAAACCATCTCCGTAATATTACTATTAGATATCTGGTTAGAATGAATGAGTGTATATCAATATAAAATTTCTCATATTTTTTCAGATATCAATTCAATCCATTATTTAAAGTGTAACCAGTTATATTATTTAATCACAGTATGTTCTATTCATGCATTATGTCTGTACTCATAGACACAGTGTACAACTCTTTATACCCAAAATACTAACTCATACATCTTCCAAATATTGCTACTACAAATGGAGGAAGAAATATTCATGTCACCTGATCTACATGTATATTTTATCACAGTAATATTCTGGACACAAAATGAAAAGTTTACACTTATTATTGTACCAAAGCGTAAATGGAAAGTGAGCATGGAATACTAAAAACATCTATGTCCAGGTAGCCTAATGCTCTCAAATGTCAATCCTATTGGTGACTACATATTTGTTTCTTCCTAAGTTTATATATTCAACCTCAATCTTGTTGATAATGCCTAATCCTATCACTTACTTTATCCTTTGCCTGATTTTGTAATATCTCTATTGATATCTGTTTTCCTACATATTTTTCCCAGATCATCATTGTGACTGACTCTTCACATGTGCTCACATTTACATTCACTCTCTATCCGAAACCCTATTGTTAAAGAACATTTGGTCCAAATACTATGCTCACTCTTCTTCTGAAACATATCGACTATCTTCCTAATCGTACCAACTATTCCTGTTTAAGTGGATGGTCTTTTCTACATTCAATCATCCAAGGTACAAGGTCCTATGCCAATGATTATCGATTTATCTGAGACATCTGTGCAGAATATAATTCAAAGCTTAATGTATCAATCAAGGGCCCAATGGCCTTCTGGGCTTCAAATCTCACCTAGATTTCTGTTTTCATACTTACATTTCACCTCTATGTTATTGGAAATATCGCAGGTTCCCAATACCATTATTCATCCAGCAGAATTATTCCTAAACCAATTTGAACATGTTATTAACCATAACCATACACTGTTTCCTCATTCTAACTTTACAGAAGAGAAGGTACAGAGTTGGTCTTACAATACAGGAATGTAGGGGATCTTCCATCTGCTGAGAAACTCAAAGGTCCATGCAGAAATGATCCCTGGAGAAGATGTAGGAAGCTATGAAGGACCTGAGAAAGCAAAAGTCATTTTCCATGGCAAACAACCTGGTCAGGATGAAGGGTTGTGTCTGAATCAGCCTCTGTCTTCTTAATGTAGAGAAGATGGTTCAAACAAGGCCTGTGTGGAGAGCTGTTCCCGGGTGCATATGATTGATATACCATTCTAACTTGGGAAAGTGTCACAGGAAGCAGGAGCAGCCTCCATCTCATGGGACCTTTGGAAGCAACTGTTAGGACAAAGTGGTTCGAAAGCAGTGACCTCATTGATTTCCTGAAGGAAGTGACCTCACCTCACTTCATTGGTGATGGAACTCTCTGAACTTAAGATCCAGGAAACCAGGCACAAAAGCCAGTTCCAGTCACAGTCCCAGTGATCTCACTTGTTTCAATTTACAAAGGACAGGGTCAGACACTCTTGGTACCTACTGATGTGAGGATGGCCAAATGCCAGGAAACTTCTGAAGAGGGGCCTTTTCTGAGAAAGCAGGTAGTGGCTCACCGCTGGCTCCTGACAACTTCACAATGTTGGCCAAGGAGTCCAGAAATGAGACAGGACAGGCCATTTCGGGGGAACATAGTATGGCCCTCAAGTCAGAAGACACTCTGGATAGTCACAGACCTACTTGGGGAAAGGAGGTGCCTTTGTTGGTGTGGGTGTGGGTTTGTGGTTTTGTCTCATGTTCGGAGAACAGATAGAGAAGACAGTTTGTTTGGTTTGGTGTGAACTGTTTCTAGTAAGTCGTTTGACAAGGCGAATGTTTCTATGTCTGTTTATCCCAGTGTGTCCGTGGTTGTAGACATTAGAAAAGATAATGTAACAATGGATGTGTCCTGTCTCTTAGAAAGCTTTCAAACATTCATCCTGCCCAATTTATGAATGGACTGAGGCTTGCATTATCGATGGTCTATGCCTGCTGTCTTCCTAAGTTCCTGTTTTCTACCTGAATTCTGGCCACTCTCCAGAATAGGCTCATGGTTTTGTGTCCAAGATATGTACCACCTCCAAGCTCTGTGACATGGACATGTACTGGATAGCTGAAGGGAATGGAGAGCATCCCAGAAAACTCAGAAATCACTGTGACCAGGAAAGTCTCAGTGGAGAAACCCTTCTTGGGGCCTTTTGCTTACCTATTGTTCTGTTTCCCTGAATGTCAGGAAGGTCTTTTCTCAGGTCACCTCTTTTTGAAGCCTGAAGAAAACAGTTTTCAAATGGAAATGAATGGGGATTACCTGTGGCTCTTTGCTTAATTGCTTTGAAAAGGATGTGTCTTATTCAGACTCTTGGCCCTGTGTGATGCTGTGGCTTAGATTGTCAGCACCTAATGGATCTAAAGAAAGATTCAATTTGTATGTCCAAAACCAAAATGGCCAAAAGAGCAGTCATTGTGGATGAAGTCTCTCGCCTTCCTCTGTAAGGATCCTGACTTCCATCAAGTGAGAATAGGGATTCTTTGGGTCAAGTGAGTTCCTCAAACCCTGCATGCTAGCCCATAGGTGATTGGGTTTTCTCATGACTCCAATTCACATGAAGAATCTAAAACCCACAGTCAGTAGGCCTCAAATTGGAGAAGCGGAGCAGTATTAATGGCAGGCCTATTTGATCACTCCTGGTTCACAGGAAGGTAGTACAGTCCACCCGGAATTCAGGCAAATGAGGGGCAAGGGAGATTATTTTTGAAACATTCTTGGGCTGAGTCCCTCATGGACACCTCCAGCCAGAAGTTATGATGAGTGTCTAAATGGAAGAAGATGAGGGTCATGTGGGAGTGTTTTGGTTTTAATTGTGGACATTTGTGTTGTGGTTGGAAGAGATGGCTGCATCCACCTGGGCTTGAACTCTGGTATGATTCTCCTTAGAGACTGAGTTCTGAAACTCACCTCAGCGAAGTATTGTCCTGAATTGTGTTGGGATTGTAGGAGGTCACGCATGAGATTCGCCCTTGGAAACTGAGATCTAGACCCAGGGTGGCTTTCCACAGAGCACTGGGAAACTCAGCCAGGGTATCACATGATTTTATTCTGAAAGACTTGGCAGCCATAGTTGAGAATCAAAACACACATGGACATCACATTGTAGACCTCAATGCACCTAGCTTCATGTGACATTTTAGTCACTCTTTGGGAAGCCTTGCCTCTGAGAGATCTCCAGAGCATTCTTTGAAATGAGCATCCTCATCATTTAATGGTTCCTGAGTGAATTGAAACACACAGTGCCTCCAACTTCATCCTTGAAAAATGGCTAGATAAATACCATGAAATTTTTGAATTTCTCATGTCCAGGTGGCAATGGAGAACCTTTCAATATCCTGTTGCTGATTATGAGTATAACAGACAGTGCCTTGATTGACTGGGTTTCATTAAAATGGTGTCCAACAGAGATGTCAGTAAGTTGGAGCCTGCTGAGTAGTGGGCCTAGAGTCATGGTGGGCAGCTGTGTGATAAAACATGTGTGGTGGGGCCATGTGGATCTGCCATTGGCTTCCAAATGGCTTGTGGCTGACATGGTGCAGCCAGCAGACCCTTATATGTAAAGACATCTTGTTATATATAGAGATTTCAGGTAAATGTTTAGAATCAGGTTGCTATGGTCAAGGGGGCAAGCTATGTGGGATATAAGCCTGGTTGGTGCATTCTCCTGCACCATTCTTCTGTCACGTGGTAACACGTGACAGAACTCCCTCACGCACCGGGTAATAGTTGAATTCTTTGTATTTCGTGAAGCAAATACCAAAATCCCCAAACTCCCTTTTATACCCATTCGGTCCTGGGCTTTTCCTGGTTTGTAGTCTTTTGATTGCTTCTTTATTTCATCCATTGAAATAGGTATGTTTAAATTGTGTGTATCCTCCTGACTGAGTCTGGGCAATTCATATGATTTAAGAAATTTATCGATGTCTTCACTATTTTCTATTTTATTGGAATATAGGTTTTTGAAATAATTTCTAATTGTCTTCTGTATTTCTGTAGCACCTGTTGTGATATTGACTTTTTCATCCCGTATGTTAATAATTTGAGTTCTCTCTATTCTTCTCTTCATTAGCATGGCTAAGGGTCTGTCAATCTTATTTATTTTATTGAAAAACCAACTTTTAGTTTTGTTAATTTTTTCAAAAGTTTCTTTTGTTTCAATTTTGTTGATTTTTGCTCTGATTTTAATTATTTCTTGCCTTCTGCTAAATTTGCTATTGTTTTGCTATTCCTTTTCTAGGGCTTTTAGATGAAGTGTGAGCTCATTTACTTGTTGGTTTTTCCTTTTTTTGAAGAATGACCTCCAGGCAATGAATTTTTCTCTTAAAACTGCTTTCATTGTGTCCCATAGTTTCCGATATGTTGTGTCTGTATTTTCATTTATCTCTAAGAATCTTTTGATTTCCTCCTTTATGTCTTCTGTAACCTATTGATCATTCAGTAACATATTGTTCATTTTCCATGTGATGTAGGATTTTTCCTTCCTTCTTTTCATTGATTTCCTGTTCATTCCATTATGATCAGATAAAATGCATGGTATTATCTCCACCACTTTATATTTACTGAGGGTTGCCCTGTGGCATAATATATGGTCTATTTTTGAGAAGGATTCATGTGCTGCTGAGAAAAAAGTATATCCACTTGATGATGGTTGATATATTCTATATATGTCAGTTAAGTCTAGGTTATTGATTGTGATATTAAGTTCTATAGTTTCTTTATTCAACTTTTGTTTGGTGGATCTGTCCAATGGTGAGAGAAGTGTGTTGAAGTCACCCATAATTACTATGTTGTGGTCTATTTGATTCTTGAACTTGAGAAGAATTTGTTTAATGAATGTAGTAGCACCATTATTTGGTGCATAAATAGCAAGACATTGCTGTTGAATGGTTCCTTTTAACAGTATATAATGTCCTTCTTTTCCCTTTTGATTAACTTAGTCTTGAATTCGATTTTATTCGATAGGAGGATGGCCACCCCTGCATGCTTACGAGGACTGTGTGCATGGTATATTTTTTCCCAACCTTTTATCTTGACCCTGTGTATGTCTTTTCCATTCAAACGTGTCTCCTGGAGGCAACGTGTTGTTGGATTTGTTTTTTTTTATTCCAAGTTACCAGCCTATGTCCCTTTATTGGAGAGTTTAAGCCATTAATGTTTTGAGTTACTATTGATGTATGGTTTGTACTGCCAGCCACGTTTGATTTTTTATCTTTTTTTTTTTTTAATTTAGTTTGTTTCTCCATGATTAGCTTTCCCCCTGCTCTCTGTCATTACAGAGGCACTTCCTTTCTTCTTCGTGTAGTGTTTTGCTCAAGATGCTTTGCAATGCTGGTTTTCTGGCTACAAATTCTTTTAGCTTTTGTTTATCATGAAAGATTTTTATTTTGTTGTCATACCTGAAGCTTAATTTTGCGGGATACAGAATTCTTGGTTGACATCCATTGTCTTTCAGTGTTTGAAATACGTTGTTCCAGCATCTTCTCGCTTTCAGCGTCTGTGATGAAAAATCCGTTGTTAACCTTATTGGTTTACTCTTGAATGTAATCTGCCTCCTTTGTCTTGTAGCTTTTAATATTTTCTCTTTGTTCTGTATATTGAATATCTTCGTAAAAATGTGTCTTGGCGTTGGTCTACTGTGATTTTGTGTGCTTTGTGTCCTGATGCATCTACAATATATATATCCGTTTCCTTTTTTATTTCTGGAAAGTTTTCTGAAATTATTTCATTCAGCAGGTTACTCATTCCCTTGGTTTGAATCTCTATACCTTCCTCTATCCCGATGACTCATAAGTTTGGTTTTTTTTTTTTATGTTATCCCATATCTCTTGGATGTTTTTCTCGTGATTTTTTACCAGCATTTCTGAGTTGGCTAGAGTCTATTCAAGATCATATATTTTGTCTTCATTATCTGACGTTTTGGCTTCTAATACCTCCACTCTGTTAGTGATACTCCCAATTGGGTTTTTAATTTGGTTTATCGTTTCCTTCACTTCTAAAATTATTGTTTGATTTTTTTAATAATCTCTATCTTCTGATAAAGATGCTCATTTTCTTCTTTTATGTGTTTATGTAATTCATTTTCAATGTGTTCTTTCACTGTTTGGAGTTGCTGTATCGTATCCTCTTTAAGGTTCCATTCTATCTGTCTAAGGTATTCCTTGAGTTCTTTATATGACCATTTTTCTGATGATTCTAGATCCTCCTGAATATTTAGGCTGTCCTTCATTGTTTGTACTCCTTTTCATCCTTGCTTTTTTATGCTGCTCATGTTACTTCTTGTTCTGTTTGACTGCTGAGTTACTGTTTACTCTTATAAATTTATTTGACGCTTGGGAGGAAAGATATTAGAAGGGAAGGGAAGAAGTCACTAAAGAGAATGAGGGTAGGCAGGTAGAATTCAAGGGTGGGGGAATAAGAAAATTACAAAGAAATGAAAAGACAAAAGAAAAAAATAGAAAATAAATAAAGAAAGAAAATAATTAAAAAAATAATAATGAAAATAAAAAATCAAAATTAAAATTTAAAAATAATAATAATAATAAAATTAAAAAAATTAAAAACATTAAAAAAGTTAAAGAACAACAACAACAACAAATGAAAATGAAAGAAAAAGAAAAAAAAACAAAAAAACAAAAACAGAAGAAAAAACCCCCCAAATTAAAATAAATAAATAAATAATAATAATAATAATAATAATAATAATAATAATAATAATAATGAATGAAGTCATAGAGTTCGATTAACTTATCTTCCAGTAGGTGGAGCTGTGCCCACTGGGCCAAGTTTCTCCTCTCAATAGGTGGGAACCAATAACTGTGCATCAGTTCTTCCTCCCAGCCTGGGCATGTGTCCAATCTTAAGCGCCTAGGGACTTCTCTTGTGTTTCCTCAAGCCAGGCCCCACTCACCTGTGACGCTCAGCACAATACTGGCTACACACCAGGTCTGCTGCTCCTGGGATCTTTGTTTTAATGAACGCCTGGGCACATTCTCCCTGTTTGCCTCCCTCAGACCCTAGGTTTGTAGAGCTTGGGGATGAGAACCCCCAGCGAATTTGCTTGCCCTCTGGGAGCCACGCCCCCAGTAGCTGGTGCAAGAGATCTCAGTTTTCAGCACTGGTGAAAGCGGTAGAGTAGAGTTCCGTGCCGCTAGTCCCGTGCCACTCCTGATTCCCTCGGTCTGGCTATCGCGCTCATGGGAGAGTTGAGAGTGGCCCTAACGGGAGAGTTGGAAGGGGCCCTTAATGTTTTCCTGCTGTGTGGAGAGAGATGGCTAGGGGATTACACACCTGTTGCTCTGGTTTCAATTAAGTTATCTCCTCTGCCTGTGATGTCAGTTCTCTGCCATGGTGGTATCCCTTGTAAATGGTGACCGTTCGTTCCCTTTGCCGGGTGACCAATGCAACGGGTGGGTCCTGACTGTATCTCCCAAGCCCCGTTTTAATCCTGTGGCCACTACCCATGAAGGCTTGGTTGGCTTTTACCTCTGTATGTTCAGAAGGGTCAACCAGTTATTTCAGTGGGATCATTAGTGCTGAGTCACGAGAATCAGGCAAACGGCAGGTTGAATGTAGCTGATCTGGTCTTGTTGTGTGTTCTGAGGGGCCAGACTGTTTGCCCCAGATCCACGTCAGCTCAGCATTGCCTAGTGATCCAGAGCAAACAGCATTTAGACAGTTTACGACTCCCTATTCCCGTGCAGAAGAAGAGGTCAGAGAATTGATCTCTCCGCACACTCCACCATGTTGGATCTCTCTTCATGTGTTATAAACCTCACAAATATGTGAATTCCTGTCTCACTTTCTCTGTAGCCTATTCAGCACATGTGTTTTTATATGCACATATAGAATCCTACCTTGTATCACACGTACATTTTTTGAGGTGGCTGACTTGGCAGATACAAATTGTGAGAAGAGATCACTCCTCCTAAACGCTGTTGGAACTGAAAATTCAAACTATGTGTGAACAACATTATACATAAATTCATGTTCAGTAAATGAATAATTCTGCATCTGTGGATGATATATATTTCTCGATGAATTTCGATTGGCATATATATTGCAACTTTTTAATGTCTCTGTGTGTATTTTGTTTTATAGTATATATATATATATATATATATATATATATATATATATATATATATATACACACTCTCCAGATTTTTCAAATATGAAATATATGTGTCTTATATACACTCCGTAAATTCATTTATGTTCATGTATGTGGATTTATAATCAACTTTTCACAAGATTATTCTCAGAAATATTCATCCACCTGAAACACATATTTGTTTCCTACTACTGAAAACAAACTTCAGTGAATGTTACATACATATCCTAATATTTCTACAATTACTGACCCAGTTTAACATCAAAACAAGTAGATTCCTATGGGACATGATTTGTATTTTGACGTTCATTTTTATACAACACTGGTACGTTAATATTTCTTCAGTTTATGCACATCATATGATATGTATTTCATCCACAAGTTCGCAAATTTATAGGAATTTGTTTCACTTTCAATAACTTCCTGCTTCAGGACACATGTATTCTTCCATGTTTCTTGACTGGTCTTTTCATGAGACTTCTTTCCAAACAAATTTTCTTCGATTTCCTTAATCACTTTTGAAGCAAAACTCACACACCCTTCATGATAAAACATAATCAAAATATTACCATTAGATGTATAACTGGTTGGAATGAATGATTCTATATCAATATAAGATTTCCTGTATATTTTCAGATATCAATTCAATAGATTATTTAAATTTGGAACCAGTTATATTATTTATTCACAGTATGGTCAATTCATGCATTATCTCTAAATTCATAGACACATGATACACCTGTTTGTACCCCCAATACTAATATATACATGTTCATAATATTGTTCCCAGAAATGTTGGAAGAAATTCTCATGTCATCTGATCTACATGTATATTTTATCAGAGTAATATTCTGGACACAAAATGCATAGGCCACACTTAGGATTGTACCAAAGCGTAAATGGAAAGTGAGCATGGATTTCTAAAAACATCTATGTCCAGGTTGCCTAATGCTCTCAAATGTCCATCTTATTGGTGAGTACATATTTGTTTCTTCCTAAGATTATGTATTCAACCTCAGCACTGTTGAAAATGTTTAATCCTAGCACTCACTTTATTCTTTGCCTGATTTCCTAATATCTCTATTGATATCTGCTTTTGTACATATTTTTCTCTGTTCATCATTGTGACTGACTCTTCACATGTGCTGACATTTACATTCACTCTCTACCAGAAACCCTTTTGCAAAGGAACATTTGGTCTAAATCCTATACTCACACTTCTATCTAAACCTACCGACTATCTTCCTGATCCTACGGACTATTCCTTTTTGACTGGATGTTCTCTTCGACATTTAATCATCCAAGGTACACACTCCTCTGCCATTGTATATCGATTTTTCTGTGACATATGTGCAGAACATAATTAAAAGCTAAGTATTCCAATCAAGAGCCCAATGCCTTATGGGCTTCAAATCTTACGTCGATTTCTGTTTTCATACTTATATTTCACCTATATATTCTTATAAATATTGCAGTTTCCCAATACCATTATTCATCCCGCAGAATGATTCCTAACCCAAATCGAAACTGTTATTAATAATAACCATACACTATTCCCTCAATCTAACTTTACAGAAGAGCAGGGACAGAGTTGGTCTTTCAAAATAGCAATGTAGGGTATTTTCCACCTACTGAGAAACTCGAAGGTCCATGCAGAAATGATCCCTGGAGAAGACTTAGGCAGCTATGAAGGACCTGAGAGATCAAAACTCATCCTCCATGGAAAACTACCTGGTCAGGATGAAGGATGTGTCTGATTCAGCCTCTCGCTTCTTAATGTAGAGAAGATGCACCAAACCAGGACTGTGTGGAGAGCTTTTCCCAGGTGCCAGTGGTTGATATACCATTCTAACTTGTGAAAGTGTCACAGGAACTAGGGGCAGCCTCCATCTCATGAGACCCTTGGAAGCAACTGTTAGGACAATGTGGTTGCCAAGGCAGTGATCTCATGCAGTTCCTGAAGGAAGTGACCTAACTAACTTCCTTGGTGATGGAACTCTCTGAATTTGGGATCCAGGAAGCCAGGCACACAGAGCCAGTTCCATTCCCACTCCCAGTGGGCTCATTTGTTTGATTTAGCAAGGACAGAGTCAGTCTTTCTTGGTACCTACTGATGTGAGGATGGCCAAATGCTAGAATATCTCAGAAGAGTGGCCTTTTCTGAGGAAACAGGTAGTGGCTCACCCATGGTTTCTGACAACTTCACAGAGTTTGCCAAGGAGCCCAGATCTGATACAGGACAGGCCATTTCAAGGGAACATATTATGGCACACCAGTCAGAGGACACTCCGGATAGTCACAGACCTACTTGGGGGAAGACATACCTTTGAGGGTGTGGGTGTGAGTTTGTAGTTTTGTCTCATGTTCTGAGAATATTAAGGAAAGGCAGTACGTTTGGTTTGGAGTGGACTGTTTATAGTAAGTTGATAGACAAGGTGAGTGTTTCTATGTCTGTGTATCCGACTGTGTTCGTGGTTGTAGACATTAGAAAAGATAATGCATCAGTAGATGTATCCTGTCTAGTAAAAAGCTTCCCAGCATTGATTCTGCCCAATTTATTAATGGAGTTTGGCTTGCCTTATGGATGGGCAACATCTACTATCTTCCTATGTTCCTGTTTTCTTCCTGAATACTGGCCATTCTCCAGAATAGGCTCATGGGTTTATGGCCAAGATATGTACATCCTCGAAGCTCTGTGACATGGCCTTGTACTGGAAAGCTGAAGGGAATTGGAGCATCTCAGAAAACTCAGATATCAATGTGACCGGTAAAGTCTCAGTGGAGAAACTGTGCTTTGGGCCATTTGCTTACCTATTGTTCTGTTGCCCTGAATGTCAGGAAGATCATTGACTCAGGCCACCCCTTTGTGAATCCTGAAGAAAACAGTTTTCAAATGAAAATGAATGGACATCACCTGTGGCTCTTTGCTTAATTGCTTTGGAAAGGGATGTGTCTGAATCAGCCTCTTGGCCCTGTGTGAGGCTGTGGCTTAGATTGTCAGAACCTGATAGATCTAAAGAAAGATTCCATGTGTGATTCGAAAATCAAAATGCCCAAAAGAGCACTCATTGTGGATCAAGTCTCCCCCCTTTCTCTGTAAGGTTCCTGACCTCCATAAAGTGAGAATATGCAACTTTTGTATCAAATGAGTTTTTCAAACCCCTGCAGAGGCTAGCTTATAGGTGCTTGGGTTTTCTCATGACTCCAATTAACATAAAGAATCTATACCGGGTAGTCAGTAGGCCTCAAATTGGAGAAGCATAGCAGTATTAAGGGCAGGCCTATTTTATCACTCCAGGTTCAAAGAAAGGGTGTCCAGGCCACTCTGACTTTAGGCAAATAAGGGGCAAGGGAGTTTATTTTGAACACTGTCTTGTGATGCGCCCCTCATGGAATCATCCAGCCAGAGGTCATGATGAGTGTCTATATGGAAGAAGATGAGGGCCATGTGGGAGTGTTTTGTTTTATTTGTGGTCATTTGTGTGGTGGTTGGAAGAGATGACTGGGTCCACCTGGGCTTGAACTCGGGTGTGATTCCCCTTGGAGACTGAGTTCTGGAACTGACCTCAGAGAAGTTTTGCCATGAATTCTGTAGGGATTGTAGTTGGCCACGCATGAGAGTCGCCCTTGGTAACTGAGACCTAGGCCCAGGGTTGCTTTCCACAGATCACTGGGATCTCAGGCAGGCTATCACATGATTTTATTCTGAAAGACTTGGCAGCCATTGTTGAGAGTCAAAACACACATGGCCCTCACATTGTAGACCTCAATGGGACTGGCTTCATGTGACTTATTGGCAAATCTTTGGGAAGCCTTGCCTGTGAAAGTTCTCCAGAGCTTTTACTGAAATAAGCTTCCTCACCATTTAATGATTCCTGAATGAATTGAAACCCACAGTATCTCCAACTTCATCCTTGAAAAATGGCTAGATAAATACCATGAAATTTTTGGAATTCCCATGACCAGGTGGCACTGGAGAACATTTGGATGTCCTGTTGCTGATCATGAGTGTACCAGACAGTGCCTTGATTTACTGGGTTTCTTGAAAATTGTGTAGAACAGAGATGCCAGTATGTTGGAGCCTGCTGAGTAGTGCCCCAGAGCTGTGGTGTGCAGGTGTGTGATAAAACAATTGTGGTGGGTCCATATGGATCTGGCTTTGACTTCCAAATGGCTTGTGGCTGACATGGTGCAGCCAGAAATGCCTTATATGTCTGAAACCTCTCCATATAAAGGCATCTTGTTATATGGAGAAGTTTCAGGGCAATGTTCAGAATCAGGTTGCTATCTTCAAAGGGGCAATCTATGTGGGATAGAAGCCTGGATGGTGCATTCTCCTGCAGACCCTGGCCCACCACATGTGACAGAACTCCCACCAGCACTGTGTCCCTGTTGTACTCCTTGTATTTTGTGATGCAAATACCAAACTCCCAGTGCAGCACCGAAAAACACCATGACAATGGAGGATGACCAAATGGCTTCACAGTCCACACGGGGAGACACTTAGCCCCCAGTGGCCACAGTTTATCTACAAAGAGAATTCAGCACTGCTGCCTCATGTTCATTGGAAAATAAGAAACCATGCCCTCCCTCACATAGATGCAGACCTAGCTTTGATGGTCTCTCTAGAAAAGAAGTTAAACCTCCTGACAAAAACATATATTTCAAGTACCCAACCTCAGATGCAGTTTCTCAAGAAGTCATTTTGCCGGTAGAGCTCTATGTTTGTTGAGTGTTTACCTGTTAGACCAGGATGTAAGAAAAAACACTGACTCCAATTAAAATCAAATTAAACAAGCTTATTATTTCCACTGGCCGGGCTGCCTCTCTCTCCCAAAATGGCGGGAACAAGACAGCACCCCCACCTTTCCTACAGCCCAGCTTTAAATTCCAGAGAGATACACAGAAGGGAGGTTACATATAACAGAACTCTGACAAGCATCACACTAATGGTATTTTACATTTTTTTTTGCTAGCCCCAATATCAGAATTTATCAGGACCATTAGAACCTCAGAGAGAGTCATTGTCTGAACAGGGATGGCTTATATTTATGTGGTGTCACTAAAGTTTCATAGAGGGGTGCTATTTGGTCAGAGAGGCAGGCATGGGTGAGTTCAAGGCATGGGCAGGCATTCCAAGCAGGTTCGGAATTGGAGTAATTTATAGTAAAGCCAAAATTATCTTTTCATGGCTTTGCAACAAGATGGCTCCCAATTTTAATAAAAGATCAGGTTGGGTCTATCATTCCCCCGTTTAATTATGCGTCCCCTTCAAATCTTTGATAGGGTAGTGGAAGAGCACTGAGGAAAATTTAATCGCTCAGGTAACAGTCTCCAAAGTTTTAGAACTCACCAAAAACCGGTCTCCCTGATTTTACCTGACTTAATATATTACTTATAATGATAGTCTATTTATATTTGTCTCCGTTGTTATAAGAAGAGACGCGTCACTCATTTTGGCTTTTTCTGAGCTGAGAGAGGGTGACGTGAGGGGGCACGGTGTGAGGGACATGAGTTGCCTTTTAGAAGTCAGTTGAGGGACATGAGTTGCCTTTTAGAAGTCAGTTCGGTTTGAAGTCTGGTTGGGGAAGAACATGTTGTAAAGTCATCTGGGGATGGGTTCTTCTATGAGAGAAACAAAAACCATGAGTACTGAATAAATGTTGCAGCAGCTGGAACATGTCACTGTATAGAAGTTCACTCACCAGTCTTTAATATCCCCAGTTATCAGGACTGTCAACTTAATATTAACCTTTTAGTGTTAAAGTTGTCCCTCCCCATAAGATACAGTTTAATAATTTAATGTCTTCTGATCTTGCAAAATCCTTTTACTAGTATGACAACTGTGTATAATAGAGAAATCTTTAATTGTATTACTCAGGGCTGGATAATCGTACTAGCAAACACCAACCCTACCTGTGTAGGTTAGGAATATCTGTAGGCCTTAAACTAGAAACTTCTGCCTCTGGAAGCTCCATTTAATAGTCTCTTTTTATACTCATCAGGCATTCCTGTCTGAGAAACCTTCTTTGTAGCCAACAGTCTTACTTATTTTGGGAGGCTAACATAAAGTGTATACCTAAAAATATTATTATTATTATTATTATTATTATTATTATTATTATTATTATTATTATCAATTATTATTATTTTTATTTTTATTATTATTTAAAATGCCCAGGAATGGCTGTATTTTGGTTTTAACTATCTTTGCTAAGTGTTTAAGATGAAGCAGTCAAACTGACTTTTGTTTCTATCTATTGTTAACAGTCAGCTGAGCTTTTATGGGAGTCATTTCTGGGGAAACTTGAGAGCAGCTTCTCAGTTCTGCTAGTGCCATTTGCACTAGGTGGGTCCAGGTCTTGCTTGACCATGTGTCTTCCCTCAGAAGCATCAGGGATGTCTCCCTTCTCTGATGACTCTCCTCTTTGTAGAAAATGCACTTATTTGCTTTGTGTTCTCCAGTGGTCTCATTAATTCCCTGATCTGGAGGTTATTTGGCCCAGAGTTGCAAAGCTCTTTAGAGAAGTCCACTGTTCCCTGGATTAAGACTGACTCAGAGGGCAAACGCCAAATATCGGTTTTCTAGGCCCATTTAATTTAATTTTAATTTTAAATCATAATCTTAAACATCAAACAAATAAATTTAAACAGTCTTACATTAAGAGTACAGGGCTTTAATGTCTATTACTTTATAATTATTTATCTTTTTATTAATTGGGATCTTATTATTCTGTCTGTCTTGTAGGTGATGACTTATTATCTTAAATTAACCCATATTGTGTTCTTAAAGCAACACTTCTGTAAAACACTAACAGGGAATCTTTATATCACTTATAAGGAAATTACAAAATAAATTTTTTTAACAAGAGTAAAAATACTTAGTTTGAATAATATATACCCTGAATTTTTTTGCTGAGTTATATATTATATCCTCTGTTGGAGATCCTAGTAATCTTGACAGAAAAAAAACAACTTTTTAACATAACTTTAAATGAAATAAAATCTGACCTACTGCTTCAGTAGTAATTCTCACATGTAGTAAGATGGTACACAGAACCTTATCTCAGGTAAGGCAGGACTCTTTATAAATCTTAAGTGTTTTAGTTCTAAAGCTGATCTTTGTTTTTTTAAAATATCATTTTACAAAGTTTTGTAAATTGTTTGAGGTCACCTATACATTCGCTAACACCATGTGATATCACATTTAAACATGAATTTGAAAAATGCTGAAAGTTTTTAACCTTTACATAGATTAGGCTCTCATTAACTTAAAAATACATTTAAATTTTTCCCCAATGTAAAAAGTAACTTAAAATATTACATATCTTAATAAAAACAGGTAAATAAATCCACAATATATTTTTTTTGCAATGCAACTTCAGAACACCAGAGTTATATAATGTTCTTTTAAAGTTTCTTTCTTATAGACTTGTATACCTGGAAGACATGAGCACATTAATAGCATCACAATGACATTGATATTTTTACATGAACCACGTTTAGCTTTAAATGAAATGGCAGTACAGTGCTCTAAAATAACAGTTCTTATTTAATCAGTTGTTCAATTTTTATGGTTGCTTGCTCTAGAAAAAATAAAATTTAGTAAACACAATGTTAATGGTAAAGTTATATTTTCAGAAATTTTTCTCTCTTTAACACATGACTGATTTTTACAATCTTATACAGACTTTAGTACACACTTATACAGACATTAGTAAATCAATCGAATATCTAACAAAAGTACTCATGAATGAGAAATACCATATCAAATTTACTTTACTTTTTTATCAAAATATTAGACAAATGTATTGAACAGTAGAAAACATTTTTTGTTGAAGGAAAAGTCCTAGAACCAAGGCATATTAGGCCTTTTGTAGACATTAATATTTTATTAGAGTTTTGAAAACCTAGAAAAACTTGAAAGATTAAATTTAAAGACTTTTATTTTATTTGTTTATCCAAATTAAATTGAACCATTTAAATAACTTGAATTAAAGATCATTGGAACCACTTTTTAAAATTTGTTTTTATGAGCTCTTTTTTTTTATGAGTGCTCCTTATATATGTTAATTTGTGTATCATATATATGATATACGGACATATGTATATATATAGACATACAACACATAACAAAAGTGTGCACACATAATAGTAGTAAAGGCCTTGTAGTTTTTTCACAATGTTTCCAAAATTCCACCATTGGTCAAAGATAAAACTCATCAGAAAAAAATTAAGTTATTTCTGTAGGATCAAAATCATGAGCTCAAAAAAGAATAACATAAAAATCTAAGGCAAAATATAAGAGTCCTAGAAAAAATGACTGGCCAGTAATTAGTAAATACCATACAATTTAGCTTTTTTATTTTTTCATTAGGCCTCACATCTGTCTCCTACTCAGCTTGCAGGGTTCTTTTATTTGCATTTCAACATATGTCCTGGCTGAAGTCTGGAAGAGCAGGAAAAAATTGCTATTTTGTGCAGACACCTCAGGCCTAAGGCATTTTATGCATAATTTTCAGGAAGGATGTTGAAAATTATGATAAAAGTTTAAGATACAATTCAAAAAAATTTATATCTTTACATCTTGTTTTGTCAACAGATACAATACTATGATTTACTATCTTGTCCAAATTAATGCACTGGTACACACAGTGACATTTTCCCAGGCTATACAATTAAAAATTGGTAAAAAGAAAAAGAAAGACTGAATGATTTGGAAGTTTCTTGCCAACTTGGAAGTAGAGTTCTTTAGTTTTACATCCTAAGTATTTAAGTTCTCTGGCATCAATTATCTGAAATTATAAACTAAACAATTACCTAAACCCAATTTTTAACTGCCAGATTGTGCAATGCTTCAAAAAACCATTCAGATACCACATTGTTACAATGAAACATCATCAGTTAGACACACATTCAGCTAAGATCATTCCCAAGAAACAATTTGTAATATCAACACATTATTGCACATGTCTTAAAGGGCCAGAAAAAAAGACACAAGACAGATAGAAAGAAGCTCCAGACTATGGCTGACAGACAGAAGCCTTTAAAACAGAGCAGATAACAGAATAATCTCCTACACCAGTGGCACCATAGATGTCTCCACAAGGGGACCAGATGTTTTCACAGAGGGGCAACCTGAAATGTAAAATCAAGGGTCTCCATGGTGACTTTACTGCATTTAGTGTCCCCTTTTTCTTTTTCTCTTTTTTAAAAAGACAGAGGTGGCATAATTCTTAGAGTGCAGGGAAGGAAGGAGGGAGTTCCCTGAAGCAACAGGGCTTCGGCAGCTGCAGGGAGTGCTTCAGTCCCTCCATTTACTTACAGGATTAGCTCCTCTGGTTCGTTTACACCCCAAGCAGGCTCCATCTCCTAACATTTCAGTAGTCAGCTCTAAAAAAGTTCCAAATGGGAGGGGTGGTATCAAAATTTGTAACTTAAAATTCGGTTCCTGACCTTGATGTCAATTAATGCCAATTTAATAATGAAGACAGGCTATTGAGAAAAAGAAAAAGGGAGGTTTATTGCTTTGCTAACAAAGGAGAAACACATGGGACTCTGCTCAAAGGTTGTGACTCTCTTGATCTGGAGGGACAAGGGGTTTTAAAAGTGTTTAACCTGTTAACCTGGGAGATACTCAGTTCTTAGGTCCCCAGCAGGCATTGCCCTCTGCAGTGGTTTTGCTCCAGGCAGCCAGCTAGGGGATTCTCTCATTTTGCTTAACAAAGGGTGGTAAATTTCATCGCAGTACCTTAAAACACAGTCCAAAGGGGTGTCAGGCTTACTTGCTTTATAACCCATTTTCACATCTAATATCCTTAAGTTTTTACCGCAGTAATCACACAACCAAACGCACAAAAACAAACAAACAAAAAAAACATATAGAACACAGAACAAAACACAAAAAAACAGAAACCCGGTGCTGAAAAAGAAATACAGAGGAGCAATGCAACGTCTTGCTAAAGCTCCAGGGTAGGAGCGCATGCTTACCCGTCGGCACCTCTCTACCCTTCCCAAGGAATTCCCTACAGAACAGAACAGAGGACAGAATGATTCTTATTACTGTCCCAGACAGGAATATATGTGAGCCTCCCCAGGTAACCTTTATATCATCAGAAGAGATATCCCTTAACTGGATATCAGATGTTATAAAGGCCCCTCTTACCAATTGAGGCCCCCTCCACCCGGTGCTTACTCATAGTTTTAGTGGGGTGGTTCACTGCAGTGCTCCCCGGACTGAAGGCTCACTCCAAGGCCTTGGAACATCTCAAGTTGTGGACACCCTATAGTGGCTCTCCAGCCCGGAGCCCAGGAGGGAAAGCCAGGTTCAGAATTTCCAGCAGTTTGGTCTTGTGATCTGGTCGTGCAGGGACATCTCGCTGGAGAACTCCAAAATGTTACACCAGGATGCAAGAAAAAACCACTGATTCCAATTAAAATCAAATTAAGGCAAGCTTATTATTTCAACCGGCCGGCCTGCCTCTCCCTCCCCAAAAGGCGGGAACAACACAGCAACCCCACCTTTCCTACATTCCACCTATATAGCCAAGAAAGTTACACAAAAGGGGGATTACAGATAAGAGAATGATTGACAAGCATCACACTAAGAGTAGTTTACATATTTTTTTTTTTTTTTGCTGGCCCCAACATCAGAAATTATGAAGACCATTAGAACCTCAAAGAGGGTTATTGTCTGGCCAGGGAAGGCCAAAATTTATGAGGGGTTACTAAAGTTTCAGAGAGGGCTTCTATATGCTCAGATATCCATTCATGTGTAAGTTCAAGGCATGGGCAGGCATCCCAAGCAGGTTCAGAATTTTCAGTAATTTATAGTAAAGCCAAAATTTTCTTTTCATGGCTTTGTGGCAAGACAGCTCCAAATTTTAATAAATGATCAGGTTGGGTCTATCAACCCTGTCCCTTACTTTTGGAAACTCTTCTACCACATCCAAGGTTGTGAACTCCTGAGCATTTTCCATTCCAGATTTGTATTAACAGATTTTCTAACACTTCTCCTCTAATTGTGTCTTACTAGGGCGAATGTAATGTCAAGGCATTGATCTGGATGAGAATGGGAAGATTTTTGTGTAGCACATAGTTGCATACACATTGGATTCATTATTTAATTTTCCATTAAAAATACTGAATCCCTGACACTAACTCGTACCCTACTAGGATCTGACTACTAATCCTAATATGATGGAGAAAAATAACCCAAACAGAATTGAAGTAAAAGCAGTTTAGAGGAGTCATGATATATAGGTGGATTGCCTTTTGCATGATAAAGGTTTGATGTTATAAATCTAGTCAATTTTTAATTGAAAGAGTTCTCCATGTGTTATTAAAGTTAACAAATATGTGAATCCCTGTCTCCCTTTCTCTGTAGCCTATTCAGTGCATGCTTTTCATATGCACATATAGAATTCTACCTGGCATCAGACATACATTCTTGTGAGGTGGCTGACTTGGCAGATTTAAATTGTGTAAAGAGATCACTACTCCTAAACACTGTTGGAACAGAAAATTCAGTCTATGTGTGAGCTTCCTAGTTGAACACCATTAAACATAAATCCAAGTTCAGTAAAATAAAAATAGTTTTGGATCTGTGGATGATATATATTTCATGATGAATTTTGATTGGCATATATATTGCTACTTTTTAATGTCCGTGTGTGTTTTGTGTTTATATATATATAAATATACACTCTCCAGGTTTTTCAAAAAATGAAATATATATGTCCTATTATACACTCCCTAAATTCATTCATGTTCATGTTTGTGAATTTCTAAACAACTTTGCACAAGATTATTCTCAGAAATAGTCATCGACCTGAAATACGTATTTGTTTCCTAGTACTGAAAAGTAACTTCAGTGAATGGTGCATACGAATCCTAATATTTCTACAGTAAATGATCCTTTTTAACATCAATGCAATTAGATTCCTATGGGACATGATGTGTATTTTGACGTTCATTTTTATGCAACAGAGTTACATTACTATTTCTTCAGTTTATGCACATCATAGGATATGTATTTCATTCACAAGTACACAAATTTATAGGCATTTGTTTCACTTTCAATCACTTGCTGCTTCAAAACACATGTATTCCTCAAGTTTTCTTGACTGGTCTTTTCATGAGACTTCTTTCCAAACACATTATTTTCGATTTCCATAATTATTTTTGAAGCAAAACTCATGAATTCTTCATGAAAAACCATAAACCTAATATTACCATTAGATGTGTAACTGGTTGGAATGAAGGATTGAATATACATATGAGATTTTCTCTATATTTTCAGATATCAATTCAATCCATTATTTAAAGTTGGAACCAGTTATATTATTTATTCTCAGTATGGTCTATTCATGCATTATTTCTATATTCATAGACACAGGGTACACCTATTTGTACCTCCAATACTAATTTATACTTCTTCATAAAATTGCTCTCAGAAATGGTGCAAGAAATAGTCATGTCACGTGATCTACATATACATTTTATCACAGTAATATTCTGCACACAAAAAGCAAAGGTCAAACTTATGTTGGTACGAAAGCCTAAATAGAAAGTGAGCATGGATTATGGAAAACATCCATGTTCATGTTGCCTAATGCTCTCAAATGTCTATACTATTGGTGACTACATATTTGTTTCTTCCTAAGATTATATATTCAAACTCAACCCCGTTCAAAATGTCTAATCCTATCACTCAAATTATACTTTGCCTAATTTCCTATTGTTTCTATTGATATCTGCTTTCCTACATATTTTCCCCAGTTCATCATTGTGAGAGACTCTTCACATGTGCTGACATTTACATTCACTATCTACCCGAAAACCTATTGCGAAAGATCTTTTCGTCCAAATCCTATACTCACTTTTCTTTCTAAAACTACCGACTATCTTCATAATCCTCCTGATTATCCCGTTTTGTCTTGATGTTCTCTTCAACATTCAATCAACCAAGGTACAATGACCTATGCCATTGTATATCAATTTATCTGAGACATCTGTGCAGAATATAATTCAAAGCTAAGCATCCCATTCAAGGGCCCAATGCCGTTCTGGGCTTCAAATATTACCTAGATTTCTGTTTTCATACTTATATTTCACCTATATATTTTTATAAATTTCACAGGTTCCCAATACCATTATTCATCGAGCAGAATAATTCCTAACCCAAATTGAACATTTTATTAACCCTAACCATACGCTGTTCCCTCAATCTAACTTTACAGAAGAGCAGGGACAGAGTTGGTCTTTACAGGAATGTAGGGGATTTTCCACCTGTTGAAAACCTAAAAGGCCCATGCAGAAATGATCCTTGGAGAAGATGTAGGCAGCTATGAAGGACCTGATAGAGGAAATGTCATCTTCCATGGCAATCAACCTGGTAAGGATGAAGGGTTGTGTCTTAATCAGCCTCTCTTTTTTAATGTAGAGAAGATGGAACAAATAAGACCTCTGTGGTGAGCTGATCCCGGGAGCCTATGATTGATATACCATTCTAACTTGTGAAAGTGTCACAGGAAGTAGGGACAGCCTCCATATCATGGGACCCTTGGAAGCAACTGTGAGGACAAAGTGGTTGCCAAGGCTGTGATCTCATTCAGTTTCTGAAGGAAGTGACCTCACCACACTTCCTTGGTGATGGAATTCTCTGAACTTGGGATCCAGGAAGCCAGGCACCCAGAGCCAGTCCCAGTCCCAGTCCCAGTGGTCTCACTTGTTTAGATTTACCAAGGACAGAGTCAGTCTTTCTTGGTAACTACTGATGTGTGGATGGCCAAATGCCTGGAAAGCTCTGAAGAGGGGCCTTTTCTGAGAAAGCAGGTAGTGGCTCACTGCTGGCTTCTGACAACTTTATAGGGTTGGCCAAGGAGACCAGTTCTGAGACAGGACAGGCCATTTCGTGGAAACATAGTATGGACCACCAGTCAGAGGACACTCCGGATAGTCACGGACCTACTTGTGGGAAGGAGGTGCCTTTTTGGGTGTGGGTGTGTGTTTGTGGTTTAGTCTCTTGTTCTGTGAATATGTAGGAAAGTCCATTTGTTTGGTTTGGCATGGACTGTTTCTAGTAAGTCATTTGACAAGGCGATTTTTTGCATTATGTGTATCGCACTGTGTTCATGGTTGTAGACATTAGAAAAGAAAATGCATCAATGGATGTGTCGTGTCTAGTAGAAATCTTCCCAGCATTCATTATGTCCAATTTATGAGTGGACTGCCACTTGCCTTATGGATGGGCAACACCTACTATCTTCCTAAGTTCCTGATTTCTTCCTGAATTCTGGTCACTCTCAACAATAGGCTTATGGTATTGTGTCCAATATATGTACCACCTCCAAGCTGAGTGACATAGTCAAGTACAGGATAGCTGAAGGGAATGGCGAGCATCTCAGAAAACTCTGATATCAGTGTGTCCAGGAGAGTCTCTGTGGAGAAACCCTGCTTTGGGCCTTTTGCTTACCTATTGTTTTGTTGCCCTGATGTCAAGAAGGTCTTTTCCTCAGGCCACACCTTTGAAGCCTGAAGAAAACAGTTTTCTAATAAAAATGAATGGAAATCACCTGTGGCTCTTTGTTTAATTTCTTTGGAAAGAGATATGTCTGATTCAGACCTTGGCCCTTTGTGAGGCTGTGGCTTCGATTATCACCACCTGATGGATCTAAAGAATGATACCATTTGTGCATTCAATATCAAACTGGCCAAAAGAACCGTGATTGTCAGAGAGCGATGGCCACAAATTTATATTTTATATTATATGGATGATTTTTCTTTTAAGAAAGAGTGAGAGAGAAATTTTTTTTAATACTTATTTTTTAGTATTTGGTGGACACAACATCTTTGTTTGTATGTGGTGCTGAGATCGAACCTGGGCCGCACGCATAACAGGCAAGCTTGTTACCACTTGATCCACATTCCCAGCCCATGGATGATTTGTTAATTGCTGCACAGAATACCCATGACCTTAATAATTGTTACTTGGACCTTTACAAAATCCTCACTACCTTGGGACTACAGATAGCTCCTTATAAGTTTCAAACCCAGGACCCTGATACATATTTGGGCCTTAAATTCAAGATAATCAAATCCAAATACCTAAAATACAACTACGTGTGGACCATCTTCACACCCTTAATAATTTTCAAAAATTACTGTGGAATATTCAGTGGCTAAAAACCCACTTGTGTACTTTTGTCCCTTAATGATATTTTGAGAGGTGATTCCCCCGCTCCACCCCTCAAAAGCTTACTGCCGAGGCATGACAGGCATTAAACCATGTCACAGAAGCCATTGCCGATCAGTTTGTTACACAAATTTCTTATAACCTTCCTCTGATTCTGGTTATTTTACACACTCCTCATACACCCACAGGAATATTTTGGCAGCGAGATCCACATTTTAAAAATAAAGGCTGCCCCTTGCTTTGGGTCCATTTACCCACCAAATCCTCCAAGGTTATTACTGTTTTTCTTGCTCAGGTAGCTTCTATTATTATTTAAGGTCGTTTGCTTTCTCGACAACTTTTTGGCAAAGACCCTGATAATATTTTAATTCCATATACTAAGGACCAAACCCAATTTTTACTACAGACAGGGGATGAATGGGGTATTGCCCTTTCAGGCTTTTGGGGAACAATTGATATCTACCTCCACAATGACCCCCTTTTACATTTTGTCAATGAACATCCATTTATTTTTCCCAAAATTACTCAAAATTCTCCCATTCCTCAAGCCCTTACTTTCTTTACAGACGGTTCCAGTAATGGCCCTGAGGTCTCTGTTGTCAATAACCAGCCTACCACCTTTGATACTGTCTATCAGTCAGCACAGTTTGTGTAATTTTTTGACATATCACAAGTTTTTTAACATTTTTGATAATCCTGTTAATATTAATACAAACAGTGCCTACATTGCTCATTCTGTGCCCTTGCTGGAGATTTCACCTGCCATTAAGTCTTCTTCCAATGTGGCCTTTCTGTTTCACCAGCTTCAGCAGATAATTCAGGCCAGACAACACCCATTTTTCTTAGGACACATCAGGGCACACTCTGATCTTTTCGGCCCTCTAACAAATGGTAATGCCCCAGCTGATGTAGCAACTCGTTCCATCTTTCCAATTTTTGTTGGCTTCATTCAAAAGGCCATGGAGTTAGACAATCTTCACTATCCAAATTCCCAGAGCTTTTGATTACTTTGTAAAATTTCCTGGCAACAGGCAAGAGAAATAGTAAAAGCATGCACTGATTGCACTGTCTCCCTCCCAATTCAACAATTGGGAGTAAACCACCGAGGATTACTCCCCAATCAGTTTTGGCAAATGGATGTTACTCATTTTCCTAAATTTCGAAAAACCAAATATAACACGTTTCTATAGATAACTTAAGTGGCTTTATTTATGCATCACCGCATTCTGGAGAGGCTACCAAAGATGACTTTTCTCATCTTGTTTCAGCCTTTTCCTTAATGGGTAAACCAATACATATTAAAACAGATAATTGTTCTGCATATACCAGTGCCAAGTTTAAACAGTTTTGTGCTACCTTGCAACTTTTCATACTACTGGAATTCCATACAAGCCTCAGGGCCAAGGCATTATGGAACTTGCCCACCTTACCTTAAAGACTTGGCTAACCCGCCTTAAGGCTTCTGCCCTTGTATCTAACACTCCCAGACATCGCCTTAACCATACATTATTGGCCCTTATTTTTCTAACCCTAGACAGTGAAGGCCATTCGGCCGCAGACAAACACTGGCATCCCTCGTCCAATTCTGTTCACCCACCTGTTATGTGGTGCAATCCCCTTACAAATAAATGGAAAGGCCCAGATCCTGTCCTTATCTGGGGACGAGGCTCAGCTTGTGTTTTGGACCAAGAGCAAGCAACCCCAAGATGGTTGCCAGAACGCCTAGATAAACAGGTTAATGACTTACCTAAACACAGGGATGGAGGCCCTCGCCGTGAGGACAAATTTTCCTTTTTTTCAGATGCAGCCAACAATTTGTGTGAGGATCCTGCTTAAGGCACTTCTGCTGCACAGGTTTATACACGGAGGCCTTGGCCCTCCACCTTCCAACATCATGGAGTACCTTTTTGGCACCCCCTGCAAATACAAGGAAGGATCTTGGACTCAGGCTCCCACTAGTTGTACCCAAACTGCTGACTGCATGACTAAGGTGGCTTACCTCCATGCTGAGGTTGACCATAAACTCAGAGAAGTTCATTAGCCTAAATGGGTATGTGTTAACAAGCCAAAGATTATTCCCCCTAGTACAAGTAAAGCTCTCCATAATTGTTCTGCAACTTGTACGCATACCAAGGCTATGCATATCTCTTGTTATGCGTCGGCCTCAATTTGTGTTAACAAGCAGGGAGAACAATTTTTTGAAGCCTCCCTAACTAAAACTCATGCAGCAGGGGTGACCACTATTCATTATACCCCCGTTCTCTTTGACCGATGAGGAGAAGGCAAACACACCAAGCTACAGTCACCTGGGTGCCAAGGCACTGTCAGTAAACACTCCTGCTAACCCATTAAGGCCCCTACAGGGGTCTCTGATAGTGGAGGACCCACAGATGCTGTCAAGCATTCTCGGATAATCAAACTTTTGAAACCCCAAATCCCTGAGCTCACATATCATCCCTTAATGTAGCCTAAATCCCAGCTCCCAGGTTTAGATACCAATACATTAGATATTTTGGAAACTACCTTCCCCTTGCTTAATAATTCCAACCCTTCCCTTGCTGGTAATTGCTAACTCTGCATGACAACAGGGGCAATCATGCCTCTGGCATTTCCTATTAATTCTATCATAGACAATGATAATACATGCCAACCCGGATTTCCTTTTAAAGTACAGGCAATAGGCACTTTTACATTATGTCTTTTAAGCGTGATGCAGAATAATACCTATGATATTGATGTGGGCGTTACTTCCTTTGGAAATTGCTCAACAGTACAAAATTATTCCTCACCCACACCATCTCTTTGTCCCCCCAATGGCACAGTTTTAATGTGTGGAGGAAACTCGGCCTTCCCCAGGCTCCCAGCGAAATGGACAGGTGGCTGTGTGTTCTTGCCTTATTACTTCCTAATATAACTATTTTCCCAAGAGACGAACCTCTACCCATTCCTAGCTTAGATACCTTAGTCAAAAGACACAGGCAGGCAATACAGTCACTCCTTGCCAGCCTTGGAATAACAGCTGCTGTGGGCACAGGTAAAGCTGGCTTAGGCACGGCTATACACTCTTACCATCGCCTGTCTCAACAACTTATAAATGATGTACAAACTATATCAGGAACCATTAAAGATTTGCAGGACCAAGTAGACTCCCTGGCAAAAGTGTTCCTTCAAAATGGACGAGGCTTAGATTTGCTGAAAGCTCACCAGGGAGGTATTTGCTTGGCCTTAGGGGAATGATGCTGCTTTTATGCCAATAAATCAGTCATAGTATGCACGAAAATTAAGCAGCTTCAAGAAGATCTAGAAAAGAGATGAAGGGAACTTTTTGAAAATCCCCTCTGGACTGGGTTTAATGGATTTCTACCCTACCTTCTTCCCCTATTAGGCCCTTTGTTGGGTTTACTTTTAATGGTGTCCATAGGACCCTGCATTACAAACAGGCTGGTAAAATTTATTAAAGAAGTGATTAATATTTTGGCCTCTAAGCCAATACAGGTCCACTATCATTATCTGGAGATGGAAGACCACGCTGCCAACATTTAAAAGGATGTTCTACCCTTCTCACATGCTTTTTTTTTAAAGTTTACATCCCCACAGATCTTTCTTTCTTACATAAAACTATAAGTAACAGCTCTGACAAACCATCTTCTGCCCTTGTCATAAGGGTTCGTCCTCCATGGGCCCCACCGCTTGGGGGAGGACGCACCCATGGAGTGAGGACATAAGGCCATAATAACGAAGGGTACAGGAAAGACTGCAGGAGGATGGATCCACTGATCCCAAAACCCAAGACCTCTGAGTGACATGCTCTGGGGCATGGCTGTTGGCATGCTTCCCCCTCAAAGACATCTTCTCCAAAAACATGCCAAGGCCACCACAAAATCTCCTAGTGAAAACGCTCGCTTGGATCAGGAGATATTCTAAGGCCTCCTAGAGAAACAGAGCCTCTATCATTCCCTAAAATAAGGTTGGTAAGGTATGGTCAAATATTTTATACAAGAAAGGGGGAGATGTCAGGGGCTAGAAAGAAGTTCTCATTCAAAGAATAGCCTGACACTTACAAGAAACAGCCCCCTGGAAGATATCCTGCCTGAGAGACATCCCGCAGCCATCTATCTCCCTGAGACATCCTGCGGCCATCTGTCTTCCTGAAACATCCTGAGGTTATCTCACCTTGTGAAGACGTCCAGCAACTGCCAATAAGAGAGCTTTCCCATCCGCAGCATATAAATTTCCAAGTGAGAACAATAAAAGTTTTCAGCATGATCAGAACTCCTGTCTTGCTGTCATCTCTCGTATCTCTTGTCCCTTTATTCCTCCCCAACTAGGTTTGCCACCCATGTTGATGTCTCTGGCCTCCCGGGACAACTGACAATAACCCATATCCTACCAGACTCTGATTACTAATACTAATATGATGGGGAAAAATAACACAAACAGAATAGAAATACAAGCAGTTCATAGGAGGCATGGTGTATAGTTGCACTTGCCCTTTGTATGATATAGGGTAGGTGTTATAAATCTAGTTAATTTTTAATTGAAATAGTTCTCCATGTGTTTTTAACATCAACAAATATGTGAATTCCTGTCTGCCTTTATTTGTAGCCTATTCAGCACATGTATTTTTATCTGCACATATAGAATCCTACTTGGTATCACACGTACATTCTTGTGAGGTGGCTGACTATGCAGATACAAATTGTGAAAAGAGATCACTCCTCCTCAACGCTGTTGGTACTGAAAATTCAACCTATGGGTGAGCTTCCTAGTAGAACAACATTACACGTAAATCCATGTACAGTAAAATAAATATTTTTACATCTGTGGATGATACATATTTCATGATGAATTTCAATGGGCATATATATTGCTATTTTTATTGTCTCTGTGTGTGTTTTGTGTGTGTGTGTGTGTGTATATATATATATATATATATATATATATATATATATATATATATATATACTCTCCAGATTTTCCAAAATATGAAATATATGTGTCTTATATACACTCCCTAAATTCATTCATGTTCATGTATTTGGATTTATAATCAACTTTTCACAAGATTATTCTCAGAAATATTCACCCACCTGAAATACATATTTGCTTCCTAGTACTTAAAACTAACTTCAGTGAATGGTGCACACAATCCTAATATTTCTACAGTGACTGACACAGTTTAACATCAATGCAAGTAGATTTCTAAGGGACATGATGTGTATTTTAAAGTTCATTTTATTCAACACTGGTACATTACAATTTCTTCAGTTTATACACATCATAGGATATATATTGCATTCACAAGTTCACAAATTTATAGGCATTTGATTCACTTTCAATCATTTCCTGCTTCAGAACACATGTATTCCTCCTGATTATTGACTGATTTTTTCATGACACTTCTTTCTAAACACATTATTTTCGATTTCCATAAGCATTTTGAAGCAAAACTAACACACTCTTCACGATATACCATAACCCTAATATTACCATTACATGTGTAACTGGTTGGAATGAATGATTGTATATCAATATAAGATTCCCTGTATATTTTCGGATATCAATTCAATCCGTTATTTAAAGTTGGAACCAGTTATATTATTTATTCAAATATGGTCTATTCATGCATTATCTTTATATTTATAGACACAGGGTACATCTATTTGTAACCCCAATACGAATTTATTCATCTTCAAAATGTAGCTCCCAGAAATTTTGGAAGAAATACTCATGTCACCTGATCTACATGTACATTTTATCACAGTAATATTCTGGACACAAAAATCAAAGATCACACTTATGATTGTACCAAAGCCTAAATGGAAGTGAGCATGGATTACTAAAAACATCCATGTCAAGGTTGCCTAATGCTCTCAAATGTCAATCCTATTGGTGACTACATATTTGTTTCTTCCAAAGATTATATGGAAGTTAGGTAAGTCAATTCCTTCAGGAACTTAATGTGGATGGCATTAGAGCAGATTATGCTAAGTGAAGCTAGCCAATCCCTTAAAAACAAATGCCAAATGTCTTCTTTGATATAAGGAGAGTTACTAAGAACAGAGTAGGGAAGAAGAGCATGAGAAGAAGATTAACATTAAACAGGGATGAGAGGTGGGAGGGAAAGGGAGAGAGAAGGGAAATTGCATGTAAATGGAAGGAGACCCTCAGGGGTATACAAAATTACATACAAGAGGAAGTGAGGGGAAAGGAGGGAAAATATAAGGGGGAGAAATGAATTACAGTAGAGGGGGTAGAGAGAGAAGAGGGGAGGGGAGGGGGGAGGGGGATAGCGGAGGATGGGAAAGGCAGCAGAATACAACAGACTCCAGAATGGCAATATGTAAATCAATGTGCAACTGATGTGATTCTGCAATCTGTATATGGGGTAAAAATGGGAGTTCATATCCCACTTGAATCAAAGTGTGAATTATGATATATCAAAAACTATGTAATGTTTTGAACAACCTACAATAAAAATTAATTAAAAAAAAAAAAAAAAGCTGTGATGGAGGTTTTTAATATCTTTAAGTTTTGGTCTATTGCTGCTTCTCATTGACTCATTTGTTGTGTCCCATGGACTAGGGCAGTGGTTCCTGTGCCCACCCCTGCAGCAACTCCTATTCCGAATTGGATGGCTAAAGTGAGGGATAGAGGTTCCAGCAGAACTGGGTTTTATGCCTCCCTATTTGATCTTTAAATAAACCTGCATCATGATAGAGGACTTTGGGAAACATCTGCACCATTATATAATTAATCACATCTGTTGACCATTTTATGAACACATTAACAATGTTAAAGTATATAGAATTATACTGTTGTAGGGACAGACAAGGCAAGGCACCTAAGATAGCACGGAAGCTAGGGAAACAGTCCTATTAGGTTGCAAATAAATTTAGAGGGCGTTGCTTCTGTTGTAATCAATTAATCCCCTGAACACCAAGTTTAGGTAGTTTCAGTATTTTGTACCCAACATGTAAGAGAAGGGGCTCAGAAGTTGACAGACTGCAGAAGTTCACAAAAAGCAGTTTTTATTTCTGTTTTATTTCCTCTGTTCTGGGGAAGTTAACTTTTTAAGGACACCTGGGAAGGGGAGAGCTTTTTCTTCCCTTTCTTTTTTCCCCCTGCCAGCTGTTACCATGCAGCCCAGTTGGTAACTTCTTTATCTTAGAAATGTAGCCATCTCTGTGAAGCCCCAGCTCAAAGCCAGAAGCCTTTTTCACATATTTTGTGAAAAACTAGTAAGGGGGTGTCTAGCTTAGAAGTGCTGATTTTTCCACCAGTGGCAAGTAGAACAGGGCCACAAGAAAAGAGGAAATTTATGTACATTGAACTCTTTCATAGGGACTCTTTTACTGAAAATCCTAAAGTCAGCCATGGTGAAGACTTCTGAAGAAGGTCAGTTAAGACTTTTCTGTGGTCCAGGTACAGAGGGGGAAGACGTGGAAGGCGCGGGGTGAGAGCAGCTCTGTGGATCTGAGAATGAGGAAGGAGAGATGTAAAAGAATTTTGGGAAAGGGGTTTTGGATTTTCCTAGCTACAAAAACTTCAGCAGTAGAACAGGTAGAGCAGAGGGGAAAATGGGAGTGAGTATCCCAAAAAGCCTGTGAGGGACTTTAAATTCTTAGTAACCTGTTTTCAGTGTTGACAAAGCAACTTTAAAGGCCATTTTCATTACATCTTGGATAGGGGTCTGAGAGCTCTCCTCAGCCTGTGTGAGCTTTTGGTTAGCTGGTAAGAGGACCTGTTTGGACGAGGTGAGGGCACTGACAGGAGAAGAGAGGAGTGAGCGCGTGAAGGGGTACCTCAGTACCTGCTACTTCATCAAGAAACAATGGTCTGAGAACCGTTGGAGGTTTGGGTATTTGATCCAGTAATTGGAGGGGAGAAATCAGGTTCCTGAGGTGGGATTGACAGCAGAGCGTCTGGAACATAAGGCAGAGTGTGAGGATCTATTGGAGAAGCATAGTTCAGGATTTGAGCAAAGGAGGGAAAAGGCCTAAACATAGGTGAATTTCCTTCCACCCTTTTGAGCATTTGCAGAAGTTAAAAAGGTCACGCAGAACTTGAGGATCTAGAGACCCCTCGGGGGCCATCGGTTTTGGTTGTCTAATTGGTAATATGGCCAATGCTGTGTACTGAATTTGACGAGGAGTTTGGTTTCCACCATTCATCCCCTATATGCTCACATCCCCAAGACATACAGAAGAAGTCGGCTTTTCCTCACACAACCGTGGCTGTTTGAGGCTTTGATAGTCTGCCGCATAAACATAGTAATCTAGGCTAGCCAACCTGCATCTGGCACAAGTGTCCCTTCATGCATAATAGCAAAACTCATACACTCTTCCTGATAAACCATAACCCTAATATTACAATTAGATGTATAACTCGTTGGAATAAATGTTTGTATATCAATATAAGATTTCCTATATATTTTCAGATATCAATTCACACCATTATTTAAAGTTGGAACCAGTTATATTATTTATTCACATTATGGTCTATTCATGCATCATCTCTGTATTCAGAGACACAGGGTAAACCTATTTGTACCCCCAATACTAATTTATACGTCTTCAAAATATTGCTCCCAGAAATGGTGGAAGAAATACTCATGTCACCTTATCTACATATACATTTTATCACAGTAATATTCTGGACACAAAAAACAAAGGTCACACTTATGTTTCTACCAAAACCTAAATGGAAAGTGAGCATGGATTACTAAAAACATCCACGTTCAGGTTGCCTAATGCTCTCAAATATCAATCCTATTGGTGACTAAATAATTGTTTCTTTCTAAGATTATATATTCACTCAAGCCTGTTGTCAGATCCTATCACTAACTTTATACTTTGCCTGATTTTCTAATGTCTCAATTGATATCTGCTTTCCTACATATTTTCACCAGTTCATAATTGTGACTGACTCTTCACATGAGCTGACATTTACACTCATTCTCTACCCGAAACCCTATTGCTAAAGAACTTTCGGTTCAAATCCTATACTCACTCTTCTTCCATAATCTATCCACTACCTTCCTAATCCTACCGACAATCCCTCTTTGACTGCATGTTCTCTGCTACATTCAATCCTCCGAGGTCACATGCCATTGTATGTCGATTTATCTGAGACATCTGTGAAGAATGTAATTCAAAGCTAAGCATCCCCATCAAGGGCCCAATGCCCTTCTGGGTTTTAAATATTACCTAGATTTCTGTTTTCATACTTATCTTTCACTTCTATATTCTTATAAATATCGCAGGTTCCCAATACCATTATTCATCCAGCAGAATGATTCCTAACTCAAATTGAACATGTTATTAATCATAACCATACACTGTTTCCTCAGTCTAACTTTACAGAAGAGAAGGTACAGAGTTTTTCTTACAATACAGGAATGTAGGGGATCTTCCACTTGCTGAGAACTTCAAGGTCCATGCAGAAATGATCCCTGGAGAAGATGTATGCAGCTATGAAGCACCTGAGAGAGCAAAAGTCATCATCCATGGCAAACAAATTGATCTGGATGGTCTGAATGAGCCACTCTCTTCTCAATGTAGAGAAGGTGGATCAATCCAAGCCTCTGTGGAGAACTGTTCCAGGGTGCCTATGGTTGATATACCATTCTAATTTGTGAAAGTGTCACAGGAAGTAGGGGCAGCCTCCATCTCATGGGACTCTTGGAAGCAAATGTTAAGACATATGGTTAGCAAAGCAGTGACCTCATTCAGTTCCTGAAGGAAGTGACCTCACCTCACTTCCTTGTTAATGGAACTCTCTGAACTTGGGATCCAGGAAGCCAGCCACCCAGAACCAGTCCCAGTACCAGTTTCAGTGTGCTCACTTGATTGGAATTACCATGGACAGAATCAGTCATTTTTGGTACCTACTGATGTGAGGATGGCAAATACCAGGAAAGCTCTGAAGAGGGGACTGTCCTGAAAAAGCAGGTAGTGGCTCACCCCTGGCTACTGAACACCACAGAGAGTTTGCCAAGGGACCAGATCTGAGACAGGACAGGCCATTTCAGGGGAAGGTAGTGTGGCCCACCAGTCAGAGGACAATCCGGATAGTCACAGACCTACTTGGTGGAAGGAGGTGCCTTTGTGGGTGTGGGTGTGAGTTTGAGGTTATGTCTCATGTTCTGAGAATAGGTAGGAAAGGCGGTTTGTTTGGTTTGTACAGGACTGTTTCTAGAATGTCATTTGACATGGTGAGTGTTTCTATATCTGTGTATCCCACTGTGTCTGTGGATGTAGACTTTAGAAAAGAGAATGCATCAATGAATGTTTTTTAACTAGTAGACAGCTTTCCATCATACATCCTGCCCAATTTATGAATAGAGTGTGGCTAGCCTTATTGATGTGCAACACCTGCTATCTTATAAGTTCCTGTTTTCTTCCTGAATTCTGGCCACTTTCCAGAATAGGCTCATGCTTTTGTGTCCAAGATATGTACCCCCTCCAAGTGGCCATGTACTGGATAGCTGAAGGGAATGGGAGCATTTCAGAAAACTCAGATATCAGTGTGACCAGGGAAGTCTCAGTGGAGAAACCCTGCTTTTCGCCATTTGCTTACCTCATATTCTGCTGCCCTGAATATCAGGAGGGTTTGTCCCTCATGCCATTGTTTTGTGAAGCTTGAAGAAAACAGTTTTCAAATGGAAATGAATGGGCATCACCTGTGTCTCTTTGCTAAATGCTTTGGAAAAGGATGTGTCTGAATCAGCCTCTTTACCCTGTGTGAGGCTGTGGCTTAGTTTCTAAGCACCTGATGGATGTAAATAAGGATCCCATATGTGCATCCAAAACCAAAATGGCAAAAAGATGAGTCATTGTGGATGAAGTCTCTTGCCTTTTGCTGTTAGGTTCCTGACCTCCATCAATTGAGAATAGGGATCCATTGGGTCAAATGAGTTCCTCAAAGCCCTGCAGAGGTCCTTGGGTTTTCTCATGACTCTCAATCACATAAAGAATCTATACCTGACAGTCAGTAGGCCTCATATTGGAGAAGCAGAGCAGTATTAAAATCAGGCCTATTTGATCACTCCTGGTTCACAGGAAGAATGTCCTGGCCACTCTGACATTATGCAAGTGAGTGGCAAGGGAGCTTATTTTTGACACTGTCTTGAGCTGCGCCCCTCATGGAAACAACCAGCCAGATTTTATGATGAGGGACTATATGGAAGAAAATGAGGGCCATGTGGGAGTGTTTTGATTTTAATTGTGGTAATTTGTGTGGCAGTTGGAAGAGATGACTGGGTCTACCAGGGCTTGAACTCTGGCGTGATTCCCCTTAGAGACTGAGTACTGGAACTGACCTCAGAGAAGTATTTCCATGAATTGTGTTGTAATTTTAGGAGGCCACGCATGAGAGTTGCCCTTGCAAACTGATCTAGGGCCAAGGTTGCTTTCCACAGAGCACTGGGAATCTCAGCCAGGACATCACATGATTTTATTCTGAAAATCTTTGCAGCCAGAGTTGAGAGGCAAAACACACATGGACCTCACATTGTAGACCTCAATGGGCCTGGCTTCATATGACCTTTTGGCTACTCTTTGGGAAGCCTTGCCTGTGATAATTCTCCAGAGCTTTCTTTGAAATGAGCTTCCTCACCATTTAATGATTCCTGAATGAATTGAAACCCACAGGGCCTCCAACTTCATCCTTGAAAAATGGCTTGATAAATACCATAAAATTTTTGAAATTCCCATGAACAGGTGGCACTAGACAACCTTTGGATCTCCTGTTGCTGATCATGAGTGTACCAGACAGTGCCTCTATTGACTGGGTTACATGAAAATAGTGTAGAACAGAGATGCCAGTAAGTTGGAGCCTGCTGAGTAGTGGGCCTAGAGCAGTGGTTGGCAAGAGTGTGATAAAACATCTGTGGTGGATCCATGTGTATCTGCATTGGCTTCCAAATGGCTTGTGACTGACATGGTGCAGCCAGAAGACCCTTATAAGTAAAGACATATTGTTATATAGAGAGGTTTCAGGGCAGTGTTCAGAATCAGGTTGCTATATGAAAGGGGGCAAGCTATATGGGATAGAAGCCAGGGTGGTACATTCTCCTGCCAACCCTGACCCACCACACGTGACAGAACTCCCTCCAGCACTGTGTTCCAGTTCAACTTTTGTATTTCGTGAAGCAAATACCAAACTCCCAGTGCATCAGCAGGAAAAACCAGGAAACTTGGACGATGAACAAATGGCTTCACAGTCCACGGCGGGGTGGGGGGACACTTAGTCCCCAGTGGCCATAGTTTACCTACAAAGAGAGAATTCAGCACTGCTGCCTCATGTTCATTGAAAAATAAGAAATATGTCCTCCAGGTCACATAGGTGCAGACCCAGCTTTGATGGTCTCAATACAAAGGAAGCTAAAGCTCCTGACAACAACATATATTTCATGGGCCCAACCTCAGAGGCTGTTTCTCAAGAAGTCTTTATTCCTTCAGAGCTTCATGTTTGTGCTGTGTTTACCCTGTCCCTTACTTTTGGAAACTCCTCTACCACATCCAAGGTTGTGAACTCCTGAGCATGTTCCATTCCAGATATATATTCACAGATTTTCAAACTCTTCTCCTCTAATTGTGCCTTAATTGGGGTAAAGGTTATGTCAAGGCATTGTTCTGGATGAGTTTGGAGGATTTTTTGTAGCATATATTTGCCTACCCATTGGATTCAATTTTCAATTTTCCTTTCGAAGTACTGAATCCCTGACACTACACCATACCCTACTTGTCTCTGACTACTAATCCTAATATGATGGAAAAAAATAACCTAAACAGATTGGAAACTCAAGCAGTTCAGAGGAGGCATGGTGTACAGTTGGACTTGCCTTTTGCATGATAAAGTGTAGTTGTTATAAATCTAGTCAATTTTTTGTTGAAATAGTTCTAAATACGTTTTTAAAGTTAACAAATATGTGGATTCTTGTCTCCCTCTCTCTGTAGCCTATTCAGCACATGTAATTTTATATGCACATAAAGATTCCTACCTATTATCACATGTACATTCTTTTGAGATGTCTGATTTGGCAGATACAAATTGTGAGCAGAGATCACTTCTACTAAATGCTGTTGGAACTGAAAATTCAAACTATGTGTTAATGTCCTAGTTGAACAACATTATATATAAATCCATGTTCAGTTAAATAAATATATTTGGATCTGTGGATGATATATATTTCATGATGAATTTCGATTGGCATATATATTGCTACTTTTTAATGTCTGTGTTACACACACACACACACACGCACACACACACACACACACTCTCTCTCTCTCTCTCTCTCTCTCTCTCCAGATTTTTCAAAATATGAAATATATGTGTCTTATTATACATTCTATAAATTCATTCATGTTCATGTATGTGCATTTATAATCAACATTTCACAAGATTATTCTCAGAAATATTCATCCACCTGAAATACATATTATTTCCTAGTACTGACAATTAACTTCAGTGAATGGTGCATACAAATCATAATGTTTCTACAGTAACTCACCCAGTTTAACATGAATGCAAGTATATTCCTATGGGATATGATGTGTGTTTTGACATTCATTTTTATTCAACACTGGTACTTTACTATTTCTTCAGTTTATGCACATCATAGGATATACATTTCATTTACAAGTTCGCAAAATTATAGACATTTGTTTCACTTTCAATCACTTCCTGTTTCAGAAAACATGTATTCCTCCAGGTTTCTTAATGGGTCTCTTCATGAGACTTCTTTCCAAACACATTATTTTTGATTTCCAAAATCACTTGTGAAGCATAACTCACACACCTTTCATGATAATGCATAACCCTAATGTTGACATTAGATGTGCAACTGGTTGAAAAAATGAATGTATATCAATGTAAGGTATTTTAAAATATCAATTCAATCCATTATTTAAAGTGGAATCAGTTATATTATTTTTTCACAGTTTTCATCTATTCATGAATTATCTCTATATTCATAGACACAGGGTCCACCTCATTGTACCCAAAATACTAATTTATACGTCTTCAAAATATTGCTCGCAGAAATAGGGGAAGAAATACCCATGTCACCTGATCTACATATACATTTCATCACAGTAATATTCAGGACACAAAAAGCAAAGGTCACACTTTTGATTGTACCAAACCTAAAAGGAAAGTGAACATGGATTACTAAAAACATGCATGTCCAGTTTGCCTAAAGCTCTCAAATTAAAATCCTATTGGTGACTACATATTTGTTTCTTCCAAAGATTATAAATTCAACCTCAACCCTGTTTAAAAAGTCTAATCTTGTCACTCACTTTATACTTTGCCTGATTTTGTAATATCTCTATTGATATCTTCTTTCCTACATATTTTCCCCAGTTCATCATTGTGACTGAATCTTCACATGTGGTGACATTAACATTCACTCTCTAACCGAAACCCTATTGCTAAAGAACATTTGTTTCAAATCCTATATTCACTCTTCTTCCTAAACCTTCCGACTATCTTCCTAATCCTAACTTCTATCACTTTTTGACTGGATGTTCTATTCTACATTCAATCATCCCAGATACAAGATCCTATGCCATTGTATTTCAATTTATCTGAGACAACTGTGCAGAATGTAATTCAACACTAAGTATCCCAATCAAGGACCCAATGACTTTCTGGGCTTCAAATCTTACATAGATCTGTTTTCATAATTATATTTCACCTATATATTGCTGTATATATTGCAAGTTCCCAATAACTTTATTCATCCTGCAGAATGATTCCTTACCAAAATTGAATCTGTTATTAAACCTAACCATACACTGTTAGATGAATATTACTTTACAGAAGAGCAGGGGCAGAGTTGGTCTTAAAATACAGGAATGTAGGGGATCTTACACCTGCTAAGAACCTCAAAGGTCCATGCAGAAATGATCACTGGAGAAGATGTAGGCAGCCCTGAAGGACCTGAGACAGCAAAAGTCATCTTCCATGGAAAGCAACCTAGTCAGGATGAAGGGTTGTGTCTGAATCAGCCTCTCTCTTCTTAATGTAGAGAAGATGGACAAAACCAGGCCTGTGTGGAGAGCTGTTCACGGGTGCCTATGGTTGATATACCATTCTAACTTGTGAAAGTGTCACAGAAAGTCGGGGCAGCCTTCATCTCATGGGACACTTAGAAGCAACTGTTAGGACAAAGTGGTTGCCAACTCAGTGACCTCATTCAGTTAAGGAAGGAAGTGACCTCACCTCACTTCCTTGGAGATGGAACTCTCTGAACATTGGATCCGGGAAGCCAGGCACCCAGAGCCAGTCCCAGTCTCAGTAACAGTGGTCTCACTTGTTTGGATTTACCAAGGACAGAGTCAGTCTTTCTTGGTACCTACTGATGTGAGGATGGCCAAATGCCAGGAAAGCTCTGAAGAGGGGCCTTTCCTGAGAAAGCAGGTAGTGGCTCACCACTCGCTTCCAACAACTTCACAGAGTTGGCCAAGGAGACGAGATCTGAGATAGGACGGGCCATTTCCGATGAATATAGTATGGCCCACCAGTTAGAGGACACTCCTGAGAGTCACAGACCTACTTGGGAGAAGGAGGTGCCTTTGTGGGTGTGGGTGTGGGTTTGTGGTTTTTTCTCATGTTCTGAGAATATGTAGAAAAGGCTGTTTATTTGGTTAGAAGTGAACTGTTTTTTGTAACTCATTTGACAAGGTGAGTGTTTCCATGTCTGTGTATCCCACTATATCCGTGGTTGTAGACATTAGAAAATAGAATGCATCAATGGATGTGTCCTGTCTAGTAGAAAGGTTCTCAGCATTCATCCTGCCCAATTTTTGAATGGACTGTGGCTTGCCTTATTGATGGGCAACACCTGCTATCTTCCTAAGTTCCTGTTTTCTTGCTGAATTCTGGCCACTCTCCAGAATAGGCTCATGCTTTTGTGTCCAAGATATGTACCATTTCCAATCTCTGTAACATGGCCATGTACAGGATAGCTGAAGGGAATGGCAACCATGTCAGAAAACTCAGATATTAGTGTGACCATGAAAGTTTCAGTGGAGAAACCCTGCTTTGGGGCTTTTGATTACCTAGTGTTCTGTTGCCCTGAATGTTTTTGTTTCTTTATGAGAGATCTAGGGGGCATGGCGTGAGGGACATGAGTTGCCTTTTAGAATTCAGTTGAAGGACATGAGTTGCCTTTTAGAAGTCACTTCGGTTTGAAGACTGGTTGGGGAAGAACAGGTTGTAAAGTCATCTGGGGATTGGTTCTTCTATGAGAGAAACTAAAACCATGAGTACTGATTAAATGTTGCAGCAGTTGGAACATGTCGCTGTATAGAAGTTTCCTCACCACGCTTTAGTATCCCCAGTTATCAGGACTGTCAACTTAACCTTTTAATTTTAGTGTTATAGTTGTCCCTCCCCATAAGATACAGTGTAATAATTTAATGTCATCTGATCCTGCAAAATCTTTTTACTAGTATGACCTCTGTGTCTAATAGAGAAACCTCTACTTCTGGGCTGAATAATCGTACTAGCAAACACCAAGACTACCTGTGTAAGTTAGGAATATCAGTAGGTTTTAAACTAAAAACTTCTGCATCTGGCAGCTCCTTTTGATAGTCTCTTTTTATAGTTATCAGGCATTCCTGTATGAGAATCCTTCTTTGTAGCCTGCAGTCTTACTTTTTTTGGGAGGGTAACATAAAGTGTATATGTAAAAATATTATTATTATTATTAGTAGTAGTAGTATTACTAATTAAAATGCCCAGGAATGGCTATATTTTGGTTTTAGATGTCTTTAATAAATGTTTAAGATGACACAGTCAAAATGACTTTTGTTTCTATCCATTGTTAACAGTCAGCTGAGCTTTTATGGGAGTCATTTCTTGGAAAACTTGAGAGTAGCTTCTCAGTTCTGCTAGTGCCATTTGCGCTAGGTGGGTCTAGGTCTTGCATGACCATGTGGATTCCCTCGGAAGCATCAGTGATGTCTCCCTTCTCTGATGACTCTCCTTATTGTAGCAAATGCACTGACTGGCTTTCTGTTCTCCAGTGATCTCATTAATCTCCCTGATCTGGGGGTTATGTGGCCCAGAGTTGTAAAGCTCTTTAGAGAAGTCCCCTGTTCCCTGGATTCAGACTGACTCAGAGAACAAGAGCCAAATATTGGTTTTCTTGACCCTTTTCATTTAAATTTAATTTTAAATCCTAATCTTAAACATCCAGCAAATAAATTTTAACAACCTAATATTATGAGTACTGGGCTTTAATGTCTATAATTTTATAATTATTTATCTTTTTATTAATTGGAATCTGTATTATTCTGTCTGTCTTGTAGGTAATGACTTATTATCTTAAATTAACACATGTTGTGTTCTTAAATCTACACTTCTGTAAAACACTAACAGGGAATCTTTAGATCACTTATAAGGAAATTACAAAATAAAAATTTTTAACATGAGTAAAAATACTTAGTTTGTGTAATAGCTACCCGGAATTTTTTGGCTGAGTTATGCATTATATCCCCTGTTTGAGATCCTAGTAATCTTGACAAAAAAAAAAAAAAAAAAGAAACTTTTAAAGATAACTTTAAATGAAATTAAATCTGATCTACTGCTTTTGTAGTCATTCTCACATGTACTAAGGTGGGGCACAGAGCCTTATCTCAGGTAAGGCAGGTCTCTTTATGAATCTTAAGTGTTTATGTTCTAAAGCTGATGTTTGTTTTTTTTTTAAGTATCATTTTACAAAGTTTACCTAAATTTTTTGAGTTCACATGAACATTAGCTAACAACTTATGATATCACATTTAAAACATGAATTAAAGAAAGGCTGAAAGTTTTTAACCTTTACATAGATCAGGCTTTCATTAACTTAAAAATACATTTAAATTGTTCTCCAAAGTAAAATGTAACATAAAATTTTACATATCTTATTGAAAACAGGTAAATAAATCCCCAATATATTTTTTTAACATATAACTTTAGAACACCAGAGTGATATAATGCTCTTTTCAAGTTTCTACCTTACAGACTTGTATACCTGGAAGATATGAGCACATTGATAGCATCACAAATACATTGATGTTTCTACATTAACCAAGTTTAGCTTTTAAAGAATTGGCAGTACAGTGCTCTAAAAAAAAACAGTTCTTATTTAATCAGTTGTTTAATTTTTATGGTTGCTTGCTCTAGAAAAAATAAAACTTAATAAACACAATGTTATTGGTAAACTTATGTTTAAAGAAATTTTTGTCTCTTTAACACATGACTGATTTTTACAATCTTATACAGACTTTAGTACAAACTTATACAGACCTTAGTAAATCAATCAGATATCAAACAAAAGTACTCATGAATGAGTAATCCCATATTAAATTTACTTTACTTATTTATCAAATATTAGACAAAAGTTTTGAACAGTGTAAACCATTTTTTGTTGTTGAAGGAAAAGTCCTAGAACAAAGGCATATTAGACCTTTTGTACACATAATTATTTTATTCGATTTTTGAACACCTAGAGAAACCCGTAAGCTTAAATTTAAAGACATTTATTTTTATCTGTTTATCCAATTTAAATTGAATCTTTTAAATCACATGAATTAAAGATCTTTGGATGCACTTTTTAAAATTTGTTTTTATGAGTGCATTTTTTTATGAGCGCTTCTTATATATGTTAATTTGTGTATCATATATATGATATAAGGACACATGTATATATTTATATGCACATACAACACATAACAAAAGTGTGCACACATAATAATAGTAAAGGCCTTGTAGCTTTTCACAGGTAAAATCTCCACTGCAATGTTTCAAAAACTTCACAGTTGGTCAATGATAGAACTGATCAGATTAACATTAACCTAGGTCTTTAAGATTAAAATCATGAGCTCAAAAAAAAAAAAAACAAAAAAAGAAAGAATCTAAGAGTCCTAGAAAAAATGACCAGGAATTAGTAGATACCATACAATTTACCTTTTTTTCCCCCTTAGGCCACAGATCAGTCTCCTACTGAGCTTAGAGGATTCTTTCATTTGCATTTCAAAATAAGTCCTGGCTGAGGTCTGGAAAGAGCTGGAAAAAACTGCTATTCTGAGCAGACACCTCAGGCCTAAGGCATTTTAACCATAATTTTCAGGTTAGGATGCTGAAAATTATGATACAAGTTTAAGATAGAATTCACAAAATTTTATATCTTTACATCTTTTTTGTCAGCAGATACCATACTATGATTTAATATCCTTGTCCAAATTAATGCACTGGTATACACAGTGACATTTTTTCAGGCAACTCAATTCAAAATTGGTAAAAAAAAAAAAAAAAAAAAAGACTGAATGATTGGAAAGTTATTTGCCAACTTGGAAGTAGAGTTCTTCAGTTTTCCATCCTAAGTATTTAAGTTCTCTGGCATGAATTATTTGAAATCATAAACTAAACAATTACCTAAACCGGACTTTTAACTGCAAGATTGTTCAATGCTTCAAAAAACCATTCAGATACCAGATTGTTACAATAAAACATCATCCTTTAGACACACATTCAGCTAAGATCATTCCCAAGAAACAATTTATAATATCAACACATAATTGCACATGTCTTAAAGGGCCAGAAACAAAAACACAAGACAGACACAAAGGAGCTCCAGACTTTGGTTGACGGACAGAAGCCTTTAAAACAGAGAAGAAAAAAGACAAATCTCCTACACCAGTGGCACCATAGATGTCTCCACAAGGGGACCAGATGTTTTCACAGATGGGCAATCTGAAATGTAAAATCAAGGGTCTCCATCGTGACTTCACTGCATTTAGTGTCCCCTTTTTCTTTTTCTCTTTTTTAAAAAGACAGAAGTGGCATAATACTTACAGTGCTGGGAAGGAAGGAGGAAATTCCCTGAATCAACAGGGCTTTGGCAGCTGCTGTGAGTGCTTCAGTCCCTCCATTTACTTACAGGATTAGTTCCTCTGATTCAGTTCCATTCCAAGCATGCTTCATCTCCTAACATTTCAGTAGTCACCTCTAAAAAAGTTCTGGGACTGGGGGGGGGGTGTATCAAAATTTGTAACTTAAAGTTTGTTTCCTGTCCTTAAAGCCAAATAATGCCAATTTCATAATGAGGACAGGGTTTTGAGAAAAAGAAAAAGGGAGGTTTATTGCTTTGCTAACAAAGGAGAAACACAGGGGACTTTGCCCAAAGCTTGTGACTCTCTTGATCTGGAGGGACAAGGGGTTTTAAAGGAGTTTCACTTGTTAACCTGGGAGATACTCAGTTCTTAAGTCCCCAGCAGGCATTGCCCTCTGCAGTGGGTGTGCTCCGGGCAGCCAGCTAGGGGCTTCTCTCATCCTGCTTAACAAAGGGTTCCAAAGTTCATCGCAAGTTTCTTTAAACACATTCCAAAGGGGTCTCAGGATTGCTTACTTTATTACCCATTTTCACGTCCAATATCCTTAAGTTTTTACCACAGAAATCACACACAAAAAAAATGCACAAAACAAACAAACAAACAAACAAACAAAAAAACCAGATAGAACATAAAACAAAACACACACAAAAAAATAAACCTGGCACCACAACAGAAAACAGAGGATCAATGCAACATCTTGCTAAAGGTCATGGGTAGGAGCACATGCGTGCCTGTCGGCACCTCTCTACCCTTCCAGAGAAATTCCCTACAGAACAGAAAAGAGGACAGAATGATTCTCATTACTGTCCGGGACAGGAGTATATGTGAGCCTCCCCAGGCCACTTCTCTGTCTTCAGAAGAGATCTCCCTTAACCTGATATCAGATTTTATAAAGGCACCACTTACCCATGGAGGCCTCCTCCACCAGGTGCTTGCTAATAGTTTTAGTGTGGTGGTTCACTGCAGTGCTCCCCAGACCGAAGGCTCAATCCAAGGCCTTGGAACATCTCAAGCTGTGCACCCCCTATACTGGCTCTCTAGCCTGGAGCCCTGGAGTGAAGGCCAGCTTCAGAATTTCCAGCAGTCTGGTCTTGTGATCTGGTCGGGCAGGGTCATCTTGCTAGGGAACTCCAAAATGATAAACCAGGATGCAAGAAAAGACCACTGACTCCAATTAAAATCAAATTAAGGCAAGCTTATTATTTCAACAGGCCAGGCTGCCTCTCCCTCCCATAACGGCGGGAACAAGACAGAAACCCCACCTTTCCTACAGCCTAGCTATATAGCCCAGAAAGATACACAAAAGGGGTTTACAGATAACAGAACTTTGACAAGCATCACACTAATGGTAGATTACATTTTTTTTTGCTCACCCCAACATCAGAAATTATGAGGACCATTAGAGCCTCAGAGACTCATTGTCTGGCCAGGGAAAGAAAATATTTATGAGGTGTCACTAAAGTTTCAGAGAGCACTGCTATCTTGTCAGAGAGCCAGGCATGGGTGAGTTCAAGACATGGGTAGGCATTCCAAACAGGTTCAGAATTTGCAGTAATGTATAGTAAACCCAAAATTATCTTGTCATGGCTTTGTGGCAAGATGGCTCCCCATTTTAATAAAAGATCAGGTTGGATCTATCAACCCTGTGCCTTACTTTTGGAAACTCCCCTTCCACCAGCAAGGTTGTGAACTCCTGAGGATTTTGCATTCCTGATATGTATTCACAGATTTTCTGTCTCTTCTCTTGTAATTTTGTCTTACCTGGGGCCAAAGTAATGTGAAGGCATTGTTCTGGATAAGAGTGGGAAGAATTTTGTGTAGCACATATTTGCATACACATTAGATTCATTATCTAATTTTCCATTCGAAATACTGAATCCCTGACAACTAATCAATAACATTGAATCTCTGACACTAACCAATAGCTGACTAGACCCTGACTACTAAACCATTATGATGGAGAAAAATAAGCCAAACACAATAGAAATACAAGCAGTTCAGAGGAGGCATGGTGTATAGTTGGACTTTTCTTTTGCATGATAAAGTGTTGGTGTTATAAATCTAGTAAATTTTCTGTTGAAATAGTTCTCCATGTGTTTTTAAAGTTAACAAATATGTGAATTCCTGTCTCCCTTTCTCTGTAGCCTATTCAGCACATGTAATTTTATATGTACATATAGAATACTACCTGGTATCACACATACATACTTTTGAGGTGACAGTGACTAGGAAGATACAAATTGTGAGAAGTGATCACTCCTCCAAAACGCTATTGGAACTGAAAATTCAAACTATGGGTCAGCTTCCTAGTTGAAATACATTATACATAAATCCATGTTTACTAAAATAAATATTTTTGCATCTGTTGATGATATATATTAAATGATGAATTTCGATTGGCATATATATTGCTACTTTTTAATGTCTGTGTGTGTTTTTTGTATATATATATATATATATATATATATATATATATATACACTCTCCAGATTTTTCAAAATATGAAATATATGAGTCTTATATTCACTCCCTGAATTCATTCATGTTCATGTATTTGGATTTATAATCAACTTTTCACAAGATCATTCTTAGAAATATTCATCCACCTGAAATCCATATTTGTTGCCTAGTACTGAAAACTAACTTCAGTGAATGGTGCATTGAAATCCTAATATTTCTGCAGTAACTGACCCAGTTTAACATCAATACGTGTATATTCCAATGGGACATGATGTGTATTTTGACGTTCATTTTTTTACAACACTGGTACATTATTATTTCTTCAGTTTATGCACATCATAGGATATATATTTCATTCACAATTTCACAAATTTATAGTCACCTGTTTCACTTTCAATCTTTTCCTGCTTCAAAACACAAGTATTCCTCCAGGTTTCTTGACTGGTCTTTTCATGAGACTTCTTTCCAAACACATTATTTTCGATTTCCATAATCACTTTTGAAACAAAACTCACACACTCTTCATGATAAACCATAAACCTAATATTAAAATTAGATGCATAACTGGTTGGAATGAATGATTGTTTATCAATATAAGATTTTCTGTATATTTTCAGATATCAATTCAATCCTTTATTTAAATTTGGAAACAGTTATATTGTTTAATGGTAGTATGGTCTATTCTTGCATTATCTCTCTATTCCTAGACACAGGGTACACCTATTTGTAACCCCAATACTAATTTATACATCTTCAAAATATTGCTCCCAGAAATGGTGGAATAAATACACATGCCATCTGATCTACATATACATTTTATCACAGTAGTATTCTGGACACAAAAAGCAAAGGTCACACTTATGATTGTACCAAAGCCTTAATGGAAAGTGAGCATGCATTACTAAAACCATCCATGTCCAGGTTGCCTAATGCTCTCAAATGTCAATCCTATTGGTGACTACATATTTGTTTCTTCCTAAGATTATATATTCAACCTCAAGCCTGTTGAAAATGTCTAATCCTATCAATCACTTTATCATTTGCCTGAATTCCTAATGTCTCTATTGATATATGCTTTCCTACATATTTTCCACAGTTTATCATTGTGACTGACTCTTCACATGTGCTCACATTTACATTCAATCTCTACTCGAAACCCGATTGCTATAAAACTTTTGATCCAAATCCTATACTCACTCTTCTTTCTAAACCTACCGACTATCTTTCTAATAATACCGACTATCCCTTTTTGACTAGAAGTTCTCATCGACATTCCATCATCGAATGTACAAGGTCCTATGCCATTGTACATCAGTTTATCTGAGACAACTCTGCAGAACATAATTCAAAGCTAATTATCCCAATCAAGGGCCCAATGCCCTTCTGGGCTTCAAATCTTACCTAGATTTCTGTTTTCATTCTTATATTTTACTTATACTTTATTGTAAATATCGCAGGTTCCCAATAGCATTATTCATCCTGCAGAATGAATCCTAACCCAAATCAAACCTTTTATTAACCCGAACCATACACTTTTCCCTTCCTAGTTTAACAACATTATACACAAATCCATGTTCAGTAAAATGAATATTTTTGGATCTGTGGATGATATATATTTCATGATGAATTTTGAATGGCATATATATTGCTACTTTTTAAAGTCTGTTTGTGTGTGTGTGTGTGTGTGTGTGTGTGTGTGTGTGTGTATATATATATATATATATATATATATATATATATATATACTCTCCAGATTTTTCAAAATATGAAATATATGTGTCTTATTATACACTCCCTAAATGCATTCATATTCATATATGTGGATTTTTTTTTCGAGCAATCTCCAGAGAGAGAGCTAATGCATCGTTCTCTGGGTTATCTTTTATTACAATTTTTCTCATCATTATAGATTCAGAATATGTCATTGATTACATAATTTAAAACTTTGCCAAGACATGACATTTCCTTAACCATGATTGCGGGTACAAAAAATGCAACATTAATTTACATTTTTCCAGGATATGTCCTTCAGTTATATAATTATTAAAAGTACAGAATCATTAATAAAATACATCACTAATTTACATTTTTCAGATTTTCCGAAGATTTACTATTATTCACAAGATATGCTATTTTCTTATTAACTAATGCCAAACTACATAACCAGACTCTAAGTCTCCTAACCAATTATTAACCTAAAATACACTTGTACTTTATTTCTAATCTAAAATTCCCATCGAAAATAGTCCCTTTAAATCTTATATGGAAAATATTCTTAAGTTTATGAATCATTCTTAAAACATATCAGAAACCTATAAACTAAAAACTTAAGAATTTCTAAACTTAAGAATCTAAATAAAATAATATTTCTAACATTATTCTAAAACTGTGTCTTATAAAGCTGTTTTAATTAATTCTTAAATTTATTCTCATAAAACTGGTTGAGCTGCTTTCTCAAAGAGTTTCTTTGTTTCTCAGTGAAGGTGCACTAGTTCTCATATCTTTATAATCTTTCTCAATAGAAAGTAAGTTATAAAAATCAATCCACTTTCCACCAATATTAACTATGCTCATCATATATCCCTATGTAAAGTAAGAAAGGGTTTATAAAAAGAGAAAAATATATCTTTATATGTTTTAACGTTCCTAAGTGTATAACTTTCCTTAATCAAAAATGAGACTGCATGTGGTGAATTTTGTGAAATAAGCATACTGGTTAGGTTTTATAAGAGACTGGAAATATGGGCTTGGGTTCAAGTTGATATAATCAATGTGGTGCCTAAAATTCTTATGACCTTTCAAAGGATGATTGTTGTCCATTATCAGGTTTGTCCACAATGTACTGAGATAGAAGAACAACCTTCTACTTTGTCCTTGATATGCTGAGGAGTAGTAGAACAGCCTCCAAGGCATGAACTACCTGTTATGTTCCAGCCATCTGAAATTTAATTTGTTTGCCATTTAACATACTCATGCCTCCTGTCAGAAACATAAGCATGAAATGAAAAGTCCCAATTACATAAAAAAGGGTTTCATGGTTTCCGTTTCCCACCAACCAGCGTGGCTTTGCCAGCATTCATCCTCACTATGACCCTGTCAAGACAGTGGGAGAGCGACTTTTCCAACACTTTTTCTCACTGTGACCCTGTCAAGACAGTGAGTGGGAGATCGCCTTCACCATGTTGTTTTTTTTTCTTTTTTTAAGGAATGAACTCCAAGCAATAAATTTTCCTCTTAGAACTGCATTCAATGTGTCACATAGATTCCGATATGTTGTGTCTGTGTTTTCATTTATCTCTAAGAATTTTTTTAATTTCCTTCTTGATGTCTTCTATAACCCATTGATCATTCAGTAACCTATTGTTCATTCTCCAAGTGATGTATGCTTTTTCCTTCCTTCTTTTATTGTTGATTTTTAGTTTCATTCCATTATGATCAGATAAGATGCATGGTATTATCTCTACTCCTTTATATTTTCTAAGAGTTGCCCTGTGACATAATATATGTTCTATTTTTGAGAAGGATCCATGTGCTGCTGAGAAAAAAGTGTAACTGCTTGATGTTGGGTGGTATATTCTATATGTCAATTAAATCTAGATTATTAATTGTGTTATTTGTGTTAATTGTGTCATTGAGTTCTATAGTTTCCTTATTCAACTTTTGTTTGGAAGATCTGTCCAGTTGCGAGAGAGGTGTGTTGTAGCCTCCCATGATTATTGTAGGTGGTCTATTTGACTCTTGAACTTGAGAAGAGTTTGTTTGATGAAAATAGTTGCACCATTGTTTGGGGCATATATATTTATGATTGTTATGTCTTGTTGGTGTATGGTTCCGTTAAGCAGTATGTAGTGGCCCACTTTATCCCTTTTGATTAACTTTGGCTTGATATCTATTTTATTTGATATGAGTATGAACACTCCTGCTTGTTTCCGAAGTCCATATGAGTGATATGATTTTTCCCAACCTTTCACTTTCAGCCTATGTATGTTTTCTCCTATCAAATGCGTCACCTCTAGACAGCACATTGTTGGGTATTGTTTTGTGATCCATTCTACTAGCTTGTGTCTCTTAATTGGTGTGTTTAAGCCATTTACATTTAGGGTTATTATTGATATATGGGTTGTGCTTCCAGTCATATATGTTTATTTCTGTTATGAAACATGGTTTGTTTTCCTCTTTGATTATTTCCCACCCCTTTACTGTCCTACCTCCCACAGTTGGTTTTCATTGTTATTTTGAATTCATTCATATTCATACATGTGGATTTATAATAAACTTTTCACAAGATTATTCTCAGAAATATTCACCCACCTGAAATATATATTTGTTTGCTAGTACTAAAAACTATCTTCAGTAAATGGTGCATAAATATCCTACTATTTCTACAGTAACTGACCCAGTTTCACATCAATGCAAGTAGATTCCTATGACACATGATGTGTATTTTGAAGTTCATTTCTATTCAACACTGGTACATTACTATTTCTTCAGTTTAGGCACATCATATTATATATATTTCATCCACAATTTATCAAATTGATAGGCGTTTGTTTCACTTTCAATCACTTCCTGATTCACAACACATCTATTCCTCCATGTTTCTTGACTGCTCTTTTCATGAGACTTCCTTCCAAACACATTATTTTCAATTTCCATTGTCACTTTTGAAGCAAAACTCACACACCCGTCATGATAAACCATAACCGTAATATTACCATTATATGTATAATTGGTTTGAATTAATGATTGAATATCAATATAAGATTTCCTGTATATTTTCAGATATCAATTCAATCCATTATTTAAAGTGTAATCAGTTATATTATTTATTCACAATATGGTCTCTTCATGCATTGTCTGTATATACATAGACACAGGTTACACCTCTTTGTACCCCCAATACTAATTTATATGTCTTCAAAATATTGCTCCCAGAAATGGTGGAAGAAATAGTCATGTCACCTGATCTACATATGCATTTTATCACAGTAATATTCAGAACAAAAAATGCAAAGTTCGCATTTATGATTGTACCAAACCCTAAATGGAACGTGAACATGGATTACAAAAAATATCCATGTCCAATTTGCCTAATGCTCTCAAATGTCAATCCTATTGGTGACTTCATATTTGTTTCTTTCTAAGATTATATATTCAAACTAACCCTATGAAACTGTCTAATCCTATCACTCACTTTATACTTTGTCTCATTTTGTAATGTCTCTATTGATATCTGCTTTCCTAAATATTTTCCCCAGTTCATCATTGTGACTCAATCTTCACATGTGCTGACATTGACATTCACTCTCTAACCGAAACCCTATTGCAAAAAAAATTTGGTCCAAATCCTATAATCACTCTTTTTTCTAAACCTACTTACTATCTTCATAATCCTACCAACTGTCTCTTTTTGAATGGATGTTCTCTTCGACATTCAATCATCCAAGGTACAAGGTCCTATGCCATTTTATATCAATTTATCTGAGGCATGTGTGCAGAACATAATTCAAAACTAAGTATCCCAATCAAAGGCCCAATGCCCTTCTGGGTTTCAAATCTTACCTAGATTTCTGTTTTCACACTTATATTTCACCTATATATTCTTGTAAATATCACAGGTTCCAAATAACATTATTCATCCCGCATAATGATTTCTAACCCAAATCGAACATGTTATTAACACTAACCATACACCGTTCCCTCAATCTAACTTTACAGAAGAGCAGGGACAGTGTTGGTCTTACAATACAGGAATGTAGGGGATCTTCCACCTGCTGAGAACCTCAAAGGTCCATGCAGAAACAATCCCTGGAGAAGATGTATGCAGCTATAAAGGACTTGAGAGAGCAAAAGTCATCCTCCATGGTAAACAACCTGGTCAGGATAAAGGTTTGTGTCTGAATGAGCCTCTCTCTTCTTAATGTAGAGAAGATGGACCATGCAGACCTGTGTGGAGAACTGTTCCCAGGTGCCTATGGTTTATATACCATTCTAACTTGTGAAACTGTCACAGGAATTAGGGGCTGCCTCCATTTCAACGGACCATAGCAAGCAACTGTTAGGACAAAGTGGTTGCCAAGGCAGTGACCTCATTCAGTTCCTGAAGGAAGTGACCTCACCTCACTTCCTTGGTTTTGGAACTCTCTGATCGTGGGATCCAGGAAAGAAGGCACCCAGAGCTAGTCCCTGTCCCAGTTCCAGGGTCTCACTTGTTTGGATTTACCAAGGACAGCGTCAGTCTTTCTTGGTACCTACTTATGTGAGGTGGGCCAAATGCCAGAAGAGCTCAGAAGAGGGGCCTTTCCTGAGAAAACAGGTAGTGGCTCACCGCTGGCTTCTCTCAACTTCACAGAGTTGAACAAGGAGACCAGATCTGAGTCAAGACAGGCCAATTCGGGGGAACATACTGTGGCCCGCTAGTCAGAGAACACTCTGGATAGTCTCAGACCTACTTGGGGGAAGGAGGTGCCTTTGTGGGTGTGGGTGTGGGTTTGGGGTTTTGTCTCATGTTCTGAGAATAGGTAGGAAAGGCGGTTTGTTTGGTTTGGTGTGAACTGTTTCTGGTAAGTCGTTTGACAAGGCAAGGGTTTCTATGTTTGTGTATCCCACTGTGTCCGTAGTTGTAAACATTAGAAAAGAGAATGCATCAATGAATGTTTCCTGTCTAGTAGAAAGCTTCCCAGGATTCACCTTGCCCAATTGATGAATGGACTGTGGCTTGACCTATGGATGGGCAACAGCTACTATCTTCCTATGTTCCTGTTTTAGTCCTGAATTCTGGTCACTCTCCAAAACAGGCTCATGATTTTTTGTCCAAGATAAGTACCACCTCCAAGCTCTGTGACATTGCCATGTACTGGATAGCTGAAGGGAATGGCGAGCATCTCAGAAAACTCAGATATCAGTGTTACCAATAAAGTCTCAGTGGAGATACCCTGCTTTGGGCCTTTTGCTTGCCTATTGTTCTGGTGCCCTGAATGTCAGGAAGGTCTTTGCCTCAGGCCACCCTTTTGAGAAGCCTGAAGAAAACAGTTTTCAAATTGAAATGAGTGGACATCACCTGTGGCTCTTTGCTTAATTGCTTTGGAAAGGGACGTGTCTGAATCAGCATTTTGGCCTTGTGTGATGCTGTGGCTTAGAGTCTCATCACCTGTTGGATCTAAAGAACATCCCATGTGTGCATCCAAAACCAAAATGGGCAGAAGAGCACTCATTGTGGATGAAGTCTAACCAACTCCTCTAACCAACTCACAGTGAAAGTGCTTTGGAAAGGGACGTGTCTGAATCAGCATTTTGGCCTTGTGTGATGCTGTGGCTTAGAGTCTCATCACCTGTTGGATCTAAAGAACATCCCATGTGTGCATCCAAAACCAAAATGGGCAGAAGAGCACTCATTGTGGATGAAGTCTAACCAACTCCTCTAACCAACTCACAGTGAAAGTAAATAACTTTGAATTTGAGGGGACCCCGGTAAACATGAAGTGGATACAGGGGCAATATATTCATCCCTTAAGGCCCCATTGGGCCCTGTATCAAATAAAATGTCTCTAGTTCAAGGGGCTAATGGCAGTAAATATCGGGCTTGGACAAATAAGAGTACCATGGACCTGGGGAAAGGAAAAATCCATCACTCCTTCCTAGTAATCCCAGAATGCCCGGCCCCATTAATGGGTAGAGATCTGCTCACCAAGCTCTGGGCCAAAATAACTTTTAACATTGAAGGCCCCCAAGTGGAATTTATAAATCCTTCAGTAAAAGCCCCTATAGTCACGGCTCTATCAATGTCAGTAGAAAATGTACATCAACTCACTCACATTGGTTCAAAGAAACTACAGGCATTCCTGAAGGATCAAGAACAGAGTTTTCCACTAACCGACTCACAGCGAAAGAAAATAACTGAATGGGTATCTAAAGACTGTCGGGTCCATCAATTGGTTAATGGTTACCCTTCCAAGCTTCCTGCAGGAAAGCACCTTCGAGTAACCAGACCAGGACACTTCTCGGAAGTGGACTTTACTAAAATTAAGCCAGCAAGGTATGGACTTAAATATCTCCTAGTCTTTGTAGATACATTTTCAGGATGGATTGAAGCCTTCCCAACAGGAAAAAAAAAAAAGAAGAAGAAAAAAAAAACATGGCGCAAATGGTGGTCAAGATCATGCTGAAAGATATTTTTCCAAGATACGGCCTGCCTAATGTAATAGGGTATGATAATGGACTGGCGTTCATGGCTCAGGTAAGTCATGGGTTAACCAGTACCCTGGTGATTAATTGGTAGTTACATTATGCTTATAGACCCCAGAACTCAGGACAGGTAGAAAAAATAAATAGAACCATTAAAGAGACCTTAATGAAATTAAGCTTAGAGACCAGCATAAAAGATTGGACTATGCTCCTGCCTTATGCACTGTTTCATGCAAGAAATACTCCCTCTGTTTCTTTGTGTAACCTCTCCCCCTGTGAAATTCTCTATGGTGCCCCTCCATCAGTAAGAGACCTAACCCCAACTCTAAGACCTATGGATCCATTCCACACCCCCGTCCTTACAGACTTAAAGCTCTTGAAAGAACTCAGTGATACCTGTTAAAACAGCTGGCCATGGCCTACCAACCAGGGGATGAGGGGACTCCACATTGACATCAAGTAAGAGAATTCATCTACATAACACAACATCAGGTGTCATCCCTGGAACCCCGCTGGAAAAGAACTTACCAGGTGCTACTTATAACACCTAAAGCAATAAAAGTAGATGGAATCACTTCCTGGATCCATGCCTCTCATCTCATGTCTGTGCCCTGTCCAGACTATTTCTGGAAACTGGAAATGACTGGTAACCCTTTCAAATAGCGTATTTGGCATGTGGATAAAGCTATAGACTCTCCCATTGGCAACCAGTAGTCCTAACCCTCATCAGCCCATTCAGCAGCGATGGCTGATCACAAATCCTCATAGAAAAGAAGAATAGTCTATGTTGCATACAGCCCCTTTAGGGACCTGTTGACCATCTAAACACCCAGATATTTGTCAGCTGGCTATAGGTTTTTCCTATTGGGATATCCCTGATAAAGCGTATCCCAATAAATTTCCATTAAATCCCTTCCATTTCATAGATAATGGAAACAAACATTATGGTGTAGGGACACGCCAGCCAGATGCAGGTTGGCTAGGCTAGATTACTATGTTTTTCCAGTGGACTATCAAAGCCAGAAACAGCCACAGCTGTTTGGAGGAAAAGCCGACTTCTTCTGTAAGTCATGGGGATGTTAGCATACAAAGACTACCTGGTGGAACCCAAACTCTTCATCAAATTCAATACACAGCATTGGCCATATTACCAATTAGACAACCAAAACCGATGGCCCTCAGAGGGGTCTCTAGATCCTCAAATTCTGAGTGATCTTTTTAGCTTCTGCAAGTGCTCAAAAGGGTGGAAGGAGATTCTCCTATATTGAGGCCTTTTCCCTCCTTTGCTCACATTCTGAACTATGCTTCTCCAATAGATCCTAACCCTCAGCCTTCTGCTCCAGACTCTCTGCTGTCAATCCCACCTCAGCAACCTGAATTCTCCCCTCCAATTACTAGATCAAAAATCAAAACCTCTGCTAGTCCTCAGACTATTTCCCCCTTCCTGAGGTATCAGGTACTGAGGTAGCCCTCCACCTACTAACTCCTCTCTTCTCCAGTCGGTGCCCACAGCAGGTCCCATCAGGTTCTCTTACCAGCTAACCCAAAGCTCAAACCAGCTGAGGAGATCCCTCAGGCCCCTATCCAAGATGAAATGAAAATGGCCTTTAAAGTTGCTTTGTCATCACTGAAAACAGGTGACTAAGAATTTAAAGTCCCTCACAGGCTTTTTGGGATCCTCACTCCTGACGTCCCCTGTGCTCTACCTTTTCTACTGCTCAAGTTTTTCTTGCTAGAAAAATCCGAAACCCCTTTCCCACTATTCTTTTACACCTCTCCTTACTCATTCTCAGATCTTCAGAGCTGCTCTCAGCCTTGCCTTCCACGTCTTCCCCCTCTGTACCAGGCCCACGGAAAAGTCTTAAATGACTTCTCCAAAAGTCAGTGTTCAATGTAGATAAACTTCCTCTTTTCGTGTTGCCCTGTTCTACTTGGCCAGTGGCTGGAAAAATCAGCACTCCTAAGCTAGACACCCCCTTATGAGTTCATCACAAAATATGTGAATAAGACCTCTGGCCTTGAATTGGGGCTTCACATAGATGGCTACAATTCTAAGATAAATAAGTTACCAACTAGGCTCCATGGTAACAGCTGGCAGGGAGAAAATAATAGAGAAAAAAAAAAGCTCTCCCCCTTTCAGTTGTCCTTGAAAATTTAACTTGCCCAGAACAAAGGAAAAAATAACAGAAACAAAAACTGCTTTTTGTGAACTTCTGCAGACTGTGAACTTCTGAGCTCCTTCCCTTACATGTTGGGTACAAATTCTGAAACAACCTAAACTTTGGGTTCAGGGGATTAATTGATTACAACAGAAGCAATGCTCTCTAAGTCCGTTTGCAATGAAATAGGACTGTTTCCCTTTCTTCAGTGCTATCTTATGTGCCTTGCCTTGTCTGTCCCTACAACAGAAAGATTATATATACTTAAACATTGTTTATGTTTTCATGAAATGGTTAACAGATATGATTAATTATGTAATGGTGCAGATGTTTCCCATAGTGCTATGATGACGCAGGTACATTTAAAGATCAAATAGGAGGGCATACAACCCAGTTGCGCCCAGAACCTGTATCTCTCACTTTAGCCATCCTATTAGGAATAGGAGTTGCTGCAGGAGTGGGCACAGGAACTACTGCCCTAGTCCATGGGACACAACAAATGACCCAATTAGAAGCAGCAATAGACCAATATATAAAGATATTAGAATCCTCCATCACAGCTTTGCAGGAATCTTTAACCTCTCTCTCTGAAGTTGTTTTACAGAACAGGCAAGGGTTAAACCTCCTCTTCATGAGAGAACAGGGACTTTGTGCTGCATTGAGAGAAGAATGTTGTTTTTATGCCGACCATACTGGAGTTGTAAAAGAACCTATGAGTATATTAAGAAAATGCCTTTAAGAGTGTCAACGAGAGAGAGAGGCCCAAAAAGAGTGGTTTGAGTCTTGGTTCACACATTCCTTCTGGTTAACTATGCTTTCATCAGCCCTGGCATGTCCATTAATAATCCTCATATTGTTGCGAACTATAGGACCCTGTTGTCTCAACAATGTAGTTTCCTTTCTCCAAGCTGAAATCAGACAACTTCAATTTATGGTAATCAGACAACAATATACCCCACTAGCAGATATAAAATGTAATACCCCTCAATGATCACTTTTATGATTAAAAGTAACCCGAAGAAAAATTGGGTAATGAAAGGTTAATAAAATAGGTACCTGTCACTTCCTGTTTTTCTCTATGCTTAACAAAACACTGTTGAAAACTTGAGAACTGTTTGCTAATCTTGTTCCCAGAATGTGCTGTCGCCAACTGCCAAACTGCAGAATGTACTCTGTAACCTGGTTGAAAGCAAACCGCCCACTTGCCCTGAGGCATCAATAAACTTCCATCCCTGACTTCTCCAAGGAAATTATATAAGCTCTGCTTAAGCTGTTCTCAGGGCTCTCTGCTCTATTCAAGTGAGCTCTGAGCCCCAGCATGCTGGACCCGCAATAAACCCTTTGTTGTTGCATGATACAGTCTTTTGGTGGTCTCTTCCTCCTATGCTCGCCCAACCATTACAATATTTCACCTCTATATTCTTATAAATATCACAGGTTCCCAATACCATTATTCATTCAGCAAAATGATTCTTAACACAAATCGAACATGTTTTTAATCCTAACCATACCCTCTTCCCTCAATGTAACTTTACAGAAGAGCAGGCACAGACTTGGTCATACAATACAAGAATGTAGGGGAACTTTCACCTGCTGAGAACCTCAAAGGTCCATGCAGATATGATCCATGGAGAAGATGTACGCAGCTATGAAGGACCTGAGAGAGTGAAAAACATCTTCCATGTCAAACAACCTGGTCAGGATGAAGGGTTGTGTCTGAATCAGGCTCTCCCTTCTTAATGTAGAGAAGATGGACCAAACCACGCCTGTGTGGGTAGCTGTTCCTGGGTGCCTATGGTTGATATACCATTCTATCTTGTGAAACTGTCACAGGTAGTAGGGGCAGCCTGCATCTCCTTGGACCCTTGGAAGCAACTGTTAGTACAAAGTGGTTGCCAATGCAGTGACCTCATTCAGTTCCTGAAGGAAGTGACCTCATCTCACTTCCCTGTTGATGGAACTCTCTGATCTTGGGATCCAGGAAGCCAGGAACACAGAGCCAGTCCCAGTCCCAGTCCCATGGGTCTCACTTGTTTGGATTTACCAAGGACAGAGTCAGTCTTTCTTGGTACCTACTGATATGAGGATGCCAAAATGCCAAGAGAGTTCTGAAGAGGAACCTTTCCTGGGAAAAAAAGGTAGTTGCTCACTGCTGGCTCCTGACAACTTCATAGTGTTGGCTAACGAGAACAGATCTGAGACAGGACATGCCATTTTGAGGGAACATACTATGGCCCACCAGTCAGAGGACACTCCAGATATTCTCAGAATTACTTGGGGAAAGGAGGTGCCTCAGTGGCTGTTGGTGTAGGTTTGTGGTTTTCCCTTTTTTTGAGAATAGGTAGGAAAGGCGGTTTGTTTGGATTTAGTGAACATTTTCTAGTAAATCCTTTGACAAGGGGTGTGTTTCTATGTCTGTATATCCAACGGTGTCTGTGGTTGTAGACATGAGAAGAGAGAATGCATCAATGGCTGTGTCCTGTCTAGCAGAAAGAATCTTAGCATTCATCCTGCCCAATTTATGAATGGACTGCGGCTTGCTTTATGGATGGACAACACCTACTATCCTCCTAATTTCTTATTTTCTTTCTGAATTCTGGCCTCTCTCAAAAATAGGCTCATGGATTTGTGTCCAAGATATGTAACAACTCCAAGCTCTGTGACATGGCCATGTACTGGATAGCTGAAGGGAATGGTGAGCTTCTTAGAAAACTCAGATATCAGTGTGACCAGTAAAGTCTCAGTGGAGAAACCCTGCTTTGGGCCTTTTTCTTACCTATTGTTTTATTGCCCTGAATGTCAGGAAGGACTCTGCCTCAGGCCACCCCTTTGTGAAGCCTGAATAAAAGAGTTCTCAAATGGAAATGAATGGTCATCACCTGTGGCTGTTTCCTTAATTGCTTTGGAAAGGGATGTGTCTGAATAAGATTCTTGGCCCTGTGTGAGACTGTGGCTTAGATTCTCAGCACCAGATGGATTAAAAGAAAGATCATATGTGTGTATCCAATACCAAAATTGCCAAAAGAGCACTTATTGTGCATAAACTCTCTCGCCTTCCTATGTAAAGTTCCTGACCTCCATTAAGTGAGAATGGGAATCCTTTGGGTCAAAAAAGATCTTCAAAGCCCTGCAGAGGCGAGCCTATACTTGCTTGGGTTTTCTCATGACTCCATTTCACATAAAGAATCTAAACCCCACAGTCATTAGGCCTCAAATTGGAGAAGTGGAGCAGCATTAACGGCAGGCCTATCTGATCACTCCTGGTTCACAAGAATGGTGTCCATGCCTGACTTTAGGCAAATGAGGAAAAAGGGAGCTTATTTTGGACACTTTCCTGAGCTGCACGCCTCATGGAAACCTCCAGTCAGATGTAATGATGAGTGTCTCTATGGAAGAAGATGAGGGACATGTGGGAGTGTTTTGGTTTTAATTGTGGACCTTTTTATCAAGGTTGTAACAGATGACTTGGTCCACCTGGGCTTGAACTCTGGTGTGATTCCCCTTAGAGACTGAGTTCAGGAACTGACCTCAGAGAAGTATTGCCATGAATTTTGTCGGTATTTTATTAGGCCACACATGAGTGTCGCCTAGGAAACTGAGATGTAGGCCCAGGGTGGCTTTCCACAGAGCACTGGGAATCTCAGCCAGGATATCACATGATTTTATTCTGAAAGACTTGGCAGCCATAATTGACAGTCAAAACACACATGGACCTCACATTGTAGACCTCAATGGGCCTGGCTTCATGTGACCTTTTGGCCAGTCTTTGGGAAGTCTTGCCTGTGACAGTCCTCCAGAGCATTCATTAAAATGAGCTTACTCACCATTTAATGGTTCCAGAATGAATTGAAACCCACAGTGAATCCAACTTCATCCTTGAAAAATGGCTAGATAAATACCATAAAATTTTTAAAATTCCCATGACCAGTTGCCACTGGAGAAACTTGGATGTCCTGTTGCTGATTATGAGTATACCAGACAGTGCCTTGATTGACAGGGTTTCATGAAAAAGGTGTAGAACAGATATGCCAGTACGTAGGAGCCTTCTGAGTAGTGAGTCAAGAGCAGTGGTGGGCAGGTGTGTGATAAAACATATGTGATGGGGCCATATGGATCTGCCATTGACTTCCAAATCGCTTGTGACTGACATGGTGCAGCTAGCAGACCCTTATATGTAAAGGCATATTGTTATATGGAGAGGTTTGACCCTATCCCTTACTTTTGGAAACTCCTCTACCTCCTTCAACTTTATGTACTCCTGAGCATATTCCATTCCAGATTTGTATTCACAGAATTCCTCACTCTTCTCCTCTAATTGTGTCTTACTTGGGGCCAAGGTATTGTCAAGGCATTGTTCTGGATGAGAGCGGGAAGATTTTTGTGTAGCACATATTTGCATACACATTGGATTCATTTTCCAATTTTCCATTTGGAATACTGAATCCCTGACACTAACACATACCCTACTAGACTCTGACTACTAATTCTAGTATGAAGGAGAAAAATAAGCCAAATGGAATAGAAATACAAGCAGTTCAGAGGATACATGGTGTATAGTTGGACTTACCTTTTGCATTATACATGGTAGGACTAAAATATCTAGTCAATTTTTTGTTGAAATAGTTCTCCATGTGTTTTTAAAGTTATCAAATATGTGAATTCCAGTCTCCCTTTCATCACGTGTATTTTTATATGCACATACATAATCCTACATTGTATCACACTTACAATCTTGTGAGGAGTCTGATGGGAGATAGCAATTGTGAGAACAGATCACTCCTCCAAAACGCTGTTGGAACTCAAAATTCAACCTATGGTTGAGTTTTCTAGTAGAACAAAATTATACAGAAATCCATGTTTAGTAAAATGAGTATTTTTGGATCTATGGATGATATATATTTCACGATGAATGTCGATTGGCATATACATTGCTACTTTTTAATGTCTATGTGTGTGTTTTGTGTGTATATATATACACACAAAACACTCGCCAGATTTTTCAAAATATGAAATATATGTATTTTATTTACACTCCCTATATTCATTCATGTTCATATATGTGAATTTATAATCTAGTTTTCACAAGATTATTCTCAGAAATATTCATCCACCTGAAATTTATATTTGTTTCCTAGTACTGAAAACTAACTACAGTGAATGATTCATACAAATCCTAATATTTCTACTGTAACTGACCCAGTTTGACATCAATGCAAGTAGATTCCTATGGGACATGATGTGTATTATGATGTTCATTTTCATTCAACACTGGTACATTACTATTTCTTCATTTTATGCACAACATAGGGTATATATTTCATCCACAAGTTAGCAAATTTATACGCATTTGTTTCACTTTCAATCACTTCCCGGTTCAGAACACACATATTCCTCCATGTTTCTTGACTGGTCTTTTCATGAGACTTCTTTCCAAATACATTATTTTCGATTTCCATAATCACTTTTGAAGCAAAACTCACACACCCTTCATGATAAACCATAACCCTAATATCACCATTAGATATATTGCTGGTTGGAATGAATGATTGTATATCAATATAAGATTTCTTATATATTTTCTGATATCAATTAAATTCATTATTTAAAGTGGTAAGAGTTATATTATTTATTCACCTTATGGTCTATTTATGTATTATCTCTATATTCATAGACACAGGGTACACCTCTTTGTACCCCAAATACTAATTTATACATCTTCAAAACATTGTTCCCAGAAATGGTGGAAGAAATAGTCATGTCACCTGTTCTACATATACATGATATCACAATAATATTCTGGACACAAATACAAAGGTCACATTTAGTTTGTACCTATGCCTAAATGGAATGTGACCATGGATTACAAAAAACATCCATGTCCAGTTTGCCTAATGCTCTCAAATGTCAATCCTATTGGTGACTGCATATTTGTTTCTTCCTAATCTTATATATTCAACTTCAACCCTGTTGAAAATATCTAATTCTATCACTCACTTTATACTTTGCCTGGTTTCCTAATGTCTCTATTGATATCTGCTTTCCTAAATATTTTCCCCAGTTCATCATTGTGACTGACCCTTCACATTTGCTGACATTGACATTCACTCTCTAACCGAAACCCTATTGCTAAAGAACATTTGGTCCAAGACCAGGTGGCACTGGATGACATTGGATGTCCTGTTGCTGACCATGAGGGTACCAGACAGTGCCTTGATTTACTGGGTTTTATGAAAATGTTGTAGAAGAGAGATGCTAGTAAGTTGATGCCTGCTGAGTAGTGGGCCTAGAGCAGTGGTGTGCAGGTGCGTGCTAAAACTTCTGTGGTGGGGTCATGTGGATCTTCCATTGGCTTCTGAATGTCTTGTGTCTGACATGGTGCAGCCAGCACACCCTTGTATGTAAAGGCATCTTGTTATATGGAGAGGGTTCAGAGCAATGTTCAGAATCAGAAAGCTATGGTAAAGGGGACAAGCTATGTGGGATAGAAGCCTGGTTGGTGTATTCTCCTGCTGTCCCTGACCCAACAAACGTGTGAGAAATCGCTGCAACACTGTGTCCCTGTTGAACTCATTGTATTTTGTGAAGCAAATACAAAACTCCCACTGCATGTGAAGAAACACCATGAAAAGTGGAGGATAACCAAATAGCTTCACAGTCCACACGGGGAGACACTTAAACCCCAGGGGCCACAGTTTACCTACAAAGAGAGAATTCAGCACTGTTGCCTCATGTTCATTTGAAAATAAGAGACCATGTTCTCCAGGTCACATAGATGCAGACCCAGGTTTGATGGTCTCACTAGAAAGGAAGCTAAAGCTAATGAAAACAACATTTTTTTCAAGTGCCCAACCTCAAAGGCAGTTTCTCCAGAAGTCTTTAGGCCGGAGGAGCTCTATGTTTGTGGAGTTTTTACCCTATCCCTTACTTTTGGAAACTCCTCTACCACCTCCAAGGTTGTGAACTCCTGAGCATTTTCCATTCCAGATATGTATTCACATATTTTCTAACTCTTCTCCTGTAATTGTGTCTCACTTGGGGCGAAGGTAATGTGAAGGCATTGTTCTGAATGAGAGTTGGAAGATTTTTGTGTAACACATATTTGAATACTCATTAGATTCATTTTCCAATTTTACATTCGAAATACTGAATCCCTGACACTGACACATACCCTTCTAGAATCTGACTCCTATTTCTTATATGATGGAAAAAAATAACCCAAACTGAATTGAAATACAAGCAGTTCAGTGGAGGCATGGTGTATATTTGGACTTGCCTTTTGCATGATAAAGGGTAGGTGTTATAATCTAGTCAATTTTTAATTGAAATAGTTCTCCATGTGTTGTTAAAGCTAAGAAATATGTGAATTCCTGACTCCCATTCTCTTAGCCTATTCAGCACATGTATTTTTATATGCACCTATAGAATCCTACCTAATATCACACTTATATTTTTTGAAGTGGATGACTTGGCAGATACAAATTCTGAGAAGAGAGCACTGCTCATTAACGCTGTTGGAACTGAGAATTCAACCTATGGGTGAGCTTCCTAGTAGAACAGCATTATATCTAAATCAATGGTCAGTGAAATAAATATTTTTGCATCGGTTGATGATATATATTTCATGATGAATTTGGATTGGCAAATATATTGCTACTTTTTAATTTCTTGGTGTTTGTTCATATATATATATATATATATATATATATATATATATATATATATATATATATATTCATTCTCCAGATTTTTCAAAATATGAAATATATGTGTTTTATTTACACTCCCTAAATTCATTCATGTTCATGTATGTGGATTTAAAATCAACTTTTCACAAGATTATTCTCAGAAATATTCGCCACCTGAAATACATATTTGTTTCCTAGTACTGAAAACTAACTTCTGTGAATGTTGCATACAAATCCTAACATTTCTACAGTAACTGACCCAGTTTAACATCAATGCAAATAGATTCCTATGGGACATTATGTGTATTATGATGTTCATTTTTATTCAACACTGGTAGATTACTAAATCTTCAGTTTATGTATATCATATTATATATATTTCATCCAAAAGTTCAGAAATTAATAGGCATATGTTTCACTTTCAATCACTTCCTTCTTCAGAACACATGTATTTCTCCAGGTCTGTTGACTGGTCTTTTCATGAGACTTCTTTCCTTCTTTCCAAACACTTTATTTCAGATTTCCATAATCACTTTTGAAGCAAAACTCACACACTCTTCATGATAAACCATAACACTATTATTACCATTGGATGTATAACTGGTTGGAATGAATGATTGTATATCAATATAAGATTTCCTGTATATATTCAGATATCAATTCAATCCATTATTTAAAGTTGGAACCGGTTATATTTTTTATTCACAATGTGGTCTATTCGTACATTATCTCTATATTCATAGACACAGGGTACAAATAATTGTACCCCCAATACTAATATATACGTCTTATTTTCTCCCCGAATTCTGCCCACTCTCCAGAATATTCTCATGGTTTTGTGTCTAGGATATGTACCACCTCCAAACTCTGTGACATGGCCATGTACTAGATAGCTGATGGGAAAGGGACCATCTCGAAAACTGAGATATAAGTGTGACCAGGAAAGTCTCACTGGAGAAACCCTGCTTTGGGCCATTTGCTTACCAAAGTTTCTGTTACTCTGAATGTCAGGAAGGTCTTTGCCTCAGGTCAACCCTTTGTGAAGCCTGAAGAAAACAGTTTTCAAATGGAAATGAATGGGCATCACCTGTGAATCTTGTCTTAATTGCTTTGTAAAAGGATCTGGTTCAGCCTCTTGGCCCTGTGTGAGGCTGTGGCTTAGTTTATCAGAACCTGATAGATCTAAAAATGATCCCTTGTGTGAATTCAAAACCAAAAGGGCAAATAGAGCAGTCATTGTGGATGAAGTTTCTTGCCTTCCTCTTTTAGATTCCTGACATCCATCAAGTGAGAATAGGGATCCTTTGGGTCAAATAATTTTTTCAAACCCCTGCAGAGGCTAGGCCAAAGGTGTTTGGGTTTTCACATGACTCCAATTCACATAAAGAATCTGTACCCGAGAAGATCCAACATGGCGGCGGGCAGAGAGGCTGCACTTTCACTGTACTCCCAGTGATGGGGGCATAAAGTTGCAAGGATAACTCTTGGATCCTTCCAACGGAGATTCTCCTAGCAAAATTCCATTGAAGAGAGACCACCCGGGAGCTACTAGGATTTTTTTAAAACGTCTATGTGACCCAGACGAGCGGGACCCTGCCGCTAGACGCGGAGTACCAGATTCACCTTCCACAGTCCGCGCACCGCGGGCACAGCTGCAGATCTGTCCACCCGCCCGCAGCAAAAGTGACTGGGTCCTGCTAGATGCCGAGACACAGCTTGGCAGGAAGAAGTCTTTAGCCAAGCCCCCACGACACAGGAGCTGAGGCGAACCGGGCCGGACCAGTTTCACCCCTCCCCTCGAACACTACAGCAAGGAGCCTGGGGCCCGCCATAGCTGAGAGGTGACGTCATCGGAGTTCGGCCGGCGGAATTCCTTCCCAGCAGAATCCACTTTAGCAGGTGCGTGACTTCCCATACTGATACAGGCAGCCAGGAAACATCATTGACTTCTCAGGGGTCGTATCCGTAGGGAAGCAGAGGGGATCCCAGACCCCAAGGCCCCCATATCACCAGCGGTGACCGCCAGGGTCTTAGCCGCCAGTTTACCACAGCACTGGGGCTTAAAAGGGACACACGGTGGGGCTGCAAGTGTAACTAGACCTCTGGAGAATCACTTATGGGGAACAGGACCTGGCTGGCAGGCTGACAGGAGGAAGGGGGTTAAGAGCTGGAGAAGTGAAATGGCTCAGGACTGACAAGTCTGAGAGACTCCCAGGAGACGCCCTACAGAGATAGCTCTCGGCAGGTACAGAGCAGACGCTCCGCTTGGAGGGCACAGCTCCACCTACTGGAAGAGAAGAAGGAGGATCTCCAAGACTTTAATTTATTTTTTATTTTTTATTTTTTATTTTTATTTTTATTATTTTTATTTTTATTTTTTTGTTGTTGTTGTTGTGGTTGATGCTGCCGATATATTTTTTTTCTCTCTCCTTATTCTCTCCCTGATCCTTTCCCCCCTACTCTTTCTCTCTTTCTATCCCATTTCAAGTTTTATAGTTCTTTTCATTCCCCTCTAATCTATCTCTCCCTCCATCCTTTTATCTTTTTAACAGCACCTTCATCCCCTTACCCCCCAACTCTCATCCCAAGCATTACATCTTCCATTGCATGTAATTGTCTAAATGCAAATAGTTGAATATCTCGAGGCTGTCTATAAGAATCCCAAATACCTAGCTACTAACAACACCCTGATTCAATTGCCGGTAGTATCCACCTTCAGTGGAGCAATCTTCTAAAGTAACCAAGACATACTAACCATCGTACCACCAGAGCACCTAACCTAAACGTATAGACCTAAGAACAAACAGCAAAACATTATATGCATACAGAACCTAGAAGCCTTATATGAATTGAATGAATCTGCTTTAAAACACAACAAAGCCCAACATTTCTAGGCATAATCTCCCAACACAAAAGAGAGACAACAGAGATATACAAAGCCAAAACAAATGTATAGGAGAAAGCAGTTACAAAGCAGTCAAACGGAGCTGGATAGCAACGTGAACAATATGAAAAAACAAGGGAAAAAAGGGTTACAAACAATGCAGGACAATCTAAATGTACAAGAGGACATAGCAGAAACAGAAACATGGACAGGGAAAGAAATCAAGGCATACCTAATTCAGATGGAACGGAATATTAGAGAAGACATGAGACAGCAAATCCAAGCATTGAAAGTATATTTTGAAGAGGAACTAACCACACAAATTCAATCAGTAAAGAATGAGCTTTATCAGGAGATAGAGGTGTTAAAAAAAATCAAGTTTTAATCATAGAAATGCAAGAATCCGTAAATCAGATTAAAAGCGCTAATGAGAATATTACAAAAAGACTAGATCAAGTAGAAATCAGAACATCAGATAATGAAGACAAAGTTTATCAACTTGAAAAGAATATAGTTAACACAGAAAAGATGCTGAAATCTCACGAGCAATCTATCCAAGAGATATGGGATCTTATCAAAAAACCAAATTTGAGAGTCATTGGGATAGAAGAAGGCACAGAGAATCAGTCCAAAGGAATGAATGGCTTACTAAAGGAGATAATACTAGAAAACTTCCCAGAGATGAAAGATGGAATGGATTGCCAAATCCTGGAAGCTTACAGGACCCCAAACATCCAAAACCATAATAGACCAACCCCAAGACACATAATCATGAAGATAGCTAACATACAGGACAAGGAGAGAATACTAAAAGCTACGAGAGAAAAGAAGCAGATTACATTTAGGGGTAAACTAATTAGGTTAACGACTGATTTTTCATCACAGACTTTGAAAGCGAGAAGATCCTGGAACAACGTATTTCAAACACTGAAAAATAATGGATTCCAACCAAGAATACTGTATCCAGCAAAACTAAGCTTCAGATTTGACAATGAAATTAAAATATTTCACGATAAACAAAAGCTAAAAGAATTTGCAGCCAGAAAACCAGCACTGCAAAACATTTTGACCAAAATATTACAAGAAGAGGAACTGAAAAATAGCGCCCAAAACTAACAGTGGGAGGTATCTCAGTAAAGGGGAAGAAAAATAACCAAAGAGGGAAAACTAACCAATCTAAAATAAATAAATAAATAAATAAACATGACTGGAAGTACAAACCATATTTCAATTGTAACCTTAAATGTTAATGGCTTAAATTCACCAATCAAGAGACATAGGCTAGTAACCTGGATTAAAAAAACAAATCCAACAATATGCTGCCTTCAGGAGACTCATATGATAGAAAAAGACATTCACAGACTGAAGGTGAAAGGTTGGGAAAAATCATACTACTCACATGGCCATCGGAAACAAGCAGGAGTGGCCATTCTCATATTGAATAAAGTCAACTTCAAACCTAAGGTAATCAAAAGGGATAAAGAAGGACACTATATACTGTTAAAAGGAACCATCCACGAACAAGACATAACAATTATCAATTTATATGCACCAAACAATGGTGCTGCAACGTTCATAAAACAAACTCTCCTCAAGTTCAAGAGTCAAATGGACCACAACACAGTAATTATGGGGGACTTCAACACACCACTCTCGCCATTGGACAGATCCTCTAGACAAAAGCTGAACAAAGAAACTATAAAACTTAATAACGTAATCAATAACCTAGACTTAACAGACATATATAGAATATATCAACCATCATCAAGTGGATACACATTCTTCTCAGCAGCACATGGATACTACTCAAAGATAGACCATATATTATGCCATAGGGCGACTCTCAGTAAATATAAAGGTGTGGAGATAATACCATGCACCATATCTGACCATAATGGAATGAAGCTGGAAATCAATGATAAAAGAAGGAAGGAAAAATCCTGCATCACCTGGAAAATGAACAATATGTTACTGAATGATCAATGGGTTACAGAAGATATAAAGGAGGAAATCAAAAAATTCCTAGAGATAAATGACAATACAGACACAACATACCGGAATCTATGGGACACAATGAAAGCAGTTTTAAGAGGGAAATTCATTTCCTGGAGTTCATTCCTCAAAAAAAGAAAAAACCAACAAATAAATGAACTCACACTACATCTTAAAACCTTAGAAAAGGAAGAGCAAATATACAGCAAATATAGCAGAAGACAAGAAATAATTAAAATCAGAGCGGAAATCAACGAAATTGAAACAAAAAAAACCATTGAAAAAATTGATAAAACTAAAAGTTGGTTCTTTGAAAAAATAAATAAGATCGACAGACCCTTAGCCACGCTAACGAAGAGAAGAAGAGAGAGAACGCAAATTACTAACATACGGGATGAAAAAGGCAATATCACAACAGACACTACAGAAATACAGAAGATAATTAAAAAGTATTTTGAAACTCTATATTCCAATAAAATAGAAGATAGTGAAGATATCGATAAATTTCTTAAGTCATATGATCTGCCCAGATTGGGTCAGGAAGACACACATGATTTAAACAGACCAATAACAAAAGAAGAAATTGAAGAGGCCATCAAAAGACTACCAACTAAGAAAAGCCCAGGACCGGATGGGTATACAGCAGAATTTTACAAAACCTTCAAAGAAGAATTAATACCAATACTTTTCAAGCTATTTCAAGAAATAGAAAAAGAAGGAGCTCTTCCAAATTCATTCTACGAGGCCAACATAACCCTGATCCCAAAACCAGACAAAGACACTTCAAAGAAAGAAAACTATAGACCAATATCTCTAATGAACTTAGATGCAAAAATTCTCAATAAAATCCTGGCAAATCGAATGCAAAAGCATATCAAAAAAATTGTGCACCATGATCAAGTAGGATTCATCCCTGGGATGCAAGGCTGGTTCAATATACGGAAATCAATAAATGTTATTCACCACATCAATAGACTTAAAGATAAGAACCATATGATCATCTTGATAGATGCAGAAAAAGCATTTGACAAAGTACAGCATCCCTTTATGTTCAAAACACTAGAAAAACTAGGGATAACAGGAACTTACCTCAACATTGTAAAAGCTATCTATGCTAAGCCTCAGGCTAACATCATTCTAAATGGAGAAAAACTGAAGGCATTCCCTCTAAAATCTGGAACTAGACAGGGATGCCCTCTTTCACCACTTCTATTCAACTTAGTTCTTGAAATGCTAGCCAGAGCAATTAGACAGACAAAAGAAATTAAAGGCATAAAAATAGGAAAAGAAGAACTTAAATTATCGCTATTTGCGGATGACATGATAATATACTTAACAGACCCAAAAGGTTCTACAAAGAAACTGCTAGAGTTAATAAATGAATTCAGCAAAGTGGCAGGATATAAAATCAATACGCATAAATCAAAGGCATTCCTGTATATCAGCAACAAAACTTCTGAAATGGAAATGAGGAAAACCACCCCATTCACAATATCCTCAAAGAAAATAAGATAATTGGGAATAAACCTAACAAAAGAGGTGAAAGATTTATACAATGAAAACTACAGAACCCTAAAGAGAGAGATAGAAGAAGATCTTAGAAGATGGAAAAATGTACCCTGTTCATGGATAGGCAGAACTAACATTATCAAAATGGCGATATTACCCAAACTTCTCTACAGGTTTAATGCGATGCCAATCAAAATCCCAATGGCATTTCTTGTAGAAATAGATAAAGCAATCATGAAATTCATATGGAATAACAAAAGACCCAGAATAGCAAAAACAATACTAAGCAGGAAGTGCGAATCTGGAGGTATAGCGATACCAGAGTTCAAACAGTACTACAAAGCAATAGTAACAAAAACAGCGTGGTACTGGTACCAAAACAGGCAGGTGGATCAATGGTACAGAATAGAGGACACAGAAACCAATCCACAAAATTACTAATTTCTTATATTTGATAAAGGGGCTAAAAACATGCAATGGAGGAAGGATAGCATCTTCAACAAATGGTGCTGGGAAAATTGGAAATCCATATGCAACAAAATGAAACTGAATCCCTTTCTCTCGCCATGCACAAAAGTTAACTCAAAATGGATCAAGGAGCTTGATATCAAAGCAGATACCCTGCACCTGATAGAAGAGAAAGTTGGCTCCGATCTACATATTGTGGGGTCAGGATCCAAATTCCTTAATAGGACGCCCATAGCCCAAGAGTTAATAACAAGAATAAACAAATGGGACTTACTTAAACTAAAAAGTTTTTTCTCAGCAAGAGAAACAATAAAAGAAGTAAATAGGGAGCCTACATCCTGGGAACAAATCTTTACTCCTCACACTTCAGATAGAGCCCTAATTTCCAGAATATACAAAGAACTCAAAAAATTAAACAATAAGATAACAAATAACCCAATCAACAAATGGGCCAAGGACCTGAACAGACACTTCTCAGAAGAAGACATACAGTCAATTAATAAGTACATGAAAAAATGCTCACCTTCTCTAGCAGTCAGAGAAATGCAAATCAAAACCACCCTAAGATACCATCTCACTCCAGTAAGATTGGCAGCCATTAGGAAGTCAAACAACAATAAGTGCTGGCGAGGATGTGGGGAAAAGGGTACACTTGTACATTGCTGGTGGGACTGCAAAAGGGTGCAGCCAATATGGAAAGCAGTATGGAGATTCCTGGGAAAGCTGGGAATGGAACCACCATTTGACCCAGCTATCGCCCTCCTCGGACTATTCCCTGAGGACCTTAAAAAAACATGCTATAGGGATACTGCCACATCCATGTTCATAGCAGCACAATTCACAATAGCCAGACTGTGGAACCAACCCAGATGCCCTTCAATAGATGAATGGATAAAAAAAATGTGGCATCTATACACAATGGAGTATTATGCAGCAATAAAAAATGACAAAATCATTGAATTTTCAGGGAAGTGGATGGCATTAGAGCAGATTATACTAAGTGAAGCTAGCCAATCCTTAAAAAACAAATGCCAAATGTCTTCTTTGATTTAAGGAGAGCAACTAAGAACTGAACAGAGGAAAAGAGCATGAGGAAAATATTAACATTAAACTGAGACGAGTGATAGGAGGGAAAGGGAGAGAGAAGGGAAAGTGCATGGAAACGGAAGGACACCCTCATTTTTATACGAAATCACATATACTAGGTTGTGAGGGGAAAGGGGGGGAAGGGATAGAATGGAACAACAACAGATGAGATAGAGAGGGAAGATGAGAGGGGAGGGGAGGGGGGATAGTAGGGGATAGGAAAGTCAGCAGAATACAACAGTCACTAATATGGTATTATGTAAACATTGTGAATGTGTAACTGATATGATTCTGCAATCTGTATTTGGGGTAAAAATGGAAATGCATAACTCATTTAAATCAAATGTATGGAAGATGAAAAAATTAAAAAAAAATAAATAAATAAAAAAATACAGGCCATACCACTTTATATAGTTCACAAATTAAGAAACATTTTATAATCATGATATATGTAAGGACTTGTAACTACTTTGTTATCTCCTTTAATCTTTTTCAAGAAAATAAATGTGTATTTTAAACAGGGCACTAAAAAAAAAAAAAAAAAAAAAAAAAAAAAAAAAAGAATCTGTACCCGACAATCATTAGGCCTTAAAATGGAGAAGTGGGACACAATTAAGGGCAGGCCTCTTTGATCACTCCTGGATCACAGGAAGGGTGTCCAGGATACCAAGACTATAGGCAAATGAGAGGCAATGGAGCTTATTTTGGACACTGTCTTTTGTTGCGCCCCTCATGGAAACCTCCAGCCAGAGGTAATGATGAGTGTCTATATGGAAGAAGATGAGGGACATGTCGGAGTGTTTTGGAATTACTTGTGGTCATTTGTGTGGCGGTTGGAAGAGATGACTGGGTCCACCATGGCTTGAACTCTGGTGTGATTCCCGTTACAGACTGAGTTCTGGAACTGACCTCAAAGAAGTATTGCAATGAATTGTGTTGGGATTTTAGGAGGCCACCCATGAGAGTCGCCCTTGGAAACTGAGATCTAGGCCAAGGGTGGCTTTCCACAGAGCACTGGGAATCTCAGCCAGGATATCACAGGATTTTATTCTGAAAGACCTGGCAGCCATAGTTGAGAGTCAAAACACACATGGACCTCACATTGTAGACCTCAATGGGCTTGACTACATGTGACCTTTTGGCCACTCTTTTGGAAGACTTGCCTGTAAGTGTTCTCCAGAACATGCAATGAAATGAGCTTCCTCACCATTTAATGGTTCCTGAATGAATTGAAACCCACAGTGCCTCCAACTTCATCCTTGAAAAATGGCTAGATAAATACCATGAAATTTTTGAAATTCCCATAACCAGGTGGCACTGGAGAACCTTTGGATGTTGTCTTGCTCATCATGAGTTTACCAGACAGTTCATTGATTGACTGGGTTTCATGAAAATAGTGTAGAACAGAGATGCCAGTAAGTTGGAGCCTCTTGAGTACTGGGCATGGAGCAGTGGTGTGCAAGTTTGTGATAAACCATCTGTGTTGGAGCCATGTGGATCTGCCATTGTCTTCCAAATGGCTTCTAACTGACATGGTGCAGCCAGCAGACCCTTATATGTAAAGGCATCTTGTTATATGGAGAAATTTCAGGGCAATGCTAAAAATCAGGTTGCTATGGACAAGGTGGCAAGTTATGTCGGATAGAAGCCTGGTTGGTGCATTCTTCTGCAGACCCTGACCCACCACACATGGCAGAACTCTCTACAGCACTGTGTCCCAGTTTAACTCTTTGTATTTAATGAAGCAAATACCAAAATCCCAGTGCAGCAGCAAGAAACACCACGAAAAGTGGAGGATGACAAAATGGCTTTACTCTCCACATGGGGAGACACTTAGCCCCCAGTGGCCACCGTTTACCTACAAAGAGAGAATTAAGCACTGCTGCCTCATGTTCATTGGAAAATAAGAAACCATGTCCTCCAGGTCACATAGATGCAGACCCAGGTTTGATGCTGTCACTAGGAAGGAAGCTAAAGTTCCTGACAACAATATACATTTCAAGTGCCCAAACTCAGAGGCAGTTTCTCAAGAAGTCTTCAGGACAGCAGAGCTCCATGTTTGTGGAGTGTTTACCCTGTTCCTTACTTTTGGAAAATCCTCTACCACCTCCAAGGTTTTAACTCCTGAGCATTTTCCTTTCCAAATATGTATTCACAGATTTTCTAACTCTTTTCCTCTCTTTATGTCTCTCTTGGGGGGAAGGTAATTTCAAGTCAATATTCTGGATGAGAGTGGAAGATATTTTGTGTAGCATATATTTGCATACACATTGGATTCATTTTCCAATTTTCCATTCCAAATACTGAGTCCCTGACACTAACTGATACCCTATTAGACTATGACTACTAATCATAATATGATGGAGAAAAATAACCCAAACTGAATAGAAATACAAGCAGTTCAAATGAGGCATGGTGTATATTCGGACATGCCTTTTGCATGATAAAGGGTAGGTGTTATAAATCTAGTCAATTTTTAATTGAAATAGTTCTCCATGTGTTTTAACATTAACAATTGTGTGAATTTCTTTCTCCCTTTCTCTGTAGTCTATTCAGCACATGTATTTATATATGCACATATAGAATCGTACCTGGTATCACACGTACAATTTTGTGAGGTGACTGACTTGGCAAATACAAATTGTGAGAAGAGATCACTCCTCCTGAATGCTGTTGGAACTGAAAATTCAACCTATGCGTGAGCCTCCTAGTTGAACAACATTATACATAAATCCATGTTCAGTAAAATGATTATTTTAGTGTCTGTGGATGATATATATTTCATGATGAATTATTGGCATATATATTGCTAATTTTTAATGTCTGTGTGTGTGTTTATATATATATATATATATATATATATATATATATATATATATATATATATATATATATACACTCTCCAGATTTTTCAAATATGAAATATATGAAATAAATGTGTCTTATTATATACTCCCTAAATTCATTCATATTCATGTATGTGGATTTATAATCATCTTTTACAAGATTATTCTCAGAAATATTCATCCACCTGAAATACATATTTGTTTGCTAGTACAGAAAACTATCTTCAGTAAATGGTGCATTCAAATCCTAATATTTCTACCGAAACTGACCCAGTTTCACATCAATGCAAGTAGATTTCTATGGGACATGATGTGTATTTTGACTTTCATTTTTATTCAACACTGGTGCATTACTATTTCCTCAGTTTATGCACATGATAGGATGTATATTTCTTCCACAATTAGCAAATATATAGGCATCTGTTTCACATTAAATCAATTCCTGCTTCAGAACACATGTAATCCTTCATGATTCTTGACTGGTCTTTTCATGAGACTTCTTTCCAAACACATTATTTTCGATTTCCATCATCACTTTTGAAGCAAAACTCACACACTTTTCATGATAACCATCACCCTAATATTACCATTAGATGTATAACTGTTTGGAATAAATGATTGTATATCAATGTAAGATTTCTTATATATTTTTAGATATCAATTCAATACATTATTTAAAGTGGAACCTGTTATATTATTTATTCACTGTATGGTCTATTCATGCATTATATCTATATTCATAGACACAGGGTACACCTCTTTGTACCCAAAATACTAATTTATACGTCTTCAAAATATTGCTCCCAGAAATGGTGGAAGAAATATTCATTTCACCTGATCTCCATATACATTTTATCACAGTAATATTCTGGACACAAAATGAAAAGTTTACACTTATGATTGTACCAAAGCCTAAATGGAAAGTGAGCATGGATTACTAAAAACATCCATGTCCAGGTTGCCAAATGGTTCTCAAATGGCAATCCTATTGGTGACTATTTATTTGTTTCTTCCTAAGATTATGTATTCAACCTCAACCCTGTTGATAATGCCTAATCCTATCACTTAAATTATAATTTGCCTGATTTTGTAATGTCTCTATTGATAGCTGGTTTCCTACCTATTTTCCCCACTTCATCATTGTGACTGACTCTTAACATGTGGTGACATTTACAAGCACTCTCTACCCGAAAGCCTATTGCTAAAGAACAATTTGTCCAAATAGTATACTCACTCTACTCCCAAAACCTACCGACTATCTTCCTAATCCTACCCACTGTCCCTGTTTGAGTGGATGTTCTCTTCGACATTCAATCATCCAAGGTACAAGGTCCTATGCCAGTGATTATTGATTTAGCTGAGACACCTTTGCAGAACGTAATTCAAAGCTAAATGTTCCAATCAAGGGCAGAATGCCCTTTTGGGCTTCAAATCTTACCTAGATTTCTGTTTTCAAACTTATATTTCACCTCTGTATTATTGGAAATATCACAGTTTCAAAATACCATTATTCATCCAGCAGAATAATTCCTAAACCAATTTGAACATGTTATTAACCATAACCATACACTTTTCCCTCAATCTAACTTTACAGAAGAGAAGCGACAAAGTTGGTCTTAAATAGAGGAATGTAGGGGATCTTCCACCTGCTGAGAATCTCAAAGGTCCATGCAGAAATGATACCTGGAGAAGATGTAGGCAGCTATGAGGAACCTGAAAAAGCAAAAGTCATTTTCCATGGCAAACAACCTGGTGAGGACAAAGGTTTGTGTCTGAATCAGCCTCTCTCTTCTTAATGTAGAGAAGATGTACCAAACCAGGCCTGTGTGGAGAGCTGTTCCCGGGTGCCTATGGTTGATATACCATTCTAACTTGTGAACGTGTCACAGGAAGTAGGGGCAGCCTCCATCTCATGGGACCGTTGGAAGCAACTGTTAGGACAAATTGGTTGCCAAGGCAGTGACCTCATTGAGTTTCTGAAGGAAGTGACATCACCTTACTTCTTTGGTGTTTGAAGACTCTGAACTTGGGATCCAGGAAGCCAAGCACCAAAGCAAGTTCCAGTCCCAGTCCCAGTGGTCTCACTTGTTTCAATTTTCCAAGGACAGAGTCATTCTTTTTGGTACCTACAGATGTGATGATAGCCAAATACCAGGAAAGCCCTGAAGAGGGACCTATCCTGAGAAAGCAGGTAGTGGCTCACCGCTGACTCCTGACAACATCACAGATTTGGCCAAGAAGTCCAGATCTGAGAACATAGGATGGCCCACCAGTCAGAGGACACTGCGGATAGTCACAGAACTACTTGAGAGAAGGAGGTGCCTTTGTGGGCGTGCGTGTAGATTTGTGGTTTTCTCTCATGTTCTGAGAATAGGTAGGGAGGGCAATTTGTTTGTTTTGGAGTTGACTGATCTAGTAAGTCATTTGACAAGGCGAATTTTTCTATGTCTGTGTATCCCATCGTGTCCGTTGATGTGGACAGTAGAAAAGAGAATGCATCAATGGATGTGCCCTGTCTAGTAGAAAGCTCCCCAGCATTCATCCTGCCCAATTTATGAATGGACTCTGGCTTGCCTTAAGAATGGGCAACACCTAATATCTTCTTAAGTTCCTGTTTTCTTCCTGAATTCTGGGCACTCTCCAGAATAGGCTCATGGTTTTGTGTCCAAGATATGTACCACCTCCAAGCTCTTTGACATGGCCATTTACTTGATAGCTGAAGGGAATGGCCAGCATCTCAGAAAACTCGATATCAGTGTGACAACGAAAGTCTCAGTGGAGAAACCCTGCTTTTGGCCTTTTGCTTACCTATTCTTCTCTTTCCCTGAATGTCAGGAAGGTCTTTACCTTAGGCCACACCTTTATGAAGCCTGAAGAAAACAGTTTTTAAATGGAAATGAATGGGCATCACCTGTGGCTCTTTGCTTAATTGCTTTGGAAAGGGATGTGTCTGAATAAGCCTCTTGGCCCTATGTGAGGCTGTGGCTTAGATTCCCAGCACCTGATGGATCTAAAGAAAGATCCAATGTGTGCATCCAAAACCGAAATTGCCAAAATTGCTGTAATTGTGAATGAAGTCTCTAGCCTTCTTCTGTAAGGTTCCTGACCTCCATCAAGTGAGAATAGGGATCCATTGGGTCAAATGAGTTTTTCAAATCCCATGAGTCCAATTCACATAAAGAATCAAAGCTCATGACTCCAATTCACATAAAGAATCTAAACCCAACAATCAGAAGGGCTCAAACTGGAGAAACAGAGTATTATTAATGGCAGGCCTATTTGATCACTCCTGGTTTACAGGAAGGGTGTCGAGGCAACCCTAACATTAGGCAAAAGAGGGGCAAAGGAGGTTATTTTGGAAACTGTCTAGGGCTGTGCCCCTCATGGAAAACTCCAGTCAGAGGTTATGAGGAGTGTCTATATGGAAGAAGATGAGAGCCATGTGGGAGTATTTTGGTTTTAATTGTGGACATTTGTGTGGTGGTTGCAAGAGATTACTGAGTCCACCTGAGCTTGAACTCTGGTGTGATTGCCCTTAGAGACTGAGTTTTGGAACTGACCTCATAGAAGTATTGCCATGAATTGTGTTGGGATTTTAGGAGGCCACGCATGAGAGGAACCCTTTGAAATTGAGAAATAGGCCCAGGGTGGCTCTCCACAGAGCACTGGGAATCTCAGCCAGGATATCACATGATTTTATTCTCAAATAATTGACAGCCATAGTTGAGAGTCAAGACACACATGGATCTCACATTTAGACCTCAATGTGCCTGGCTTCATGTGAACTTTGGGAAGCCTTGCCTGTAAGAGTTTATTTGTAGAGTTTTCATTGAAATGAGCTTCCTCACCATTTAATGGTTCCTGAATGAATTGAAACCCACAGGGCTTCCAACATCATCCATGAAAAATGGCTAGATAAATACCATGAAATTTTTGAAATTCCCATTACCAGATGGCACTGGAGAACTTTGGATCTCCTGTTGCTGATCATGAGTATATCAGACAGCCTTGGTTGACTGGGTTTCATGAAAATGGTGTAGAACAGAGATGCCAGTAAGTTGAAGCCTACTGAGTAGTGGGCCTAGAGCTGTGGTGTGCAGGTGTGTGACAAAACATCTGTGGTGTGGCCCTGTGGATCTGTCATTGTCTTCCAAATGGCTTGTGACTGACATGGTGCTACCAACAGACCCTTATATGTAAAGGCATCATGTTATATGCAGAAGTTTCAGAGTAATGTTCAGAATCAAGTGCTATGGTCAAGCGGACAAACTATGTGGGATAGAAGCATGGTTGTTGAATTCTCCTGCAGACAATGACCCACACACGTGACATAACTCCCTCCAGCACTCTTTCCCAGTTGAACTCCTTGTATTTCATGAACCAAAT